>NC_080593.1:2940567-3240567 GCF_027887145.1 Ammospiza caudacuta
TTGGCTTTTTGCAAATATTAAAATGAATATTATATGTGTTGTGTTAGAAAGTTATGCTGTATTAATTTTTTTAGTGGTGTGTTAAGTATAGTTTTAGGTTATAACAAAATGTTAAAATAGAAACTATGCTATGTAAGATACTTTTTGAAGAAAAGACTCACAGTGAGATAGCAGCCACAGGACACCAAAATTATTTTCAGATGTGAAAAAACGCCAATCACTTGTTTTAAAAATTTTAAAAGTTTAACAGGGATAAAATGGTTATAAAGTAGTAATAGAATTAGAGTAATAATAATTTGGACAATTTGAATGAGGACAATATGAGACAATAAATTCAAATAGTTACAGAGCTCTGGGTACCTTTTTATGGGCAGCACAAGCCGGAAAAAGGACACCCATTAACAAAGGATTAACCCTTAAAAACAACAGCCTGTTGCATATTCATACACCTCATACATGATGCATAAATTCCATTCAAACACAGGATTCTGTCTGGTCAGTGTCAGCTTCTTCCTCCGAATCCTAACTGTGCCTTTGAGGCAGGAAGAAGTTAATTTCTTCTGATAATGGAGCAATAAATTCTCTTTCTCTGAAGGATTCAGGTGTCCTGTGGCTGCTGTCTCACTGTGAGTCCTTTCTTTAAAAAAAGTATCCTACATAGCATGGTTTCTATTTTAACATTTTTTTATAACCTAAAACTATATTTAACACACTATTTAATAGAATTAATACAGCATTACTTTCTAACACATATAATATTCATTTTAATATTTATAAAAAGCCAATCAAAAAATACACACAGAGGAAGAGAATTTATTGCTCCATTATCAGGAGAAATGAACTTCTTCCTGCCTTGCTCAGCCATGAAGACACAGTTAGGATTCAGAGGAAGAAATTGACACTGCCCAGACAGAATCCTGTGGTTGAATGGAATTTATGCATCATGTATGAGGTGTATGAATATCCAACAGGTTACTGTTTTTAAGGGTTAATCCTTTGTTAACAGGGGTCCTTTTTCAGGCTTATGTTGCCCAGAAAAAAGTACCTGACTGTCTGTAACTCTTTGTATTTTTGTCTCATATTGTCCTAATCCAAATTGTCCAAATTATTATTACTCTAATTATATTACTATTTTTATAACCATTTTATTACTATTAAACTTTCAAAATTTTTAAAAACAAGTGCTTGGCGTTTTTCACAAACCTTTCAGTGTGGAGCACTTCATTTCTGAGAGTGCTGAAATCCACATGGATGTGGCACTTGGGGACAAGGTTTGGTGGTGGCACTGGGTTAATGGTTGGACTGGAGGATCTGAGAGGGTTTTTCCATTGTAGCATTGTGGGGTTGGAGCTGCACCTTGAGTACCATGCACATTTCTGGCCTATAGATAAGTGAATAACTCAATAAGTTATAAAATAATAAATTAATCAGCAATGCAGTCTAAGTAAAGAAAATTCTTAGAAAAATCACGAAGCCTAAAAAAGTCACTCTGCTAAGAATTCTAGGATATTTTCAGAACAGAGAGAACTATTCTTTGAAGATGTTCTTGCTTATCTTTGCTATCTTTAAGGTCAGTAGCTAAACCCATCAAGAGATCCAATCTAATTATAAATTTAATTATCAACCCAAAGGTTACTGAACCCAGAAAAGCTGTCTAAATTTTATATCCAGTTTGCTGAAGTAAATGGAACGGGCTCCTTATCTCTGTAGGCTTCTTCCAAATCTCAGAATTGGCTTTAATCAATTAAAATTAATTTTCCAGCCTCACTGACTCAGTAATTCTTTGATCCCTCATGCTCAGAGCCCTGTGGGCTGTGCAGACTCTGCTCTTTGCACCTTGTCCAGGTGACTCTGCCCATAAAGCACACAAAGGGACACTCTGCCTTTGGTGCATCAATCAGGATTATTGGATTTCCCTCAGTGTGGGAAAGGCCCTGTGATAATTACTCAGTGCAGGGCGTGCCTTTGGAGGTATTTATGTATTAGTTTTTCTAGACCAAAGGTGCAATAGGGATTTTTTGCCCACAAAAAATGTCAAACAGAAAGAGAAAGGGGCTGCAGTTTATCAGAAAACTGTCTTTAGTCATCCTAAGGAAACGTTATATTATTATTATTTAAAATACAGCAATATTGTTATTATTATTATATTATACTTTTTATTATATTATAAAATACAGCAATATTATTATTTAAAATACATATTCATAATATATTGTTAAAATTAGATATACTTAATAATGAATATATTCTTATTTAGTTATTTAATGTTATCACTCAGCGATTGCAGGAAAGCTGTAAGCCACACTTCTGTCTTGCCCAAAGGGAGCATAAGGAAAAAAATATTTTTCTTTCTCTCTCATTAACCCAAAAATGGGGGGATTTTCACCTTTCCTGGATGTGGGCAGGGAGGCTGGAGGGTCCCAAACACTCCAGTGTGACCTGGCTGCCACATTGGCTGGGATTTGGCCCCAACCTGCTCCTCTGTTAAAATGTTTGTTTAGGAACATTTGGAAATGTTGCTTTTTGAACTCTGGAGTGAAAAAAACCCCTAAAGCTTTTTTTTAAAGGGCTGTTTAAAAGCCATGTATGGAAAAAGGGATTTGAAGCAGGGCTGGAGAGGAGGAGGAGGAGAAGGAGGAGGTGTGTGGTGATGTTTGCAGGGAAGAGATGAGAATCTTGACTCCATGTTTCAAAAGGCTGATTTATTATTTTATGATATATATTATATTAAAAGAAAATTATATATTAAAAAATCTACTAAAAGAATAGAAGAAAGGATTTCATAAGAAAGCTAACAAAGAAAGGAACAGTAATGATAATAAATTTTTGTGACTGACCAGAGAGTCTGAGCCAGCTGGACTGTGATTGGCCATTAATTAAAAACAACCACATGAGACCAATCAAAGATGCACCTGTTGCATTCCACAGCAGCAAAACATGGAGAAGCTGAAGCTTCTCAGGAGAAAAGATCCTGGCAAAAGGATTTTTCACAAAATATGTCTGTGACAGAGGTGGGAGACTGGGCAGGGTCAGGGAGGAGAAGCTGCAGAGCAGCTGCCACAAGGGGATGTTTTTCAGAGCAGTGCTGATCTCTGCTCTCTGTCACTTCTTATTTTCCTCTCCTTATGCTTTTAGTAAACAATGGAGCCAGAGGTAAAAGTGAGTGAAGATTTCAAAAGCCAGTTCAAGGCTTACCAGGAGCAGCAGCAAAGGCGGCTGAAAAGCGTGATGGAGGCCAAGAAGGAGATGCAGGACAGGCAGAAGAGCACTGGCAGCACAAAGGAGACTGTAAGGGCCCTGAGTGATCTAAACCTGTTTAAAAAAGGACCTCCTGTAAAGGAAGATGCCAGCAAAAGGTAAAGGTCTGGCAGCACCATTCCTTCAGGAAGTCACTGGAGTGTGTTTTGCTTATGATCTCATGAAACTCAATATTATTAAGCTGAGTGGGAACTTTCTGTTTTCACACACTGGGCTTTCATTATCCTGTGCAGATTCTCCTTGTCCATAATTACCCTCAGGGCATTGTGCTGTGCTCTTTAATGTCAGTATTTTACAAATGAAGGGGCAGCCAGGTGCCACCTGACACAATCCAGCCTTTTGGGCACCCTCTGAACTGCTGGTTGGCTCCTACCTAGCTTTAAACTAATAGATTCCCTCCAGGAATCATTTCCAAAGATGGACACAGGCAAAGCAACTGATGGGAGCAAGCCACAGGCCTGCAGTGAAGTTTTCCCTGGGATTTCTTTGCAGTATATCCTGATTTGGTGGATCACAAGATTACCAGCACATTGGGCATTTTGGTATGGATCTCCCTTAATCTTGTGTTTTCTTTTGGAGTAGAGGTTTAAAGCCCCAGCTCAGATCATTTCTCTTCCTCCCAGGTCACAGTCAGCCTTTCCCTCTGACCCAATTAATGCTTCCCCTGACTGGAGCAGCTCTGGGGCTGGACACACCCAAAGGTGTCTGCACTGCTCCTATGGGAATAAATCACATGGACTCCATTTCTTCCTGGTGGAAAATCTCCCTCTTTATTCACATAACTCCTTTTTATTCAGTTTTCAGACCTTTTCTGTGACTCCAATTGGTCAGTACTTTTCTTGCCAATTACTTATTGGTAAGCAACAAGTTGTTATTCTGTATTTATTGGTCACTCAACCCCCTGAGGTGTATGTGCAGGGAAAGTTGTTTATGAGAGACAGTTTTCATTTTTCTAACGATGTAAAACAGTTTATACAGGTGCTGGTTGGTTTTCACCCAGGAATAGATTGTTATGTTAATGAACTGCTCACACCAGGATTGATTTCACATGGGAACTTGCTAAGTGTTAGCTTTGACCAGACCAGCCACTGATTTTAACAGAGCAGGCTTGATTTTATGAAGCCTTTCTTTGTGATTTTTCTACCTTACTACAACATCAGGTGTTTAGGGCTTTGCTCTGTGGCAGAGGTGAAGCCAGGTGAAGAAATTTTCATGCACTCACCAGAGCTGTCTGATTTGCCAAATTAAGCCCCCAGTCTGACTTCTACCAGCTGTCCTCTTCCCTTCAACATTGTTTTCTGATGATCTGTAGAAGATTATGATGGAAATTTGATTTTTAACAAATTCCTGTGAGGCTGATTCCCATAGTTCAGATGTTTGGCAGAGCAAAGGGATTTAGGTGCTCCCGTGGCACAGCCTGGGCAGTGTGCAAAGTGCAGGAAAGCCCAGAAGTTCTCTGCTATTTAGAGTCCAGTACTTTAGGCCTGAGTCATCCCAGATTTTTTATTTACCTCTCTTGATGTGTCACTGGCTCTCAAAAGTCCTCATTTAACATGGCAGGTGTGGCAGATAGATCTGGACTGTCCTTTGCTTGTGTGCATTCAGCAGAGTGGTTGTGAGTGATCAAATCCAGGCAGGATTTGTTTTTGGAAGGGATTCACCAGGATGTTCTCTGCAATATTCCCATGACAGCACATCAGAGGCTCGTTCCAGGATCACAGGGCTGCACATGGCCTGCAGTGACAGTGATTGGAGTTTGTCACTGTTGTTTATAGCAGCAATCAGAAAACATTCTCCTCTCAGAAGTCTCCCTTCCTCTGAGCCTTGGGAATTCTTGTTTCCTTCCTCACATCCTACTCCCCAGTCTTGTTTAGACAAGTGTTTAGCTGATATTTCTGCCTGTTCTGTTCTCTCTGTAACTTTATCCTCCCTTCCCTGTTTGTTGTACTTGAATGTATCCAAGTGACTCTCCCCATTATGTGCAGAATCTGTAACAAGAGCTGGGAAAGACACAATTTGACGAAAGTTAAATTAATTCCTTACTTTTTTTTGGCCTGAACAGGGCAGGCAGTTTGGGAAACCACCTGAATTGCAGGCAGAGCCCTGCTCATAAGCTCCACCTGGCTTTGGTTCCTTGAAGGAGAGTGAAAAGGGGCACCTTTTGCAGCCCTTTTCTTTTGGCTCATTTTTAGCCTCTGTAACAGGGAGAGTCACTGTGGGATGGGGTGGGGAGCTCCTCAGAGAAGACTCCAGCTCTGTGCACTTGGGATTTCTGTCCATCCTCCTCCGAGTGCTTTTCCTCAAGACTTGGACTCAGCTCTCTGAAGACTTCGCTGCTCAGGTGTGTTAAGAGCTTAGAACCTTTTTTCCATGTTAATCCCCCAACTGTTCAGAATCTTTTGGTTCAGGTGTCTCTAATTGGATCTGAGTTTTGTTGCTCACTCCTCTGGGTGGTTCATGTGGGAATAGCTCAGTTCTGCCTTTGCTCACGTTGCTCTTTGCTTTCTTCTCCTTTGTGAGCAGCTGCCTTTGATCTCCCTTTGAAACACAAGTGCATTTCTTAATTATGCATTGGGAATCCTCCCCTAAACTGGCTGTGCTGTTTGTGGCAGTGCTTTAAGGGGTCCATGGGCAGATGCAGGGTGCATTTAAAAGCTCTCAGGTCCAATGGGTGCTAAGAGCTTGCTAAAACTTTGGAATAAAAAAATTGAGATGATTATTGAGACATCTGACTTGGTTGTGTTTACAGGTACATACTGTATCAACTGGGCTTTGTCCAAACCACATCTCCAAAGTGGAGATTTAGGGTTAAATGAGAATCTAGGAGTCAATTAATCCAGCTGATTAAGGTATCTGGGTAACTGAGATGCTTCAGATTATCAGGAATTTCCACATGGGAATCCCAGAGCACTGGAGACCTGCATCTCCCACCAGCAGCAGCTGGGGTCAGCCCAAATGTCACCTGTGAGTGGGTAATTGTGTTAAATCCCAGCTTTTCTCAAGGACCCCATGTCAGGGAGCTCAGATAATTCTGAATTTCCACAATTGAATGCAGCCCCTGAGGCCACAGCTCCTGGATTTTATATTTGAAGGACCCATCACATCAGGGCCATAAAGAGATTAAAGTTATTAATCCTCTGGATGTCTTAGAGAGATGAAACCTTTAAATGTTGCTAAATGTCCTGAAGAATAGGAGAAGCAGGGCTATTTCTTTCCATTCAGAGAGGTTTTTTGGTATTCTCTGTTTCTAAATGAATTCCAAAAGGCACCATTAGTAATACAAACTGATGCTCACAGGGTTCCAGGAGAATCAGCTGAGGACATGGGAAATTGGTCTTTTATGAATTGCTCTAAAACATTGATTTTTTAAAAGACCCCAGGAGCAGCTTTATAGTCAATGCTCTGTTGGCTTCTCTTGGCTTTGTCAAGTATAGAAAAGAAAGCCTGAATGTCCCACATGCTGAATACTGCCTGATTTCCTCTGAAGAAGCAGGTAAGTAACACTGAGATGACACTATTTGGTAACCTCAATGCACCTGTTCTGTGATGTTTTACCCCAGACAGCTCAAGAAAATACAATTTTTAATTTTTTTTTTTTTAAGAAGATGTTATCTGAATAGATCAGATAATCAGCTTGTGTTCTTATCTGAGGTTTAGGACATTGTGCCTAATTCAATAAACTCACTCCTGATAAGCTCAGCCCATCTATCATGCAGTTGTTTCATTATTTTATTTCTATTTGTGCATTGTTTGCCATTATGGTTCATTTTTCCCCAGTTTCTTTGAGGCAGAGAATGAGCAGCTGCAGGATCAGCTCCGGGAGCTCCGGGATGAGAACTGCAGGCTCTACAGGCTGATGGCAGAGAAAGATTTTGAAATAAAGGAGCTCCAGAAAAGAGTAAAGGAGGAGAGGTTGGCTCTGTCAGGTAAACACAGAACTTTGTGTTCTCCCCGTGTTGGTTTGCTTGATGCTGGTGACAAAAAAAGTCCCTGAAAAGAATTGTGCTCTGTTAGGGTACACAGTGATTTCTGTTCCTCATAGAACTGTAAACTTGCTATTATTGGCACAAAATAATGATGTTCCATAAAAATATTATTTTGGAAAACTTCTTGTTAGTATCAAAGAGCTGTGCTGCAGCTTTCTCTGCTCTGTAGGGTTCAATTTCTTATTCAGGCTCCTTTTTTGCTGCCTGAACAGGGCACAGACAGGATGCTGGATGAATGCAAAATTCAGCTTCTAAAGTGATTTTGGTGTTTTTTGACAACTGAACTGTGCAGGCTGCACCTCCTCCACTGGGTGCCACTGTTGGTCAGGACAGCAGTGATGACCAGGCTTGAAGAGAAGGGGGAAACCAGCAACGAGGAGAACTAAATAACATTAAATTCCACCTTAATCCTTGAAAAGCAGCTGTAGTTTGTGTTTAGGAGAGGTGATAATCCCTTCCTGGTCAGGAGCAGGAGGCAGATGTGCTGTTGCAGCTTCTCTGGCTGATGCCAATCCCTTGGCTCTGTTTTCCTCTCTGTATTGTGGCAATCCCCACATTGCCTGGGAGTGAACAGCCTTGGGTCAGTGCAATGCACTTGAAGACCAGCAATTTAACATGGAAACAACAACCTGGCTTTGGTTAATTTAGTATTTACTGTGATTCTCAGCAGCCATTATTTATCCTGAAAACTGAGGTAAAAGTAGCTCCTAGGTGGGAGGGGTAGCACAAATCACACAAAAGAATGAGGACAGTGCTTTTGAAAATAATGAATTGAATTCAAGTGCTTTTAAAATAAATTCCTTCAAAACAATAAATTGTGTTCTTTACAAGGTTTTTAAACAGTGGCATGGGAACAAATTCTGTTGCCAGTTTTATTCTGTGTGGCCCAATTAATGTCCCTGGGGCTTTATGGGCCTCAGCATTCACTTGGGAGCGATCTCTCACCTCTCACCCCACCCCAGTCCATGAATATCAGAGAAAAGTGATTACTGTAATGATGAAAGAGTTAAGAGCAATGACAGCAGCCAGGTTCTGTCTGCACACCCCCACCAAGGGTTTGTTGTTGCAGGCTCATGTTCCTCGCTGAGCTGGCAGTTTCTGTGGACATTGTTTGCCATGACATTGATTTTGCACTTGTACCAGAGCTTTGCTTCACCTGTGTGGTGTTAACCAGAGCCAGGTGACACAAGAGCCAGGCCTGGGGTTTGCTTTGTTTGTGGCACTCATCAAACCCTCCCTGATGAGGGAGCCAGTGACGTGGCTAATTAAAAGAGCAATTTAGAGTCATGCAGTAAAGCTCCCTGTGTAATCCCAAGGGAGTTATAAATAGGCACAATGAAATTTCCTGGACCTTGTCCAGCACCCAGCTGTAATATTGTGCCTGACCTTTGAGAACTGATGTCTGGAAACGTTCACACCTCTGTTCCAGCAGCTCCTCCTGTAGTAAACAACCAGGCAAAGCTGAGTGTTGCCTTTTTCTGTGATAATGCCAAAAAATCCTGTTCCCAGCTGTCCTTCCCACCACTGCCCTCTCTGGGTAAAAATGTGGCTCCAACCACCATTAAATCTCTGTTCTAGGGTGTCAGGTAAATTTCTCCTTTTATATTTCTCTATTGAGTACTATTTGTTTTTTATGAGCTCTTCTGGGCTGGACAGGATTTGGATTTATGTATATAAACATTGCCACAGTGTGAAATGTGGCAGTGGTGTGCTGCTGAATCAAAGGACCAACCCATCCAGCTGGCACCTCTGACATCTCTTCCCTCACTTGTTCATTGGAGTGCCTGGCACAGCTCAGAGAGGAAGGGATGGGACAATGCAGGTTCATTGTGGCAGAGAACAAAAGCCTGCTCTGTTCTGAATCCGAATCCTGCCTGTGAGATGTGCCCTCTGCTTTGATGTGTCCTTTCAGGGGTGTCTGGTTTGGCTGGAGACGTGGCTGCCACCAAAATAGTTGAGCTGGCCAAAAAGAACCGGGAGGTGACTGCTGAGTTTGAGAGTGAGAGAGCCAGAGTGAAGCAGCTGAATCACAGAGTCAAGGAGCTGGAGAGAGAAGTGAGGCATTTTTCTTGTTCTTTTTGCATGATAAAACATGGAAATCCAGCCTCTGGGATAGAAAATGGGTTTGGTTCATGTTCCCGTGTTGAATTTGCTCTTAAATCTGTGTTTGCTTGGGGTTGTGGTCATTTCTGTCCATGATGTTCCCTCAGCTGTTTCACCTCTGCAGGGGAATCAGATTTCACCTGTGCAGGTGAATATCCTATAGGAAAGGATATCTCCAAGTTACAATGAGCCAAGGGTTTATTAAACAGCGATTAGGAATGTTCATTTGTAGAAGCACAGAGACATTTCTACCCATTTGTCAATGCTATTTCTCTTATTATTTATTTTTTTAGAAGGAAATTTCACACCTTTGTGTCTTACAGTCCCACCTCGTTAAGACCAGTCACTAATTAGTTCTTTATTCTTCTAAGCTTTTGTAATGCCTGTAATGAAAGCTGTTTTCTGGAATAAGTACTTACACAGCTGAAACAACACCAAGCTATATCATATAAGACAGCAAATCTTCACTCAGGCAGATTAAATTTTCTGTGACTTTTTGCCAACCTTTCACAGAAGTAATTTTGCTCAGGTGGCTGCTGAATTGAAAATGAGATGTCCTGATGTCAATATTTGCTTTGTCCTTTGGCTACTGCTCCTCTTCCTTACACAGTATTGGTGATTTTTTATTATTATTTTTATTTTTTCCCTGAACTTTGCTTTCTT
The DNA here is from genome assembly GCF_027887145.1 of Ammospiza caudacuta. NCBI lineage: Eukaryota > Metazoa > Chordata > Aves > Passeriformes > Passerellidae > Ammospiza > Ammospiza caudacuta. The sequence goes on from NC_080593.1 coordinate 2,950,578, forward strand.
AGAAGACATCAGTTAAATAAATCAATAATGCTGACAGCTGCATTTTGACTCAGCCTTTCACCATCACTTATTATCAAGAGTGATGCATCTACCTGAATTGCACCCCAGCTACCTGAAAGATCAAGAAGTCGTAGATTAAATTAAATTTTGGAGAACTCCTGCATAAATCCACAGTGTTCTGGTCACAGGGGTCTTGTCAAACAGTTGGCAGGGTGGCAAACAAGTATCAGGTGTAGTTTGGGACCTACAAAATCACACAAGTAGTGGAGCAATTCATGAATAATTTAAGGAAAAATCAACTTGGTTCCTTTCCCCTACTGCAGAAGTGGAATGACCATTATTCAAACAGAAACATTAAATATTCTCAGATTTTGGCCCAAAAAGAAAGGAGCACAAACATTTCAGAAAGAAGATAAAAATGTAAATGATCAGTAAAATGAAAGCAGTGTTTGACACTAGGAGGTATCTATCAAAAATGCAGAGTGATAGCTAGAAAACACTGTGATTTTACCTATTTTTAGCTCTTTCCTTGCCTGAAAACTGAAGAATCTGTAAATCATAAGTATTTTACCATGATTATTTTCCCACTAAACAGAATGGAAGGTGTGGCCACTGAACAATCACTTGGCAGAGGGTGGGCCATGTAAGCAAAGGGTGTTTGCAGAAAATTTCCTCAGAGCTGGAGCCAGCAGCTGCCAGCTCCAGCTGAAATCCCTCATTATCAGTTCATACAAAACTCTATGAACTGGATAGAGAGAGTGGCCCTAAGCCATGAAAAAGGGTGAAATTAGAGCTGGCCCTGAGTGAGTTTTCCCCCAGATGTCCCTTTTTAATGAAGGAGTTCTTCCTTAGAGCCTTCTTTAATTCAGGCAAATAATCAAGATTTTCCACCCACCTCAAAGAATGAAGTCCCAGACTTTTAAAGCAACACTTCCTGGCCTTTCCAGCCCCAAACTCCTGCACTCTCATCCATTTACAAATCTTTGCAACAGCAACACAGGGCATGATTCAGAGCAGGAGGGGTTGTGTGTCTGTTTTCCTTTGCTGTGGCAAGCAAGAGGAGACAGAGTCTTTATTCTTAAATAATAAATAATTTAAATAATAATTTAAGTTATTTAAAGCAGTTAAAAAATGCTGCCTTAGAGCTCCCAGCTAAAAAGGGAGGTTCTAAAAAGAGCCTTAACACCATTAAATCTCAGTTACATGGTGTCAGGTAGATTTCTCCTTTCTTATTTCTCTGTTGAGTACTATTTGCTTTTTATGAAATATTCTGGCTGGACAGGATTTGGATTTATGTACGTAAACATTAATTTGAGATACTTTTGGTGATAAAATACCTCAGAAGTCTCCATACTTGAAATTTGATCCCATCTCAGCAAGTCAGAGATATCTTCTGAAGTTTTCCACAGTGAAATACAACATGATTCTTGGGGAAGCATTTCAGGGAAAAAAAAAGCTTTCCTACTGATTAAAAAGTGTTAAAAAACAAGGGAAAATTAAGATTTTTTTGGCTTTTTAGAGTACATAAACATCCAAGTTATACTTTTTTGCTAGTTAATACTCCATGGAGTGATGCTGTTCTCTGCATCCATTCTGCACTAACAGTGGGGTTCTTTTCCAGCTACAGGCAGCTGCAGAAAAAATCCATTCCCTTGGTGGTGATGCTGCAGGAATCAAGGAATCAGCTCTGAAAAAGCTGGAAGGAAACTTGGTAGGAATTGTAGTTGAAATGAGGAAATCAGCAGCTTTGTAGAACAAGGTCCCTGTCACCACTTTTGGGACCAAATTCCCCTCTACCCCCTCTATGCCCCAAAAATTATGTCTGGAAAAAATAATTCCGTGATCCTGGTGGATCCGTGGATGTTACTCACTTCAGTTGTCCCCTGAGGGTTCTGTTCTCACCAAGTACATTCCTTTCCTCCAAGGCTGAAAATCCGGAGGTGAAAGCACTGCAAGAAAAATTGAGCACAGCCAACGTGAAAGTGACAGAATATCGGAACCAGCTCCAGAATTTGAAACAGGAACTGAAGCTGACCCAGAAGGTGCCACTGCAGGGAGCACTCTGGGGCTGGGACCCCTGCAGGAGGTTCAGTCTTGGGAAATTGGGAGGTTTTTTACCCTTGGTTGGTCCCCATGGGCTGTTCCATGGAGCAGGGAGCTGAAGAAGACACAAGGGTAGGGGTTGGAATGAAATTGTGCTCCTGGACACAGGGATCTCATGTTTTGCCTCCCACTGTCCATTGGACACAAATCCTTCTGAGTTTTAAAGTCCCAGATCAGCAGAATTGTTTGTGACATACATCCAGGTTCATTCCTCCTTTCCCATACATTTAATTATGTATTTACTTTTAATGTAGGCTCCAGTGCCATGGGACTCAATGAGATTAAAGGTCTTGCTTGAACTACAGCATGTGCTTAAAGAGTTTGCTGGAATGACATCCAGAATAACCTTTTCATCTGATTCATGGTGGATTTAAGTGTTATTATGTGCTCTGATTCTCTTTGGTTTCCCTACTTTATGTAGGAGACCTGCAATGCAGATCAGAGCAGAGAATATGGTCCTAAAAATAGAACTCTGCTGACCTTTTTATAAATAATTTAAATGCTTTTCATACTAAGTTTAGCTGTGTCAGAATTTTGCAAGGGAGATTGGTTCAATTCCTGGTGTGTATGAGGACAATACCTCTGCTCTGCTCCTGGTTAATTATGGTTAAATATTCATCCTATCAAAAATAATTGTGTATATTGAAAACTGCTTGTGCTCCCTGCTAGAGAGAGCTGCTTTTCCTTCCCTAGTCCCCAACACATCCCTTTAAGCCTTATTGTTGATGCCAATCCCTTTTCCCAGATTTTAGCCAAAGAAGTTGGGGAAGATGTGAATATCCAAAGTCTCTTGACCAATTCTGGCAGCTGGCGTGGGCGAGCTCAGCAAATTGTCCTTCTCCAAGGCAAGGTGAGTTCCAGCCCTGCCTGGTGCTGCTGTTTCAGCTGGAATTCTCTTTCCAAGTGCAGATATCACCTCAAATTAAGGTAAAAGTGCTGTTAGTTCTTCATTAATTCTTCACATCTCTCTGCTGCTGTGTGCACACCCTGTTAATGACTCTGCAGCCCTGCAGGCTTTGCTGTTTCAGCTGAGAATCTTTCACATCTGTGTCAAAGGAAGGAGTTCAGTGACCTTGGAGAGCTGTGGCAGCCCAGTTCAGGTCCCAGGGTGTTTTGAAGGTGCCTCTCTCCACTGAGAACAGAAGGAGCCCTGTCAGTGTCTGTGCTCTGACTTAGACACCTTTGTTCAGTGCTTGCAGTCAGATGGGAGGAATTGAGGCCAGATCAGGTTTTCAAGTTGTTCCCTCAGGAGCTTCAGTGAAATCTTTTAACTCTTGAGTCTTCTGAAGGGCAGAGTTTAGCTGAAATGTCAGCAGGAGGCAGGGAGGCAGTTTTGTCTGCATCTAAATAAAACTTCTCTCAGGAATTTGATTTGTAATTTTCCTATTTTCCTGCTGTTCAATTATATACCATCAAACTACGATTTTTTGCATTCTGACTGAGATTTTTAACCTCTGCTTTCCCTTGAGCAAATTCCATGTCCCCCTGTTTTATCCCTGCCTGGGGTTCATCTGACCACTGTTCTTACTGTTCTCTGCTCTAAAGTGCAGATTTCTTTCTGATCCAGAGTCCTTCTGTAGTCAGTGGGGATCTTGTAAATCCAGTCACTGGATCAAAAGTGAGGCAGGTTCCTCCAAAGCAGGACAGAGGAACTGAGCTGTGGAATGCCCAGTTCCTTCCACTGACTACAAAAGCAGCCTGCAGTGAGCAGTTGAGAGCTGAGTTCCCTTGGATTCACACAGCAGCAGTTCCAGTGCTCTGGATGCCTGTCTATCCTCCAAAATGTGGCTCCACAAACCTCCCATGTGTCCCAGATCTGCATTCTGCACAGATGCCCTAAAATCTGCATGTTTATTAGCAGCTAAATTTCAGTCTAAAAGACCAGACACTGCTAGTGTTAGTTAACCATGAAAATATCAAGAAATAATCTGAGCTGTCTTTGGCTGTGTCCTCTTTCCCCTGTGCCCTGGTAAAGCTCTGGGTGAGTTGTGCCATAGGTACAAGAGCTGGACCATAAACTGAATCACCAAAAGTTCCCTTGGATTCACACAGCAGCAATTCCAGTGCTCTGGAGTGCCTGTCTGGCCTCCAAAATGTGCTCCACAAAGGCACAAACCTCCCATGTGTCCCAGATCTCCATCCTGCACAGATGCCCTCAAATCTGCATGTTTATTAGCAGCTAAATTTCAGTTTGAAAGACCAGACTCTGCTAGAATGAAAATATCAAGATATTATTTGAGCTGCCTTTGGGCATGTCCTCTTTGTACCCCTGGTAAAGCTCTGGCTGAGTTGTCATTATTGTGCCATAGGTTCACGAGCTGGAGCACAAACTGAATCAGCAGAAGATCAGAACTTCCCTGCTGGAGATGGATGAGGGGCTGCTGGCATTTCCTGATTCAAGGAAATTGTCAGTCCAAGAGAAGAACTTGCTGAAGATTCGCAGCTTGGAAAAAGAGAAGAAGGAATCTTTGGAGGTAGAATGCTGTGAGCTGACAGAGTTCTGTTTGGGTGTGGAGCAGTGTGTAATAGCTTGTTCTGCCTTCAGGGTGTGTTACACCCTGCCTAAAACCATTTCATAAACCCACTTGGTCTGCTGGAGGAAGCTCTGCCCCACTTCACAGCCAAGCTCTGCTACAGCTGCACCCAAACTCCTCAGCAGCCCTGTCAGCCCTTGGCCAGGAGTGCATTCTTCATCCCAAATACATCTCCCCACACTCCTGGAGCTGTAGGGCTCTGGGCTGCTCCATTTGAACAGAATAATGGAGAATCAGAACCCAGAATAATGGAGAATCAGAATCCAGAACAATGGAGAATTACAATCCAGAATAATGGAGAGTCAGAATCCAGAATTATGGAGAATCAGAATCCAGAATAATGGAGAATCTACTCAGACCACCTAGATTCCTGAGCAGACCCTTCTTGGTTGTTGACAAGCAGGCAGCCTGTAGCATTTATAATTTCTATTTCCTTAGGAATAATACAGTATTCCAGTCCCATTTTTTAGATTCTACCAGGTAATGTGTGGTTGTTTTTGCTCACCACAGCACCTGGGGCTCGGTGATAAGTTATAACTTTCATTTCCTTTTACATCACTGCAGAAACTCTCTGAGCAACACAACACTCTCCAGAAAAACCACGAGGAATTGAAAAAAAAACTTGATGCCACAAGAGCCAGGAACCAAATGCTGTGTGGAGAAGTGAAGATGCTGAAGGGGCAGATTGGAACCTTGCTGGAGAAAGGGAAACACGATGATGAGCTCATAGATGCCTTGCTGGTACAGTGTGTGTTGGTTCTATAGGTGATAAAACAGGATGTCCTTTTGTGGCACACACAGCCTCAGGGTGCACAGGAGCCTGATGGATCCAAGTGTGACAGCCAGAGGTTTTCCTGTCAGCTGAAGCCCTCCTGCATTTTGGATCAGGTCCTGTAAGGGCTGTGAGACAGCGCCAGGTGTGACAGTGGCAGCCAGGTGGCCCTGAGCTGCAGGGACTGGCAGAAACATTTTGCAGAAGGATTGAAGTAGGTCGAGGAAGGGTTTCAGTCCTGACCCAAGGCCTGTGTTCTTTGTTCTGCTTTCAGTTCCACTGGTAGACTTTTTCTTTCCTTAGAATGCCTGCCGTCCTGTAAGATTTTTTTTTGTTTGTAACAAAACTTCCATTTATTTTATTTTATTTTGTTACACAGCCCACAACACACAAACTGAGCCATGAGCACTAAACCATGTGCACGCTCACATGCAGAAGCTGAGAGGATTTGGCCTCTTCTAAACCAAGAATTTTAACAAAGGCTCAAAGATGCTGAGAAAGAAATAAATGATTCCTGTCATGGTCCTGCCATGGTTTTAAACAGCCTTTCTCAATTAAAATAGCAAATTTATTAGAAATAAAAATAAATGAATACACCACCTCCAAGCAGGGTTTATTCTGTGTTTCCTGATCCAATTCCTCACTAGTTTCAAGCCACTCAGATTTCCCTGCTGCTCTGGGTAGGTTTTAGCTCAGCTGCCATTCACCCTTCTCCCACCAGGCCCTGTGGGTGCTGACCAGCAGATTAGGAGTGCCAAAGAACATTTGGCACTTTTTCTGAGTGTTCCCACTAAAATTAATACAGAAAGATGCAAGTTTATCAGGGAAGGGATGGTAAATCTCTTTTATCCCTTCTATCACAAAAGCACTTTACTTGCAGGTTGTTGGCCTGGCAGAACAAACTGCCTGACAGGTATTAGATTTGTCAGTGTGGAAAAAAAAAACCTCCATAAGTACTGGTGAAACAGCCTGGCCTCATATCTGTCACCCCACAGTATCTTCAGCCTTTAATATCACTATCACAGGATCTGATCATGTTCTAACTCCACAAAAAGCACATTGAAATCTTGAGTTTCATTCAGTTTATGGAAAAAGTCACTTCTTTATCAAAGGCCAGCCTTTCTTGTTCTGTTTTCTGCTACACTGAGCAGCAGAGCTGGCAGCAAATTGAATCTGACCATTGCTCAGGTCAACATAACAAATCAAATTGCCAAGGTGACACCAGTGTGCTCCCACCAAGGAATGGGCTTGGCAGGGCAGGGGCTTGCCCTGCCATTCCTAAATGGATATTTGTCTTGGGGGGGTTTAAAATAATAATTTTGTACCAAATAAAGATCTCACCTGCTTCTATTTTTACCAGAGCCAGCAGAAGCAAATGCAGGAGATCTTAAAGGGCCTGAGCCAGAAGAAGGGTGAGAACAAGGAGATGGTGGAGCCTGAGATTCAGAAACAAAGCACCCTGATAGATGAGCTCAGGCAGCTGGTGGCTGACAGAGAAGCAAAGGTTAAAACTCTGGAGGAGGAGATTGGGCAGCTCACACATCGGGTAGGCAAACAAATTAATTAGAGGAGCACACTTGGTAATCAGATCTGCTCTTCCACACCCTTGTCCCTTGTTATCTGAGATGGTTGCTGCCTCAAGACAGGGATCCCTGTCCTGCTGAGTCCTTCCTGATGGAGTGATAAAGCAGGAATTCTTTTGTAACTCCTCAGTTCCTTTGTGCATAACTCCAGGCAGTTTCAGCAGCAGCAAACACAGAAATACCAACCACAGCCACACGTGGGCCATGTCAGGACTGTCACTGACTGACAGCAGGACTTGGGGCTGCACTGGGGACTCCTCAGTGCTCAGCACCCTTGGATGCTGGAAGCAGGAAGCAAACAAATGTGTCACACCAGCATAGGCAGCTGCTGCTGTCTCACAGGCAGGAATTGTGAACAAAATTTAGGCATCCCGTTCTCATTGATCCAAAACCCTCCTGGGGTTATGGTGAGGTTGTGAATCTCCCAAATCAGGAATGGGGGCTGGAAAATTGAACCCAGGATGAAACCTGGGTTAGGGACACAGCCCACAGTGCAGCAGCATCACTGCCAGCACAGTTGGTTTATTAATGCACTCTGATTTCATATGAAACTGCCCTTTTTACTGACTTCTGCTTTGTTTGCATCCTGCAATGGATGGGAATTAAAGCAGAGCTTCTGAGGAGGCCCTGTAAATCAAAAGTTCTGGCTTGCTTGTAGCAATAATCAAAAGCTTCTGCTTTGGCATTGGTGCAGCTGTTTTCCTCTGAACTATGTAATTGCTTTTATAAATGCTCCACCATTAACAGAAGAATTCTGCCCATCCATAGGACAAGTCAGGAGCTGCTCATCCACCACACTCTGAGCACTCAGCATCACCTGAGGCTGCAAGGACAGAATCTGCCCGGTAAGAAGATCAGAAAGTCAATATTTCAAATTGTTTGAGTAATCCAGGAGCTTGGTTTTCCCAGGCAGTTTCATCAAACCACAAGTGCTTTGTGCCAACAGCCTGTTTGCAATATATGGGAATCTCTAATCACATTATCTCTTGGACTTTTGTGCTGGAGCTGAGAAGGATGTGCAGACTTGCAGACATGACTAGATTTGGCATGGTGGTGGTGCAGCTATTTCTCCTCCTGCAGCTCAGCTAATGTTTATGTGGTCAGCTTAAGTGCCTGGGAATCTGTTCCCTTATGAGACACGAGGCTTCTGAGGAGCAGATTTCTGTGAGCAGGGTGAGCAATGAAGGCAAAGTGCCATTTTAGGTAAGCACTAAATCACTGGTGCATTATTTAAATCAATAAATACTCTTTGAGAAGGATTTACATGCAGAAATGTTGAAAACACACCACATCATTTGTTCTTACCAAACACCCTCTTTAAAGCCTCACTGAGGGCTGTGTAAATTACACTAATCTTAGTGCAGCAATAAATCTGATTTGTGTTTGCACTGATGTGACTCTGGGTCACTCTGGTTGTGTGAAGGGACCATGGTACCACAGCAAGTTATATCCTTTCCTGTTAAATTGTTGCTGAAGAGTTCATGGTCTAATTGATAGAGAGGATTTGAGACTGGTCTGATGGGGATGGGGGAAATTTTTCATCAAGATAAAGTTACAACTGATCTCTTCTGTGTCATTTCCTACCTCATTACTTTAGACACCCAATTTGGCTTTAAAATCAGCTGAGTATCCCTAAGTAGAGCATTACTATAAAATTTAAGAAGAATTCTGTTGTTTTGAGTTAGAGTTAAAACATCTTTAATTTGAAAGTTTCTACACCCTTCTGACTATGTTAATTCTCCCCCTTCTAACTCTGCAGAAGTTGTTGTGCTCTCCTGGATCAATTCTATATTTTATCCCCTTTTTTTTTAACCTCACATGTCTGCTGATGGTAAGCAGGAACCAAAGCTGGGTAATGGCTTTGTGGAAAGCACTAAGTGCAATGCATAAATTATTGCTTGTGTACAGGGCCAAGGAAAGAGCTGATGTGCCAGGTGGGCAATGAATGATCCTGAAAAACTCTGGGAGCTGTTAATAACTTGGTCAGCAAGGCTCATTCCTTCCATTCACTTTAATATGCTGATCAACTCTCAGTTCTGTTTGGCTGTAGTGAATCATCTTTTCCTATCAGAAAAGGTGAAATGAAAAACCCTCTAAACAGATGCTAAACCTTTTGGAGATGGCAGAGTGAAAATCTGCATTTTTAGGCTGGGCCAAGGCTGTCAGTATGAACCTTAACTTGATTTTAGGATTAACCACTCCTAGCCCAGAAGGCACATCTGTCACTTCCTCAATTCTAAGGCTTTATCCTTTTGTTAGCTACAGCTGAAGTAAGGAAACGTGGGGTAAGTCTGCAGAGACTTGGCTTTGGCAGCTGAATTTGTGTTGAGGAAATGAACACACACTGAAATGGGGTGTCCCAAGCAAATACCTCCTGAAATGAGGTGTCTCAAACCATCACACACCAAAATGGGATGTCCCAAACAAACACACACCAAAATGGGATGTCCTAAACACACACACATCTAAATAGGATGTCCCAAACAAACACACATCCATTGAAATGGAATGTCCCAAAGAAACACACACTGAAATGGAGTGACCCAAACAATCACACATCTAAATGGGATGTCCCAAGCAGACACACATCTAAATGGGACGTTCCAAAGGCAAATACACATCTAAATAGGATGTCCCAAACAAGCACATGCTTAAATGGGATGTCCTAAACACACACACACCTAAATAGGATGTCCCAAACACACACCAAAATCTGGTGTCTCAAACAAACATCCACTGAAATAGGATGTCCCAAACAAGCACACACTGAAGTGAGATGTCTCAAACAAACACACACCAAAATCCGGTGTCCCATACAAACCTGCACCAAAATGGGATGTCCCAAACACAAACACACACCTAAATGGGATGTCCCAAACAAATATCCACTGAAATGGGATGTCCCAAACACACACACACCAAAATGGGATGTCCCAAACACTCACATACCAAAATGGGATGTCCCAAACAAACACCCACTGAAATGGGATGTCCCAAACACACACACATCTAAATGAGATGTCCCAAACAAACATACACCACAATTGGATGTCCCAAACAGGCACACATCTAAATGAGATGTCCCAAACAAGCACCCACTGAAATGGGATGTCCCAAACATACACACACCTAAATGGGATGTCCCAAACACACATCATTATGCACAAAACTCATCCAGGCTGGCAGTGATACTCCAGTGTTATCAGTTGGATCCTCTTCTTACAACAGTGAGCATGACAGATCTTCCTGAGGGTTTTCACAAAGCAGGTTTCATCAAGCTGTGTGAAATCCATAAAGCTGTGTGAAATATATTTTAAAAGGCACTGGGAAATCCAAGTTGTGCCCTGGGTTTCAGAGCAGGGGTCGCTTTGTTAGGAGAATCTGTGGCATGCAAACCCCATCAAACTGCACAGAGCTGGGATTGCCTCTGCCAGTGCTGGGTGAAGGTGTGGGGTGAGGGAGCCCTTCCCCACAAAACCCAGGCATTGGGGAAGGACTGGGATTGTGGGAACTCTGCCCTGTGTGAAGCCCTAACCCAGCTTTCCTCCCCCCAGCACAGTGTCCGCGATGGGCCACGTGCTCGTGGAGTCAGCAGCCACAGAGCCTTTCTTCCTCATCCCACCTGCAAGGTGGGTATACAAACTTCATCATCAGCAAGGAAAGTGCTCTGCCACGCTCTGCAAGCTGCTGGAAATCCTTGTCTTGCCTGCCTTGTTTCTGTGATGAAAGCTTCTTGCTCCATCCCTCCTGCCTGAAGCTGTCCCAGAGCTCTAACATCTGATTTCTCTCTTAATTCTATAATTGACTGCTTGTTTGACATAAATTTTTTTTCCATTTTTACTCCCAACCACCAAGATTTCTCCTGCTTTTTTTTTTTGTTATAAAGAAGGTCTTCCTGAAAGCAGAGAGGTCAGAGAAGTAATGAACTACATAATAATGGGATGCATGGGAAAACTGCCCCTTCCTTTCAGCACATTTTGGCCACAAGAACTGCCATTGTGCAAGTGCTGCCTGAAGCCTTTCAGAGGGAGAAAATCAATAGCAGGGCATTTCATAGTTTAGTGTAGCACTTGGGAGATAGAATCTCCTTTTACTTTGGCAGTAGCAGTGAGAGGAGAGTCAGGGATAATGAATTGATCAGAGCTGGAAGTTTGTTTTCAGGGGTGATGAGGAGGGGAAGCATCCTGGAAGCAGCTTTTTAATGGCACTCCCTGTGACTTTATAGCCAAATATTTCTCTTCTGTTTATCGCAGTCTAGAGATGGGTGCTGGGGGGAGGTAGTGAGCTCTGCATTCTGCCCTCACCTTCAGACAAGTGTATTGGAGACAGCGCTCAAATCCTGCCTTTGTTTCATTCCAGAGGTGGGAACCAGACTCTCTGTGCTTGTGCTTCCCTCAGGTCTGCTGGCACGGACAACCTGAGCTGGGAAACGCTGCTGGGAGAGCTCCTAACGCAGAGGCTTCTGTGCCAGCCTGCTGCAAAGGAGAGGGAAAAGCTCCTGGAGCTGCTGGCTGTGCTGCAGAGAAGGTACAGCCTCACCCTGCCAGCAGCATCCTCTGTGGGATCAGGGAGCACTGCAGAGTCTGGGACGTGCCCCACAGAGCATCACACGCTGCCATCCTTGCCTTAAATAGGGGCTTTTCAATTTTATTCTGCTCGATTTCCCTGCCTGGCTGATGATTCATTCTTTTTATTATTCTTTTAGAACAAAGGGCAGAAAAAAATGGAGCCATCTTCCAGCTTGCTGCACCTAGATAAAAGCAGAATTGCTGTATTTATGGATGCATGGCTTTATTGAGGCAGCAATATTATTCATCAGTAGTAAATACTGTAATTATTGTTATAATATTCACTTCCAAAGCTTTTCACATTCTTTTTAAGTTCCATTGTATCCTTTTCTAAATGAATTTTTTCTGGTTTAACAGAGGCATAGCAGTGATTTTTTTTTAAATTTTATTTTCTATGATTCAATGTAAGATGATAAAAGCCAACCATGTTTTAGAAGAGAAGAGAAAGCAAAGTAATTTTTTGACACCTTTCAGCTATTGTTTTTTTCCCATTATGTGTTATTTGATTCCCAAATCTGTATTCCAATATTGGAAGTATATTCCTGTCAATACAATAAGCACTGTTTTCTTACTTGCTTTCATTTACCACAGTTATCATTCTCACTTTTATCACTTTTCTCCTGCATGATTAATCACAATCAGAAAAAAATAGATTTTTTTTTCTTTTAGAACTCTGGAAAAGGTGCTTTTAAAGCTATATTCTGGAAATACATGCTGGGAAAAAATCTTTTTCATGTTTGTAAGCCCAGTGACTTTAATAGAGCTGTGCAGTCAGATGAGGATGGGGCTGTGAGTGGTAACTGAAGTGTGGCCAGCACCAGTATGGAATAATGAAAAACAGAGTCAATGAAATGCACAGTTGGTTGTAAAATGTGCCATAAACTGATGATTCAGCAGCTCCACACTTATCACACATTTATCAAGCAGGTAACATAAATTTTGTGAGACTGTGTGCAATAACTCTTGGAAGACCTCAGGGTAATATAGCACCAGCCAGATTTCAATGTGAATATATTTTTAAAAGTCAGGTTTTCCTCCTCTTCCCTCCACTGCTGGGGTGTAACAAAGTTCAGGTAACACAGATAATGCTTAAATCAAGAGGAAGAGCCCTGGGAATTGTTACAAGTGGGATTTTCTACAGCACTTTAATTTAAATTATTCCTATTGGCAAATGATTCCATTAAAAATCCCACAGATCTTGCCATTTTTCCTCCAGTTTTTGTGCAAAGTGGATTCCAGAGGAACACCAGGGTCAAATGAAAATTTAGTGAATGCAGAACCACCGAGAGGAATAAAATGTCTCAGAGCACATCACCAGCCTGGGAATTCACTGCCACAGGAGGTCGAGTCTTGCCTGTAGCTACATTTTTAAACCACTGATATAATTTTATTAGAGTTGTAATAATTTTTTTTTTTAATTATACCAGCTAGGAGGGAAATAAACCAATCAAGTCTCTTGATTCAGAGTGTAACCAGCTTCTACCCGTGGGGTCAGGAGGGAAATTCTCTTTTTTAGTCCAATCCAGAGGGTCAATCTGTGTTTCTTTTTAGCTTTAAACTCATTGGAATCTCTTGGTGTCAGTCACTGCCCCACTGGGTGCACATCAGATATTTTTGTAGTTAATTTTCTGAGATGTTATTCAGGATGGAGAGAGGCAATTTGCTTTTTTGTGATGCAACCACCAGTTTCTTTTCCACCCTCTCCCTCCATGGTCATGTCTGATTTCCAAGTTTATTAAAAGCAGAAGTTTCTTTTCTCCTCTCAGATAACTGACGCAAATGTTAGACTGTGTTTTTATAAACTATTTGCCGTCCAAGCTTTCCCAGAGTGGCTAAAAAAAATCAGTTTATTATTCCTCAGCAATCTGCAGTTTTCCTGCTCATCTGAAGGGTGAATTCACACAGGGAGCCGGAATTAAGGGATCTGAGCAAACAAACCCCTTGTTTCCAGCTGTACCCATTAGTTAATTCTCTTTTGCATATTTAGAAGAAATCACCTGATACAATTTCAGGGGGATTTCTGCCTTTGGATGGATGGAAAGTTCTTTCCCTTCTGTTGGAAGAAGCAGGATCCAGCACCAAGACTGATTTGACATAGACATGACACAAATAAGCTGGACTATTTTTTTTTTGTTTTTTAATCATTAATTTTTTGCCTATCAGGGTGATGGAAAGCAGCAGCAAAGTCTTGGAAGCTGAGAAGAAGCTCCAGGAAGAGCAGTGGCAGAGTGACAGCCTGGAACAGCAGCTGGAAAAGCTGCAGGTGGATCCAGAGAGCAGCACAACTGCCCAGGAGCCTGCCCTGAGGAGCAGGAAAGGTAAAGGGGAGCCCTCAGCTCTTGTATTTGTGGGGTGCCCTGTGGCAGGAAGGAATGATGGATCTGACTCCATGTTCTCAGAAGGCGAATTTATTATTTTATGATACTATATTATATTAAAGGCTAATTTATTATTTTATGATATTATGTTGTATTAAAGAATGCTATACTAAACTATACTAAAGAATACAGACAGGATACTTACAGAAGGATAAAAAGATAATAATGAAAACTTACAGAGCCCTGACATAGCTTGGCTGTGGTTGGTGAATGAGTGAAAACAATTCACATGAAACCAATGAAACAATCACCTGTGGGCAAACAATCTCCAACCACATTCCAAAGTAGCAAAACACAGCAGAAGCAAATCAGATAATTATTGCTTTCATTTTTCTCTGAGGCTTCTCAGGAGAAGAATCCTGGGCAAAGGGATTTTTCCAGAAAAGAAAATCCCTTTCCACACTCAGCCACAGCCACGTCCCCTGTTTCACCCCTGGCCTTTACAGACAGTGACAACATTTGGGCTCCCCCTGCCAAACCCAGCCCAGTGCTTGACCTTGCACATGGTGATGGGACCTGCTCAGAGCCAGCAGCAAGGCAGGAGGCAAAATCCTGGCCCTTCTCCACTGGAGAGGCTTTTCCCTCAGGTCTGAGGGGGACCAGGATATTTGCAGTGTGTTTCCATGGGATAATTCCAGGAAAAATAAAAGCTTTTCCCTGCTCTGTGCTGCCCCCAGAACTCTTTTTACTCATGCCTGAGGGATTCAGCTGAAGGTTAACAGCAGAATTAAAGGACATATCCCAATTTAAGGCCTGTCAGTGCCTATGAAAAACTATTGCTGGTGATGAAGTAATTAGATCTGGTGTAATTTATTATCCCGTGAATGTGATAATCTCCTGCTATAAATATGAAAGCCTCCCTGGCATAGTTAAAGAAAAAGAATTCATGGTGGATGTTAAATTTTTATTTCCCTGATCAGATCCTTTTATTGCTTAAGGACTCTGATTCTGTAAAGTGTCTAAACCAATAAAATGGCACATATTCTTAAGGAAAATTTTCCAGTGGTTTCCCTTTTTATGTGTATTTTCATAAAGTAAAAAGACTTCAAATGCGAGAAGATGAACAGCAGGGAGGGGAATTTCAATCTGGCAAATGTTGGGGTGGTGTCAGGCTGAGTTAGGGTGACCAGAGGGTTCATCAGAAACCTTGGATGAGCCCTTCAGAGGAACCTTTATACTGAATGGGGACTGAACGGGTGCTTCAGACCTGCTTCTCTCTGTAAAAGATGGATTTGTTCCTTGCTGTGTCCTGGGAAGGGGCTCCAGCCCACTCTGACTCATTCTCATCTGGTTTTTTATGAGCACTGATTCTCAGAGTTGTCTCACCTGTATTAGCTGAGAGCAGAAAAATGTAGATCCCAGAAGTGTGAGAGCATTTTGGTGCTGTTCTGTACAGAATTTAACTGAGTTTCTGAGTGCTGAGACTTTTACACAGCCTGGTGAAGTGTTGATGTGTTCTGTTACCAAATCTTCTCCTTGAGAGACAAACTCTCCAGCTCCTGAGGCTTTTTGCTCAAGTTTTGTTGTGCTGTAGTAAAGTTTTAGTAACTCCCCTTTGCTGGCTGGCATTTCATAGCCAGAGGAAGAAGCTGTTTTCACCAGTGACAGATCCCTTCTCACTAAATATTTAGTTCATTAATCTCCTCTGCTTAAGGACTAAAAGCAAAAGTAGAAAAGGATTGGCAGGAAGGCTAATAAGGAGAAATCCTCTCTAAATCCATGAGATGAGTAGGTAACAATCTATTCCACTCCCCTGCTTTGATGAGAGCTTTGTGATGTGCCAAAATTGGAGCTTGTACAAGAACCAAGCCTGTAGCACACCTCTTCAGCAGAGCATGGAGGTTATCTCAGTGCTTTCATGCCAGTGGTTGAGGAAATAAGGAAAAATGAAAAGCTTGAATACAAAATAGAGACTAGAGAACCTGCTAATTAACATAATATTTTCCTTTCTTTCTGAAAGTACGAAATTGTAGAGAGCTGATCTAATTGCTAGTCTAATGTTTCTGATCCCTTCAATTCAAGGGAAGTAGATAAAAAAAAAATGCTAAGGAGCTGCAAACAACCCAGTTGTGTTTTTAAATCATTCAGGCTTTTCATTTTCTGTGCCTTTTTTTTCCTGTTTTATCCAAATTCCAAATTATCAAAGAATAATCCCAGAGGAGGGGTAGGTAAGTAACAGCAGGTTTTTCCTCAGCCCTGTAAAGCACAGCCTCAAGATCAAAAGCATTTTTTAGCTGTACAATGCAGCCTTTTCTTCTCATTTGTTTTTGTCAGAGTTCAGTACTCTCCAACCAGGTTCTTTCAGATAATTCCACACAAGGAGGATTTAGTGTTTTAATACCAAATTTGAAGATATTTGATATTATGAGGGAAATGGATTGGGCAAAGGGATACAGAAATGTGCCAACACAACAACACAAGCACAAACCAGCAATTGCAGTGTTCAGTAGGAGCACAGCACAGATTCCAGCCTGGCTGTTCCCTGTCCTGGTGCTAGATTCCCAGTTAGGACTGCAGCCAGCTCCAGCCTGTTGTTCTCTTCATTTAGCTGCTTTCTTGATTTTTATAATTTATCTGGGGCTGATCCACACAAATCCTTCCCTCATGTTACCTGGCTCCAGGTAGGTAGTGCTGGCTATTGATTATTTTAGAGAAAGCTATTTATTTACATTTACTAAAATGATTCAGCCTTCTGTCTAGAGCAGAGATCACCCTGCAGTCCTCAGGGCTGGGATGAGTTCAGCATCCTCTGCAATAGCTCTGCTCCCTTCCTGCTCTCCTTTCTGAGCTCCCTGAGCACTTCTCTGCTCCTCCTTCCACTGCAGCCATTCACTGGTCACAGCTTTTGCTTCTCCAGTCCCAGCTGTAAATTTGAATTATATGTTTCTCTACCACCCTGAAAAAAGTTTCTGATTTTTTTGAGATGACCAGAGCTGCATGTTTTGGGTAGGTCTTTATTTAGGAAAGCATTCTTGAAGTAGAACCTTGGTTTGAAGTAAACCTTGCAGTACATTTAAACTACATTTTGTTTATGCTGAGGATCAAAGTACTTTACAAAAGTTGTTTCAATGGGTGCCACGTGCCAACTTTGTCCCAGACATTCAGGAAGCCACAGCTGTCATAATCTGAAACACAATTGCAAGATTAACATCAAATTAATCCTTTTCAGCTGTCTGTAACCTCTTGTTTCGGTCACTTCAATATTTTGAATTAGTTTTCCTCCCTACATATGTCGGCATATGAAGCGTAAATTCATCATGTTTTCATTTTACTGGAAGGAAATTAAAATAATTCTGTCATATATTTATGATATGTTATGGATGCAACATAGAATTTAGGAGATTAAATATTTATTTAAGAGATTAAGTACATTATTTGAGAGAATAAATTCAGCGTTGTTTGACACTGACTCAGCATGCTGCCAAAACTGATTTGCTGTTTTACTAAACTCCACTCTGTGATTGAACCTGCAGCCCAGGCCAGCCTCCCCTTGCCTGTGAGTGACAGAGAGGAGCTCTCTGCAGCCCTGTCTGAGCTGCCCCTGGAGCCTCAGCTGGAGGAGCTGAGCAGGAGGTATGTTCTCCCTTTCTCCCTGCTGGGATTGCTCTGTCCTGCCTCAGGGAGAGGAGGAGCAAGGGCTCAGTTTGCTCTTTCTCAGGGCTCTGGGTTTCAGTGTTTTGTCCCCACAGCACAGGTGACTGTTCTCAGTTTGCTTTGAAGCTCCCCAGCTCACAGGGAGGTTTTTTTCCTTTTGTTTCCTTGCAGGCTTGGCTTCCAGCTGGATGAGAACAAAAGTCTGAAGGCTGCTCTGAAGGAGACTGTGACAGCCAAAGGGGAGGATTTTTAACTGCATCAAGCCACAATGGAGAAAGTGAGGGATGGGTTTGCAGAGGGTGCTCAGCCCCACACACCAAAGAGTTAATCCAGATATTGCCAGACCTTTGGGCTGCAGAGCAGGGACAGAGCCCAGGCACCAGTGTCATTTTGCAGCCTCAGATCCTGTCACTTCTTCAGCATTTGCAGGAGAGGATGAGAAGCAGAGATGAAATACAAAAAGTGAAGGTTTTATGTGTCAGCACTTTCTGTCTCTGAGGCTTGGCAAGCAGGGTGGTGGGTGTAGTTTGGGAAGCTGCAATTCTGCAGGGGGATTCGGGACAAAACCTTCCAGGTTCCAGCACAGTGTTCCCTGGCAGGGCTTGATATTCAATCTGCTGCTGCCTTTATCAGCTCAGGAAGGAATTTGCTGTGCAAAAGTTAGGCCAGCCCCCTTCCTTAGAACAAAACAAGCTCTGTTTTTATCCCACACTGCTACCTGCCTGTCTCAGGCTTTCTGTAGCACTTCAGTGGCCAGGCACAAGATTAGCCTGACCTGGGACTATCTGCAGATCAGCTCTGGGTGGGCTCCTCTCATCATCCCAACCTCTCTCTTGGCTTGAACATGCAGCAGTTTTCTGAGTTTCCACTGAAGAGCTGTGCAGATTACCCCTGCAATGAGTCAACCTACCTTAAATTCAGCTCATTCCATAAAAAACTTGCCACTCAGGTTATGAATTCCCCATTTCTGGGTCTCTGCATTCATCCATCGGGCAGATCTTGTTCTCCCTGGGAAGAAATGTTATAAAATGCAGGCAGGTCCTCACTGCAGCAGTGCTGGGACTTTTGGAGCTGCTGCAAACCCTGGCAGCCCTGTCCTTCTCTGCTGCAGCACAGTGAGGACACAGAGTGCAAGCTAATCAGGCATTGCCATGCAGCCTGCCAGTGCACAGCAGCCTTGGGGATTCCAGGCAAATGGAGAGCCAGGCATTTTTGTACAGTGCTGCTTTGTTTCTCACTTGAAAGTCTTGAAAGCTTTTATTTTTTTTCTCCTTTGCTTTGTCAGCCTCTTTTTATGAGCCTGAAGTTTGTCAGGCTTTAACCCCAGGCAGCACCACCATGAATTTGCATTTCAGGGCTAAATGCACCAGTGCAAAGTGGATTTTTGGGTTTCATCCTGACTCCCCTGTGCAGAGTGGAAAAAAGCAGAGCAGGAGTCACTCCAGATGTGTTGTTCCTGTCTTTTTTTTTCCTGTTTAGGTTCAGAAATATCTCTCTTCAAGAAATGTTTCTTTTCAAACAGTTTTAGGAGTCCCGGATGGAGGAAGTCAGGGAGCTGGGGGATAAGCTCAGCACCTGGGACTTAGGGAATTAACCCTCCCTGTGCTCATGGGGCTGCTGCACTGCCCTAGAGCTCAGCCCAGCTCTCTCACAAAAAGCAGGACCATCCATTGCAATATTTTTCCTGCCAGTATCATCAGAAGAAAAAGCACCTTGCAACCCTCAATCATCTCTGGACAACTTGAGGAATAAATCCTGGCTTGAGAGGAGCCACAGCTTTGGTTTCAGCTCCATGCTGATGCTCTGTGGAGGGGAGGAATCCTCTGGTGGGGATTTTAAGGAGCTGCAGGAGGGAGCAGGTCCCTTGGGGAAGCTGCCTGAGCAGGAGCAGGGCTGTGGGAGCTGTGCTGCTAAATTCAGGCTGGAACTTGGAGCTGCAGGTTCTGATTTCACTTACACAGGAGTGTGAATCAATAATAATTTCCCAGGAGCAGAGCAGAGGCATCTGCTGCCCTTCCTGGTGCCCTGGCCCAGGGAAGCTGTGAAGATCAAACCTCTCTCCAGGAAAAGGGCTCTGAGTCAGCCCCTGAAGCACAGGAGGAAACTGGGATCTCACAGAACACACATGGACGTTTTCTCCTTTTTTTCTGCACCACCAAATGCTTATCAAAGAAAGAACCCAACCACTATAAAGCAGTTTATTTAGGCAGCCTGTACCTGCAAGCAGCTGCTGCTCATGGAAATGTGCAGTCTGTCTCCTGTCACAGTGGGGAGTGCACAATGTCCAGGGCTTCTCAGGATTTTGAAATGCACTTCCCCAGAGTGACCTGGCTTGAATTCTCCCCATGCTGCCTCTTGCTGGTTCCCAGTTTTCAAGGAATGAGACCAATTTTCTTGCAGCATTTTGCTAAATATAAGGAACCCTGGCAAACCTTGGGAGCAGCAGCCCCCTGCACCCCAACCCATCACTCAGAGAACAAAATCAATTACAATATTTTTGTTTCTGCCTGAAAAATCCCCACACTGGAGATCCTCAGCCCCAGGATCTCTCCAGCACAGTTTCTTTCAGGGATACAGCTGACATGGAATCACCACAAGCCCCTGCTTCCCTTGGAACTTTCAGTGTTTTGGGTTTTTTCCCTCATGGATAAACATCAGCCTGTTAAAATCCTAACTTTCAGTTCAAATTTTAATTTCTCTGGCTCCAGTTTGCAGCCAGCCATCATTTTGCCTCTCTGGCTCTTGCTGGTTCCCAGTTTTCAAGGAATGAGATCAATTTTCTTGCAGTATTTTGCTAAATATAAGAAGCCCTGGCAGACCTTGGGAGCAGCAGCCCCAGCCCATCACTCAGAGAACAAAACCAATGACAATATTTTTGTTTCTGCCTGAAAAATCCCCACACTGGAGATCCTCAGCCCCAGGATCTCTCCAGCACACAATTCTTTCAGGGATACAGCTGACATGGAATCACCACAAGCCCCTGCTTCCCTTGGAACTTTCAGTGTTTTGGATTTTTTTCCATAATGGATAAACATCAGCTTGTTAAAATCCTGTATTTCAGTTCAAATTTGAATTTCTCTGGCTCCAGTTTGCAGCCAGCCATCGTTTTGCCTCTCTCAGATAAAAGCACTGTGAGTCCCCAGCATTTCCTCACTGGGACAACCCCCATCCAGTGAGAACTCGTGTCCCAGGCAGCTTTTTGATAAGCTCTGAGTTTTTTCAGCCTCTCACTGCAGCTGAGGGTGGTGACAGGCTAGAGGTGACATCTCTGGCACAGGCTGATGGGTACAGTTAAAGTTAATTTTACTGCCAGTATTTAGTTATGGGCACTCCTTGTTAGCATTTAGGCAGATTTAACTGCAAATATGAGTTCTCCAAACTCTTGGAGAACCAAAATCTGTCTCCTGCCCTGGAGCTGGGCAGAGCTCCTCCACGGAGCAGCCATCAGGTTCTGATGGATGGATCCCATTTCAAAGTACAGCTGAACTGCTGGCAATAAATGGTCTTTGATGAATTGTCCTCCTTTCCTTTGGGCCTCTTGCCAGCAGTTCACCTGCAAAGAGCTTTCCAAAGTGGCTGTAAGATGAATTGAGTTGCATTAGGGTGGTTAAACATAGTATTGACACAGGAGAGCTGTCCCTGCCCTGGGATCTGCTTGGACAGGGGGCACAGGATCAGCTGGGGGGTCAAAGCCCATCCCATGGGAATTCAGAGCTGTGGATTGGGCTGTGGCAAAGCAGGACAGGGATGGCAGGAGGAGATGGAGTTCAGTTTTGATGTGGGACAAATGGGGAAGAAGCTGGTGGCACAGGGGAGCTGAGTTGGAAACTGCTTTGCTGACCCCCCCCAGCAGCCCCAGCCATGAGCTGCCACTGCCCTCGAGGCACCGTGCAGGACAAAAGGGAAGAGGTTCAGCTTTAAATGGAAAAACACTCTGGCAGAGCCCCTGTGCTCTAAATTAAGCACGACAGAGCCTAGAGGGGTGTTGGGTTTCTCATTCCTCCCTTCATCCTCTCCCCTCCAGCTCCTGAGCTGGCTGCTCCCATGGGACAGGCTGGCCTCGCTCACAAATGCCACCCAAATCCCTGGCATCTCCTCTTACAGCTCCCAAACCATCCCAGGAGGGACCCTGGGCTCACAGCGGATCCTGGGTCAGGGAGAAGAGGGAGCTGGGGCTGCAGCAAGGAGCAGAGGGGTCATTCCAGTCTGTCCCTGACCTAACTGGGACATTTTGGGGGAATGGGAGGGGATTGGGAGGGGAGGAGCTGGAGAAAGGGGGTTGGACATGATCTGGGTGAGGGGAGGTGGTGGGAGCTCCTTCAGAGCTTTCCCTGGGGTGGCTGAAAATTTGGGAGCTTGGATGGGATAATGGGTGCCATGAGGGATGGACAGAGCCATTGTGGGGGTGCTGAGAGGGGTCCTGGAGGTGGGGATGGATGGATGGATGGATGGATGGATGGATGGATGGATGGATGGATGATGGATGGATGGATGGTGGATGGATGGATGGATGGATGGATGGATGGATGGATGGAGGGATGGATGATGGATGGATGGATGGATGGAGGGATGGATGGATGGAGGGATGGATGATGGATGGATGGATGATGGATGGATGGATGGATGGATGGATGGATGGATGGATGGATGGAGGGATGGATGATGGATGGAGGGATGGATGATGGAGGGATGGATGGATGGATGGATGGATGGATGGAGGGATGGATGATGGATGGATGGATGGATGGATGGATGGATGGTGGATGGATGGATGATGGATGGATGGATGGATGGATGGATGGATGGATGGATGGATGAGGGATGGATGGATGGATGGATGGATGGATGGATGGATGGATGGATGAGGGATGGATGGATGATGGATGATGGATGGATGGATGGATGGATGGATGGATGGATGGATGGATGGATGATGGATGGATGGATGGATGGAGGGATGGAGGGATGGATGGATGGATGATGGATGGATGGATGGATGGATGGATGGATGGATGGATGGATGGAGGTCATGTCCCTCTCTTCTGAGCCATCCTGGTGGGATTGGCATGTTCCCAGTGATGTCTGATGAGGAACCCAATGGGACAACCTCAGGCAGTGAAAATAATCCATGTGAGAACAGGAGAGGGACTCTGGACAAGGACAGGGAATGTAGGAACAGGGGGAATGGCTTTAAACTGAAAGAATGGGGTAGGTTTAGAAGGGACGTTGGGAGGGAATTCCTGGCTGTGAGAGTGGTGGGCCCTGGCACAGATGCCCAGAGCAGCTGTGGCTGCCCATGGATCCCTG
This sequence comes from Ammospiza caudacuta, assembly GCF_027887145.1. Classification (NCBI taxonomy): domain Eukaryota; kingdom Metazoa; phylum Chordata; class Aves; order Passeriformes; family Passerellidae; genus Ammospiza; species Ammospiza caudacuta. The sequence continues at coordinate 2,973,417 of NC_080593.1, forward strand.
GCAGTGCCCAAGGCCAGGCTGGACACAGCTTGGAGCCCCCTGGGATGGTGGGAGGTGTCCCTGTCCATGGCAGGGGGTGGGGTTAGAGGAACTTTAATGTCCTTCCCAACCCAAACCATTCTAGGATTCTGTAATTAAAACCTTCCCTGCTTCCCATTCAAATTTCTGCTCCAGCAGCCAGGGACTTTGTGTGGTGTCCCCACGAATGTCCCCACTTTGTCCCAAGTCTCCCTGAGATAGAGCCAAGCCCCTTCCTGGAACCCCTCCTCCTTTCTCAGGCCCTACAGAGGGCCCTGGCCTCAAATCCTGTGCCACAACTTCCAGCAAGCCTCCAAATATTTGAAAAAATATCACTTGAACCAACTCAAAGCCATAAACACTGGGGCCATAAAACACAGAAATGTCCCCAGTGCTGAGGAAGACACCCTGGTCACATTAAAATAAATCCCATTATAGTAAGAATCAGAAGCAAGGTGGCTAATTTTTTATAATATCTATAAATTAAAGCTAAACTATTTTTTTATCACCACAGCTCCCAGAGCCTCATGAAAAAACCACTGCTTGGCCCTTCACCTGTGTTGCCCTTTGAAATCAGCAGGATTATAGATTTCTCAGGATTGAAAAAAATAATAAAAAATATAATAAATAATAAAAATAATAAAGAAGCGGAAAATCTAACATCTGCCTGAAACTCCCTAAATGATGCCAGTGCCCAAGGGGAGCAGCACCATGGGGCTGTGACAAAAACAAAAGAAAAACACAAAAAAAAAGAAAAATAATAGGAAAAATAATAAATTTGAGGGCCACCTTTGCTTTCTGCGTGGATTGTGATGGGGAGTGGTGGGTTTGGGAGCCAGGGGGTGACACTGATCTGCTTTTCCTCATTGCCTCCCTCGTGTCCCCAACACCACACCGACCCCATGTCCATCTGTGTGCAGATTTCTTTTCCCTCCTTGCTGGCCACAAACCCCTGTCTGCCACAGTCACCGGGAGATGGAGGAATTGTGAGGAATTGTGAAGAATTGTGTCCCGTGTTATCTGCAGCGATCTCTTAATTAGCCAGGCAATTACTGCGAGGTCTGGGAGCCCCCGGGCAGGGATGGAGCTGCAGCAGCAGGATCAGGGCTGGGCCATCCAAGGGCCAATATTATAATATGTATTTATAACAATCTGCATCCAGATTGTTATAAATACATATTATAATATTGGCCTTTCACAAATATTAAAATGGATGTTGTATGTGTAATGTTAAAGTAACTTTGTTATAAAAATATAGTTTTTATTTCTGTTAGACATAGCAGTGAAATAAGTGATAGAAATATATTTGTGTTAAAATTCCTGCTTGGTTGAGATAACATTCAATGAACAGATGAAGAGGACCCCAATTTATGATATGCCAACTATCAAACTTCGCATCAGTAGAAAACAGACCAAAGCCCAAACTAAAGGTGATAACAAGAACAGACTAAAACCACAGCCAAGAAATAAACACACTCTGAAAAGGCAGACCCGAGGAGGAGCCCTGCTAAACAGTGTCGCAGACATTTCTCTACAGAAATCCTTTCTTTCAGATTTCTGTGTCTTCGGGAGGCCAGAAGCCTCCGAAGACAAAGTAAACAATTATTATCAACTGCTAAAGAATGCAACAGGGGTACCTATTTTGATTAGTAATTAGTTCATGTTTTATGTTTATAATTAAGGGCCAATCACCAGCGCAAACCAAGAAACCGAGTCCTTAGCCACAGCTTTGTTGTAGATTCTTTTCTATCTCTTCCTAGCTAACCTAGCTGCTCTGCAAAACCTCTCTCCCTATTCTATTAGTATAACTATAATGTATTATATAATATATTAATAAATCAAGCCTTCTGATTCAAGAAACAAAATTCACCATCTTTCTCTCACCAACTGCGCCCACTCAAGTGCAGTAATAAAACAGTTCTCAGAACATGTAAACTAGTTTGGGGAAAAGTTTATTATGCATAATTGTCAATATGTAACAGGCTGATACAATAGAAGTGGTATATAAAGGGTGAAACAGCAGGTGAATGCCAAGCACCCAGCCATAAATCTTTGCTTTATTGTCTTTTTCTCCTCTTGTCCTTTATTAAACTTTTACATTTTTACAGGAGAGGGAACCTTGTTTTTCACAAGATTAAAGTTCCTCGTTAGGTGCTGGGAGTGTCAGCACACTGCCCTGGCTGGGGAGAGCCTCTCTGTGTGCACCAGGTGGAAAACAAAACCGTGCTAAAAAGGCTTTTTGTTAACAGCCAGCAAAACAGCAGAGCTGGGCTGATCCCAGGGCTGCAGGTCCCCTCCCAGAACAAACCAACCACAGAGGGATTTATAAAATCCAAATTGATACAATATAACATCATTAAAATATAACATTTTTATAGAATGTCTGCCTTGTTTCTCCATGCTGACCCCTCAGGCAGCCCAGGGATGCTCAGGGAGCCCCAGGGTGAGCTGTGCCCAGATGTCACAGGGCTTGGTGACAGATGTGGGCACAGGGCACCCTGAGATAACAGAGGCCACAACCCAGCCCTGTCCCTTCCCTGCTGGAACACCCTAAAGGGGTTTTGTAGAGATCCCAGGATCGTTAAGGCTGGAAAGAGCTCTGAGACCATCGAATGCAAGTGCTAAACCATGGGATTTATAAAATCCAAATTTATACAATATAAAATTAATAAAATACAATATTTTTATAAAATCTCTGCTGTGTTTCTCCGTGCTGACCCCTCAGGCAGCCCAGGGATGCTCAGGGAGCCCCAGGGTGAGCTGTGCCCAGATGTCACAGGGCTTGGTGACAGATGTGGGCACTGGGCACAGGCCTGGCCCTGAGGCTGAGCTGTGTTTGCCTACACTGAGATAACAGAGGCCACAACCCAGCCCTGCCCCTTCCTGTCCCCTCCTGGAGCACCCCACGGGTGTTTTGTAGAGATCCCAGGATCGTTAAGGCTGGAAAAGAGCTCTGAGACCATCGAATCCAAGTGCTAAACCATGTCCCCAAAGTGCCACATCTACGGGATTTTTGGAGCACTTCAGGGATGGTGATTCCACCTGCACTGTTCCAGTGCCTGATAGCACTTTCAGTGAGGAGATTTTCAGTAATATCCAACTTAAATCTCCTCTGGCACATCTTGAGGCTGTTTCCTCTTGTCCTGACACTCCTTACCTGGCAGCAGGAGATGCTGCAGCCTCTGAGCCTCTCTTAGATTTAAACCCTGCCCAAGCTGAGCAGGAACCACACTTTATTTTGGCTCCGTGCCTCAGTTTCCCCATCCCCACGCAATGATACCTTCCTTTGGAATAAGGTGATGGGGAAAACCTCTCCTAAAAGTGGTGATCCCGCGAGGGAGCCGGTCGCTGCCTGATGCTGTGGTTCCCAGGGCTCTCCCAGCCCGGCTCCCCTGGCTCGGGGTGAGTTTGGCAGCCAGCACGGGTCCTCTGAGCAGCTGCCGTGACAGACAGCTCCCGAGCCACCCCCCTCTGCAGCGCTGCTCTAAAATAAAAATACCTCCCGCCCGCTGCGCTCCACTCCCAGCCAAACTTCCTCCGGGGGCAAGCTGGGGGGGACGGCAGCCCAAAACCACCCGTGCCCCCCTCCCGGAGCCGGGCTCGGGGATGCTCTAGGGCAAACCGGCCGCCCCCAGACCCGCGGTGCTTGTCCCCTGTGTGTCCCCTGTCCCCCCGCTGCTGTCCCCACCGCGCCGCCGGACGCTGGATCCCCGACCCTCGCCCGCCTCCCCCCGCGGCCCCGGGGCTCAAGGTCAGTAGCGGGGAGCGGTGCGGGGCTGGGGGGACACGATGCGGGTGGTGACATTACAGAGGTGACACTTGCTGTCACATCTCCGTGTCCCCAGCGCCCGCCCGGGGGCCGGGAGGGAGCGGGGGTGAGGATGATGAAGATGATGAGTATGATGAAGATGATGAGGATGGTTCTGCCCTGCTGGGACCCCCCGAGCCTCCCTGGGCAGCTCGGAGCGATCAGAGTTAAAATCATCCGAGGGGTCCCCGCCAGCCCCCGAGGTTGGTCACCGCCTGCCGCCCGCTCCCTCGCTAAAGAGGAAAAAAAAAAAAAAATAAATAAAAAGAAGCTTTGAAAGCGTGGAAAGGAGGGGGGAAAAAGCTTTTTCCAGGCACGGGCGTGCGCGCCCTCCCGCCGCAGGGGCACCGCAGAGCGGGGGCAGCGCCCGCCCGCAGCGGCCCCGCACCGGGAGGGAGGGAGCGACAGCGGGGACAGCCCCGAAATTCCTCCTCGAGGAACCCGAAATTCACCCGTATGAACCCCAAATTCCGCCCGGAATGATCCCGAAAATCCGCCCGGAGGAACCCCAAATTCCGCCCGGGATGAACCCGAATTTTCCCCGGGATAAACTCCAAATTCCGCCCGGGATGAACCCGAAATTCCGCCCAGGATGGACCCGAAATTCCCCCCGGGAAGCGCGTTTGGTGCACGCCGGGGGGAGATGGGGTCACCCCGCATCGCTGCCAAGGACCTCCCCCAACCCCGCTGAAAAACCCCGGCGACCGAACATAAAATAAACGCTTAAAATGATAACTTTAATATTATTTTAATTTTAACATTATTTAAATTTTAATATTATTTCAATTTTAACATTATTTTCATTTTAATTATTATTTTCATTTTAATGTGGAGTGATTTTAATAACCCCAGAAGCTTTTGCAAAGCGGATGCCAGAGCAGACAGAGGGTGATCGGGCGCCGTTTGCGCCTTAATCCCTTGAGCGCTCTCAGGGATGGTGGCAGGAGGTGCCAGCACCGGGGGTGTCCCTGTCCCCTGTCCCTTGTCCCCCGCAACCCCCTGCTCCTGTTTGGCAGCTGCCGGACACTCAGCCGGGGAGGCAAGGCACGTCGCGCCGAGGTTAATTAACCTCGGAGGAGTAATTAGCCCTTGGGCTAATTGCTGCTGATGCCGCAGCGGGCTCAGCCGTGTCTGCGGGCTCCTAAAGGCTCCTGGCAGGGGAAATTCGGGATCGCGGGGATTTGGGAGACCCGGAGGTTGGGCAAGGTGAGCAGGAGATGGAGAAACTCATCGGGTCCCCTCCATCAGTGCTGTCTCCGTGTCCTGGATCCCCTCCAGGGATCCAAGCAGGAATTAGAGGTGGAGGAAGCCCATCCCGGAGCAGCTCTGAACATCCCAGGGATAATGGGAAGAACAGGCCCCAAATCCCGGCTGCTGGATGGGGTTTGCAGGAACCTCTTTGCACCTGAGTTGTGCCCTAGGTGTGACCCTTTTCTCCATCCCTTCAGCCTTCAGGGGTGGGGAGGAGCAGCAGGAATTTAGGGGATTTGAGGGACAGTTTTCTTCGTTTCTCCCCGGTTTTCCTCCCTCTGCTCTCTGCCTTGCCCAGGTGCGGATCCCTCCCTGGTGCCGGCCGGGGCTGTCACCTCCCACCATGGGGGTTAAGGCGACGCTCCCCAGCTACGAGCTGGGCTTCTATGCCCTCGTGGTGACCTGTGCCGTGCTCTACAGCGGCAGCGGCATCTTCGAGGCATCCAGAGGTAACGCTGCATCCCCTGGGAGGGGCAGAATGGGTGTCATCCCCTGGGAGGGGCAGAATGGGTGGCAGGCTGCTGCTTTTACAGCTGTTGATAGCACCAGCAGATCCCCGGCTTTAACCGCTGCAGAAAACAGCTTGGAAATCCTTTTTGAAGGGATTTTTGCCTGGTTGTCTCTTTGTCCCTATTTCCACTGTCACAGGTCTTCAGGTAGTGCCGCACCAGGCAGCCACCACCGCCCTGCCTACACAAGGCTGATTCCCTTTGTTGTTTGGTTGGTTTTGGAGTTTTTTGTTTGTTTTGGTTTGGTTTTTTTGTTGGTTTGGTAGGTTTTGGTTTGTTTTTTGCTTTTTTTTGTGTTTGTTTGGTTTTTTTTGTTAGGAAGCCCACAAACCTGAAAACTTTACGGGATCAGCCAGGGAATGTGCAATGAGAAAAAGGCTTTGCTGAAAATTCCTGCAGAAACCTTCTGTCACTGACTCTTTTAGTTGTCTGTGGCAATCAGGCAATTTTGGGGTGGGGTGTTGAGCCCTGGTGGCTCATTATCACAATGATGAAGGTTCTGGGCTTGGCTTGAACCCAGATCCTATTTCGAAGAGCTGTTTGTCTCCCTGTAACTTTGGTTCTTTTGCAGACAGCATGAACAGAAAAGCCTTTCGGGATGGCATAAAGCCAGGCTGGCACTACTTTGGCAGGAAAATGGTGAGTGAGGAAGGGATTGGGCTTTTCTAGCTACAGACAGCTTGGGCAGTGGAGAAACACAGCTGAGTTTTCTGCTACTGACGAATTTCTGTGAGGTTCACCTGACTTGTATTTTTCTTCCTAAAGTAGTGGGGAAAATACCAGTCCTGCTGAAGCTTTGTGCAGGCTGCCCTGGAACAGAGCTAAACTGGACAGAGCTAAAGAATAAAGCAGGGATTTATTCAAAGGCCTCCATGGATGCACCTTGGGCAGCACCAGAGCCCAGCCAGGGCTGCACCCAAGATGAACCAAAATGGCCCCAAAATGCACGAGCGCTGCCGGGGTCTCTCCCTGGGATCAGTTCTGCTCCATTTGCACCTTGCAGTTCATTGTCCCATTGCAGCTTTAGCCCAGGCAGTCCCACCCTGCTTGTTTTTCTCTCTCCAGCCCACGGGGTTTGTGCTCTGGGGCTGAGATTTGGCTCATTTGTCCTTGGTGCCCAGCTGGAGCAGGAATTGTTTTGTCTCCCTGCTCTGTGCACAGAGCTCACCATGCCCTGATAGAGAACTCACATCTCCCTGATATGAGCTCACCATCCCCTGATATGAAGCTCAGAACTCCACACTAAAGCACAGAATCTGAAAATATAAAAGCTAAAACCTGAGGCATCACTGCGGGGCTGTGAATACTCCATTTTGTGTGTGCCAGGACGAGCAACCTCTGCACATCCCTCCTGGGGTTTTATGTCTGAGCTAAAGTGCTCAGGAGCCCTTGGGTGGAAAATGGGAAGGAAAAGCTCTAAAAGTTGTGGAGCTGGGGGCAGTAAAGTGCCTGGTGCTGCTCCTGCAGGATGTGGCTGATTTTGAGTGGGTGATGTGGTTCACCTCGTTCAGGAACATCATCATCTTCGCCCTCTCGGGACACGTCCTCTTCGGCAAGATCTGCTCCATGACCGTGCCACAGGTGAGCAGGGATTTGGGAGCACCACGGGTGGCCTGGGATCTGTGGAAGGGTCCTGGGTTTAGTGTTGCTGAAATGGCTCCCAAGGTATTGAAGAGTCCTTTTTTCTAGCTTCACAACCAAAGAAGTCAAAATTCTTTGGCTTTGGCTTTTAAGGTTATTTTTTCTTATCTTATACATTCTTTCTCTGACCTGCTGAGATCTGTCCAGCAGGTCGGGTTGTGGCACACTGACCACCCCTGGGGTTGTGTTAACTTTTTATACCAAGATCTATCTGTACTTAATTTACAATAATTTTCCAATACCTATCACCTATGTTAGACAGTCTGTCTCTACTCTAAACCAATCCAGAAGTGTCACCATCACAGCAGAAGATGGAGGCCAAGAAGAAGAAGGATAGGACACACCCAGATTCCTCCATCTTGCTTCTTGAACCCCCATTCTAAATCCCCAAAATTTTACTTTTTCACCCTGTGACAAATTCACTATCATTCTACTCAAACTCTTGTGACTTGTAAATCCTCACACAAAGTTGGGAACTGTTTCCATGGGCTAAAATCAAAGGCACAGGTGTTTGTGACTCCATGCCAAGGTCTCTGATCCCCTTGCCAGTGTCTTGAGCCCTCCAGGGCAGTCAGAGGAATGTCCTGGGTTCTGACAGAAGGGGTTTGGGGATGCTCTGGGCTGTGACAGAAGGGGTTTGGGGATGCTCTGGGCTTGGGACTCTGACAGAAGGGGTTTTGGGGATGCTCAGGGCTGTGACAGAAGGGGTTTGGGCATGTTCTGGGCTCGGGGCTCTGACAGGAGGGGTTTGTGGATTCTCTGGGCTTGAGGCTCTGACAGAAGGGGTTTGGGGGATGCTCAGGGCTCTGACAGGAGTGGTTTTGGGGTGTTCTGGGCTCAGGGCTCTGACAGAAGGGGTTTTGGGATGTTCTGGGCTCTCCCCACACTGACCCCACCGCTCTCTCCCCAGCACCGCGCTGTGATGTACATGATCTACGGGCTCCTGGCCGTGCTGGCCAGCATGGGGCTGCTCTACCTGATGATCATCCTGTCCCACTGCCTGCTCCTCTACTCGGTGGCCCTGGCCAAGCAGAAGTGGCTCTGCTACGTGGCCGGGCTCTGCTGCCTCGCCTCCTTCAAGGTGGAGCCCTTTGGCTCGTGGCAGGTGGGTCCTGTCCGTGTGTCTGTCCCATTCCCAGCCCACTGGTGTCCATCTCCTCGGGGTTATCCTCCAGAAGGACTCCTGGAGCAGCTCCACACCCTCGTGGCCGTTTCTCCTGGCTGCACCAGAGCTCTCACAGCATTTTGGAGGGAAGGGACTGTTGAGGTGTGAGCTTGGGAGTAATCCCACAGTGTTTGTCATGTTTTGGTGGCTTCATGCTGGTCCAAAACAAAGGAGATCTGAGTCCTTCTTGTGAAGGCTGACCTAGAACAGAGGCTAGACAGGGCTGAAGAATAAAGCAGAGATTTATTAAAAGGATCTCCTCAATGTATCCACCTTGGATCCATTTGTCAGCCTGTTGCTGCCCTGTGCCTTAGTTTCCCCATCTGTAACACAGAGCTGAGATGGATTCAGTGATGCCTATCTCTTAGGTCACAGCCTAGCTAAGATTTTATCTCACTGGTGGGTGGAGAGAAGCCCAGGAAGGATTTTGCCAAAATATTCAATCCCTTGGCAGGACAGTGCTGTCTCTCCCTGCCTCCAAAGGTGTGTTCCCTCCTTCTCTAACAATCCCAAAGCAATTGGCTCTGCTTTACTCTGTGGAGACACCTGTGACAGGGTGACATTGCCACCCAAACCAAAGCTGTGTGACCAGCAGCTGCTTGGTGATGTGGCCAAGAGGATCTGCCACTTCCTGACTGCCCTGAGCTGCAGGAGCCAGCTGGGAAATCGAGCCCCAGTTTTCTCTTTCCAGCTCATTAACTTGAGAGACAATTGGTGTCAGAGCATAATTAGAGGTTTTCCTTGAACTGAAAACTAAGCTGGCAGAGGTCAGGGTTAGAGGAGATGTCAGGAAAAAATTCCTCACTGTGAGGGTGGAAAAGGGGCCCTGGCAGAGGTGCCCAGAGAAGCTGTGGCTGCTCCTGGATCCCTGGAAGTGCCCAAGGCCGGGTTGGATGGGGCTGGGAGCAGCCTGGGACAGTGGAAGATGTCCCTGCCATGGCAGGGGAGGCACTGGATGGGTTTTGATGTCCCCTCAACCCACACAATTCTCTGCTGCCCCAGTGTGAGGGTGTTCACAGGGGTCCCAGGATAAGGGAAGAGATGAGAACCCTGACTCCATATTTCAGAAGGCTGATTTATTATTTTATGATATATATTATATTAAAAGAAAATAAGGTATTGAAACCATACTAAAAGAATAGAAGAAAGGATTTCATCAGAAGGCTTGAAGAAAAGGAATGATAACAAAAGCTCGTGACTCTCTGTCCGAGCCAGCTGAGTGTGATTGGCCATTAATTAGAAACAAGCAACATGGGCCAATCAAAGACGCACCAGTTGCATTCCAAGCAGCAGATAATCATTGTTTTTCTTTTCCTCTGAGGCTTCTCAGCTTCTCAGGAGAAAAATCCTGGCAAAAGGATTTTCCATAAAGTATCACAGCAACACCCCAGGATTGGTGTCCCCCACACAGCGAGGCAGCACAGAAGGGACACCACGTTCCTGGTGTTAATCTCTGTTTCTGTTAATCTCTGTTTCCTGCCCAGAGCGGGTTTGTGACGGGAGCTTTTGATCTCCAAGATGTGCTTTTCTACGGAGGCTGCACCTTCACCATCATGCGCTGCATGAGCTTCGCCCTCGAGAGCTCCCAGAAGGAGGAGGGCATCTACTCCATCTTCGACCTCCTCAAGTACAACTTCTACCTCCCCTTCTTCTTCTTCGGGCCTGTCATGACCTTCGACCAGTTCCATGCCCAGGTGAGTCACCCTGAAGCCAGGCTGGAGCAGGATCTCTCCCCAGAATTTATTTGCTCGGGGTCAGTGTCTGCAAAAACCCAACTTTTGCCACAGTGAGGGTGCAAATGATTGTAGAACTTCTTGTGGTCACTCTGTGAGTGTGTATTTCTGTGGGGAAGGGCATAAACTGATGGATTTTCAAACTTATTTTTTGGGGTTTTTTTTTGGCCACAATGGAAGGTCTTGCTGTGATGTCCTTGCTCCCTGGGCATCTGCACTGCTCCGTGCCTCAGTTTCCTTGTGTTGTCACCCCTGCCCCTTCATGGTGAGGGCCACACATGGGACCTCTGCATGCTGTGACAGCAAGGACATTTCTGTCTCCCATTTCTATCCAGCTGCTTCACTCAGGGATGGTTTGTATGTCTTTAGATCAAGTTATTTCTCAGGAAATGAACAAGATTGGGTGGAAGTCTGAGCTCCAGCAATCAGGGGCTCCATTAATACCCTGGTGCCCCAAGTCTTTGCCTGTTTCACACAACCAAGGGATCTTTTGGATGAGCAGACTCCAAACAGAACTGGAAAACACCAGCAGAAGCCTGGGCTGGGACCTCTGGAGCTGTTCCACAGTCCAAGATCAAGGAAACCAGCAATGCTGTGTCGCCCCTCACTCTTCCCACCTCAACCTTCTTCTGCACCACGGATCAGCCCTGGCCACCAGAGCAAGCTGGTGATGCTGGCAAAGGGAGGAGTTTGGTCAACACTGGTGTGTGGAGGATTCCCACCACCACCCCCGGTTGCTTTTGCAGAAGAACAGCCACACTGAGTTTTTGGACCCAAACTGATGCCTGGATATAAGAATGTTTTGGAAAAACATTTGTGGATTCAGAAGAAAAACCAGCCCAGGGCAGGGGAGAGCTCAGAGCCTCAGGATGAGGAGAAGACTGAAGACTCACCAGCCCAGCACCTTCTCTCATATGTGGAGCTGTTTTGGTTGCCTAAGAAAGGGTTTGTGTGACCGTGTTCACAGGGGTCTCAGGATGAGGGAAGAGATGAGGATCTGACTCCATGTTCCAGAAGGCTGATTTATTATTTTATTATATATATTACATTAAAACTATACTAAAAGGATAGAAGAAAGGATTTCATCAGAAGGCTGGCTAAGCTAAGAACAGAATAGCAAAGAATGATAACAAAGGTTTGTGGCTCGGGCTCTGTGTCTGAACCAGCTGGGCTCTGATTGGCCATTAATTACAAACATCCATCCTGGGCCAATCAAAGCTCCACCTGTTGTATTCCACAGCAGCAGATAATCAATGTTTACATTTTGTTCCTGAGGCCTGTCAGCTTCTCAGGAGAAAAAATCCTAAGGAAAGGATTTTTCATAAAAGATGTCTGCAACAGGTTTGCACTGGGGTGTTTCCTCCAGGATGAGCCATGATCCCAGTCCTGCTCCTTGCCTGCTCTTCACCTGTGCAATTTACAACTTCATGATGCCTCTTAAAAGGAAAAAGAGCCCTCGGATCTTATTGGACATATTAAAAATTATTTTTGGTGCATTGGACTCTGAAGATCCTAAGTTCAGCTCTGGTGTCTCCATCAGAGATGCAGCCAGGTACCTACAAATGGGGACAGGAAACTCCTCATGTCTCCAACACCTGAACTCCCACTGCTCCTGCAGAGCTCCATCCAGGGGGAGTTTTATTCACTGCTCCTTTGCACAACCCCAAACCAGGCTGTCCAAAGGCACTTAATGAGCAATTCCCCTCTCTGCTGCTTCAAACCCCAAAGGCACAAGGATTAAAGTCCCCAGCCCCTCTCCCCCTGCCCTGGCCGGGGTCCTGGCTTGACCTGGCCACCACTGCCATCTCCTGGCTACACCCCCCTGCACTGCTGGAGGTGAATTCTTAATTGTCCAAGAGCAATTAGGGCAGGAGGCAGGTGGAACCAGGGTGGGATGTATGGCCCTGTTAGAGATTGGATCTGTCCCTTTGCATCCTACTGGTCCTGCATCCTGGTGGAGCTCCTGCATTCCTATGTGAGATGGGAACTCATCTGTACCAGGGCTTGGCCAGCCAAATTTGGGTGGAGAAGCATCTTTCTTGCTGAGATCAAGGGAACAAATCCCTTGATTTGGGTCTCGATTTGGATGTCTAGGGTTGGGAGTGTTGGTGACACAGCCCTGACCCCAAGAATGTGGTGGCCAAGTGCTGGCGCCACTCACAGATGTGAGGACAAGAGCAAACAACCTCAAGTTGCACCAGGGAAGGTTTAAACAGGATAATAGGAATAATTTTGTCAAGGAAATGGTTGTTAAGCATTAGAACAGGCTCTCCAAGGCAGTGGTAGAGTCACCATCCCTGGAGGTGTTTCAGAGATGTGTACATGTGGTGCTTGGGGACAGGGTTTAGTGCTGGGTTAATGGTTGGGCTCGATGATCTTAATGGATTTTTCCAGCCTAAACCATCCTGAGATTCCATGGGTTCTGTGCCCACCCACACATCTCCATGCCAGACCCTCTCCTTCCTCAGCTCAGGGTCCAGCGGCCTCTTTGTATCCTCAAAGAACCTGGTACTTAAAAGGCATGGAAAAAAATCTGGCAAAGACTTTAATTCTCAGGAATCATCTGGATTTGACAATAGGGCTGGTGCAGCAGCCTGTGGATTATGCAGGGAGAGCTCCCACCTCTTGCAGGGAATAAAGGGGAAGTAATAAACATAAGAGGATTTTCAATACAGCAGCGATTTTATGGCGATGCGGGGAAGCAAGGACATGGCTCTGCCCCGTGTAATCCTGAGAGCTCACTCTGGTGATGGTTATGTGACAATGAGCAGGGGTGTGACAGCTCCTGGAGGCAATCCCCAGGCCCTGTTTGTGCAGAACACAGCAAAAATGAAATCCCCACCAACTCAGGACAGCCCCTCAAGCGAGTCTCCCTCTGGTTTACAGCAGGAATCTCCAGCAGAAACCTCAGCCATCATCAGTTCTCCTCCTCCTCCTCCCAAATGACCCTGGACAAAAGTACACCAGGCCCTGGCAGAGCTGTCAGGCTGGGATTCCAACCCTGGAATCCATCCTGGAGATGTGATGGGTGCAAGCATTTTCTCCCTCTTAGTGCCTTTTGGAAGGGGCTGTCCTTAAGCAAAGTTGATTTCCTGAGCTCACTGCTGCAGAAAGAGCACAAAACCCTGGGAGCTCCCTGGTCAGAGTGGATTTCAGCCCACCTGGAGTCCCTGAGGACAGCCAGGCCTTTGACCACACACCTGCTCTGCTAGAAAACCCCTGGGAGCAGCAGGGTGATGCAGCAGGGACATCCCTGCTGTCCTCAGCCCTGCTGTGGGTGGGACGTGTCCTGCTCCTTGTGCATATGCTCACCTCAGCCAGCCCTTGGGAATTCCATAGTGCAAATTTGGGCAACGTAGTCCACAGTGTAACCTTGTCCTGGTTTAGGGCAAATTTGGGAGAAAACCTCCAAAGGGGGCCCCTCTCCCCAGCAGTTTGGGAAGGATTCCTCAGAGAGAAGTGGAAAGAACCTGTTCATTTAACAGGCACAGCACCCCCAGCACACAGAATGAACAATACCGGGTGACACCACTCTGGAAAAGAATGACAAATTCAGAGTGTCTCTCTGGGGATGGTCGCTCTGTTATCAGTCCCTCAGGCACTGGGGCAGCTGCTGCCCAGAGTAGGCCCTGGGTAGGCCACAAGGTGCAAACTCTCGGTGTTCCCAGGGCCCAGTCCAGAGCAGGTTCGAGTAGGTCCAAAAAAGGAAAGGAAAAACAGTCCAGGAAGGAATTTGGACTGTTTAGCTAAACTAGCTAATGAGCAGAAGCAAAAAGCAAAAGCAGCCCCATCTGCGTGTCCCACCAGCCTTGGGGGAGTGGCTGATAGCAAAACCAAAACAAGACTTTCACTCTTCAGAGCCAGTCTTGAAGGCACAGAACATGCTATCAGCATAAACAGAACACGCAGAGGTGGATACAAGCATCATAACATCACCCTAGGACAGATGTCTAAAGGGGAATGATGAATCAATCCCTGTTTGGACCTTGACCGTCCTTGTGGATGAAGGAACAGCGCCCATCCTCTCCCTGGGCTCAGCCCTGCCCTGTGACTAAAATCTGAGGATGAGGGAAGAGACGAGGATCTGACTCCATGTTTCAGAAGGCTGATTTATTATTTTGTTATATATATTATATTAAAACTATACTAAAAGAATAGAAGAAAGGATTTCATCATAAGGCTAGCTAAGAATAGAATAAGAAGGAATGATATCAAAGGTTTGTGGCTTGGACTCTCTGTCCAAGCCAACTGACTGTGATTGGCCATTAATTAGAAACATCCATCATGAGCTAATCAAAGTTCCACCTGTTGCATTCCACAGCAGCAGATAATCAATGTTTCCATTTTGTTCCTGAGGCCTCTCAGCTTCTCAGGAGGAAAAATCCTAAGGAAAGGATTTTTCATGGAAAGATGTCTGCGACACTGCCCCTGTTTGTCCCTCCCTGCAGGTGAGCACCTGCGAGCTGAGGCGCAAGGACGACGAGATGAAGAGCATCCGAGTCAATGCCCTCCTCCACGTGGGGGCCATCGTGGCTGTGGACATCTTCTTCCACTTCTTCTACATCCTCACCCTCCCTTCTGACCTGAAGTTTGTGAACCGCCTCTCAGACTGGTCCTTGGGTGAGTGGCTGTGCTTGGGCACCTTCACCCCTGTGCTCAGCTCCAAGGCAGTGGGGAGGGATCCGGATCTCCATTCAACCCCCTTGAGAGGCTTTGGGAATGAATGCCTGTGTTGGACAGGTTTGAGTAAAAAAACCCCTCATCCTCACTCTGGCCACGCACAGAGCTGGGTTGGGCAGCCCTGGAGGTTGGGTTGGAGGTTGAGTGGCTCTGGAAAGCACATGGTGCTGGTCTGACCTTTTCACAGTGTAAATTCTTTAGTTTGGTGTTTAGGAAGACGAGCACCAAGTTATTTTTGTTACTTTTGGACTGGGAGGGAGCTCAGCACCTCTAAAAAATCAGCAGGACAATGCAAACCACATGCAGCGATGCAAGGCCTGATTGGATGTAAGGAAAGTTGTCCACAGAGTGGTCAAACACTGGGAGAGGTGCCCAGAGAGGTTATGGATTGTCCCAAAAGAGTGTACTCAACACTCACATGTTCAATGTCCAGGGCAATGTAATCTCTACCTAAAGGTGGGTGTTCTCCAAGCATGGCTGGGCTAGAGACCTCCAGAAGGCAAATTCTCAAGATAAGAGATGGGAGCAGCACTAGCAGCTGGAGGGAGGGCTCCAGATGATCAAATCCATGTGTGATGGCAGCATTTCAGACACCACCACACAGCAGAGGCCAAGCAGGGGCTGGAAGAGCCTCATGTCTCTCCAGAGTGGCAACTCGAGGTCAGGATAAAATGCTAATGCAACTGGAGTGGCACTAACATGGATTTAGGTGTCCCAAGAGCCCTGGCTGGATGGATCCCATGTTACTCCAGAGGGAGGTGAGCTCCTCTGACTGTCCTGACCATGGTGGGAGTGGTCAGATTTTCCCTTTATCTGGGAGCTGGATCCCACCAAGACAGGGGCATTTTAGCAGCTCTTTGCAGAGGTATTTGAAATCTTTATGAGCTGTCCCTGCAGGGTTTGCTTCCCAGTGTCAGACACCTCTCTAAGTCAGAGGTTCTGACCCTGGCTCTGCTGTAGCATGATATCCATGGCCAGGTGGAGCTGGGGTGGGGGAAACTTTGATGGAGGTGCCAATAAAACCTCAGAGGCCAGACCTGAGAGCTGTGATGAGTTCATCACGGCTTAACAAGCCTCAGAGGGAAGGCACAATGATGGAATAAATTACTGTATAAACAGAATTTCTTGGACTACTAAGTCAAGCAGTTTGCTCCCTCAAACCCCAAGAAGAAATTCCTCTTTGATTCAAGCCTCTTTAAAAAATAGTTTTAAAATATTTCCTCTGCAGAAATCCTGATGCATTCCATGTTCTTTTTTCCCTGTTTGACTCCCATTTTTGCTCCAGCTGGCCTGGCCTACTCCAATCTGGTGTATGACTGGGTGAAGGCTGCTGTCATGTTTGGGGTCATCAACACCATTGCCAGACTGGACCACCTGGACCCACCCCAGCCCCCAAAATGCATCACCATGCTCTACATCTTTGCTGAAACGTGAGTACCCTGAAGGAAGAGTGATGGAGCTGGACAGGACATGTGTGGAGGGGAGGACACCTGGGCTGTCCTGGGCAGCTGCTCTGGGAGCTGGAGACCACCTGAAACCATAGCCTGGACCTGGCCAGAACCCAGGGAAATATTCTTAGGTGGGGAGAAATGGATAAGGAGAAAAGTTCAACCACGTCTCTAGTCGGATCTGTCCAAGGAAGGAGCCTGGAGGATTTCTGTGAGCAAGGTCCAAGATGTGCCTTGCCATGGCATTGGGTGTTTTATATGTTTCAACTGGTTTTTATTGTCATTGTGTGTTTTAACATGTTCTTACCATCTTATTTTCAGGCATTTTGACAGAGGGATTAATGACTGGCTGTGCAAGTAAGTGTTTTATCAACGACCTCTAGTCTGGTTCATCCATCCCAGAGCAATGAAGCATCACATGCTGTTCATCCCATAGCTGGGGTGTCCTCTCTTCTGGATAAATTCCACTATTTGCTCTGTTTAGCCCCAAACCCATTGAATTAATTGCACAAAGAGCAGCCCCTTCCTCCAAAGCTGGCAATAAAAGAGTGCCGTCCCAAAATCCCTTTAAGTCTGGTGGGTTTAGGGTTCCCCCAGAGGAGGAAGAGCCAGCTTTACATTTCTCCAGGAGGAAAGGGGAACTGAGTGCTGTAGCTCCATCTGCATCTTCCTCAGCCCTTCAGCTCCCTTCATCCATGAGTTCACACCAGCAAACCTCTGCTGAGAGGGGTGGTGGCTGCTTTGTGATAAAATCCTGAGCACCAGCACGTGTGAGAGACCCCAAGTTTTACCTGCCAGAGGGGGAAAGGTGGATATTTTCTCCTTGAGTATTTATAGGTTGTTAGGAACACAAGTCCCAAGCGGTTGAGGCACAGCAAAAATCAATTTATTGCCATAACATCCCTCCTGTTTTACTGGGATTATCTGGGCTGACCTCTCTGTGAGGAGCTTGGGAAAAGAAAGTCCAGAGGCATCTCCTGGACTACAGGGAGCACCAACCTGTGGTGGTGTTTGCAGGGGTCCCAGGACGAGGGAAGAGATGAGAATCTTGACTCCATGTGCTCAGAAGGCTGATTTATTATTTTATTATACATATTACATTAAAAGAAAATTATCTATTAAAACTATACTAAAGATTAGAAGAAAGTTATTTCATCAGAAGGCTTGGAAGGAATAGAATGGAATGATAATAAAATTTTCTGACTGACCAGAGTCCCAACACAGCTAGACTGTGATTGGCCATAAATTAAATTATATATTAAAACTAAATAATACATTAAAACTAAAGAATAGAAGAAAAGGATTTCATCAGAAGGCTAGCAAGCAAAAGGAAAAGGAATGATAATAAAATCTTGTGAGTGACCAGAGAGTCCGAGACAGCTGGGCTGTGATTGGCCATTAATTAGAAACAACCACATGAGACCAATCCCAGATGCACCTGTTGCATTCCACAGCAGCAGATAATCATTGTTTACATTTAATTTCTGAGGCATCTCAGCTTCTCAGGAGAGAAAAATCCTAGCAAAAGGATTTTTCATAAAATATGTCCGTATATTTTCATAAATATATTTTATTTTATCATTATATATAATTTATAATTTATATATATAAATTATATATAATTTATATACTAAAAAGTAAAATAACTACAAAAAAATAAACAAAAAATTAAAATACAATACTATAAATTAATATATAATCATATATAGAATATTTTATCATTATATATAATTTATAATTTATATATATAAATTATATATCATTTATATATAAAAAGTAAAATAACTACAAAAATAAACGAAACTTAAAATACAATACTATAAATTAATAAATTATAATAATATATAATATTTTAACATATATAATTTATAATTTAGATATCATTATATAATTTTATAGGGTATAATATAGAAATTTATGTTATATAATTTATAGAAAAAACATTAACCACCTTCCCTGGCTTTTAGGTACGTGTATGACCACATTGGAGAGAACCACGACAACATCCTGAAGGAGCTGGTGGCCAGCATCACCACCTTTGCCATCACCACGCTCTGGCTGGGGCCCTGCCAGGTCGTTTACATCTGGTCCCTCGTCAACTGCTTCGGCCTCAACTTCGAGCTCTGGGTGCAGAAGTTCTTCCAGCTGGGGCCGTTTGCCAAGCTGGAGGTGAGGGCATGGGCATGGGGATGGAGATGGGGACCAGCTCTGCGGCTGGGAAATGTCTGTGCCTGGAGGGAGCTCACACTGGGTTGGAGGGGTCGGGTTTTTGGGTGAGGAAGAAGAGCAGAATCCCTGAGGATGCCATGGGGCTCCTGCCTGGAGATCTTTCCTGTGGCCTTCAAAATCATGGAATTATTAAGGCTGGAAAACTCCAGCAAGTCCAGCTGGACCACCACTGTGGTGGTGTTTGCAGGGGTCCCAGGATGAGGGAAGAGATGGGAATCTTGACTCCATGTTTCAGAAGGCTGATTTATTATTTTGTGATACATATTATATTAAAAGAAAATGATAGATTAAAATTATACTAAAGGAATAGAAGAAAGGATTTCATTAGAAAGCTAGCAAGGAAAGGAATGATGATAAAATTTTGTGACTGACCAGAGTCCCAACACAGCTGGCCCTGTGATTGGCCATTAATTAAAAACAACCACATGAGCCAATCACAGATGCACCTGTTGCATTCCACAGCAGCAGATAATCAATGTTTACATTTTGTTCCTGAGGCCCCTCATCTTCTCAGGAGAAAAGATCCTGGCAAAAGGATTTTTCATAAAATATATCCATCACACACCACTATGTCCACCACTAAACCACATCCTTTAGTGCTGTATCCATGGGGGTTTTTTAACATTTCCAGGGATGGTGACATCCCTGGACAATCCTTGGGATCAGCCACTGAGCTGTGCAAGGGAAGTTCAGTCCTGGTGCTCTGTGTCCCCTCATTCCATGCACTTTGTCACCCACCCAGAGCAAACAAACTCCTGCCCATGTGCTGCTTCACAGGGAATTCAGACTGGGGTGGAAATTCCAGAGGGAAAACAGAGGTCCAAGAGAAGCAGGAATGCATCTCCAGTGAGGCATCAAAGTGCCACAGATGGACAAAAAATATGAGATATCTGTCAATATCTGTCCTTGGGAATAGCTCTATGCATATGGGGGATATGCTGTGGGGAATATCCAGATCCTAGAGGGAAATGTTTGTGTATTTCCTTATGGGATTAATTTGTTCTTCTTGTTCCACAGAGCATCTTGGCGTTCTCAGTGGTTTTGATCTGATTTCTTTTGAAATCAAGTGTTTGGATGTTAGAACAAATTATTTTAAAGTAATAATAATTTAATAATAATTTCAATAATTTGTGCCTTTTGTTTGGGACCAAGGCGTCTCGGGGACATGCTGGAAAAAAACCTTTAAAACTTACACCCTGAAACCAATTGTCTTCCTATTAGAATCCTAAACACAAGAAACTCTCAGATCTTTAAACCTGTAAACTAAAGCTTAGAATTAAACTCAAGATTTAATGTAAAACCTTAAAAAAACCTTCCAACCTTAAATACTAAAACTAAAAATATAAATTTATAATTTAAAACAAAACCATGTTAAACTAAATTTTAAAAATTTAAAGTTTTAAAATATAAAATATTAAAATAACTGCATAAATAAACAAAAATTAAAATACAATACTATAAATTAATATATCATCATATATGTATAATATAATATAATATAATATAATATAATATAATATAATATAATATAATATAATATATAATTTATATGTCATTATATATATCAATTAACTAAAAACCACTATATTGCAAATCCATACAACAAAATATCTAAAAATTAAATAAAAACATAAATATTCCTGTTAAAAATATTTTATTAATCAATAACTCCTTAAACAATCTTATATCTAAAAATCTTAAAGTCTTCTAAACCATACTATAACAATATAAGTGGAATTCACCCTTCCTACCTATAAAAATAAATATGAAATAGATAAACCTCAGAAATAAAAAAAATAAAAATATTTATTTAAAATAATCAAAATAAAAAATAAGAAATAAAAAATATAAAATATAAACCACATAGAAAAAAATAAACCACAATTGAAAAATTCCATCTCAAATTCCTTCCAAAAAATATATTCCATCCATTAAAATAGAATGGAAGGAATATATTTTTGGAAGGAATTTGAGATGGGATTTATTATACAAATTGTATTTTTTTAATATATAAAAATATAATACAAATAAATATGTAAAATATTAACTACATATAAAAACAAATTATAAATATTTAATAATAATAATAATGAAATATAAAAATATAAACCCAATTCAAAAATCCCATCTCAAATTCCTTCCAAATAAATTATCATAAGTTTCTTTTTTCCCAATTTAAATCCTGGAGGCCCTAAATTAGTTAAAGATCTGCTTTGAATACAAACCGCGGAGAGAATCCTCCTGTTTGCTCTTCTGGTTGAACTCCTAATCAGATTTAGGCTCTGGAGGCAGTGAAATCCCCTTCCCTGCAGCACCACAATTCCCAGCCCTAAGTAGCCTGGGGGCTCTTTGAAATCTGCTCTAAACTTCATCCCTGCTCCACTCACAGCAGCTGATCCTGGAGATTATGTGCCACTGACAATTCCACTCTGCTGCTGTCATTGGCTTTTGAGCTTTTTTTTTTTTTTCTCTCTTTAATTCCTAGGAAACTATTTTTAACGGGAGCCAGGAGTGATTTGCATGTAGGGCTAATAATAATCCTGGGATACAACAGATTCTTCTGCCTTGAGGAGTGGCAAGAGGTGGAGAAAGCAGGACTCAACCATTTCATTTTAAAGAGAATCTGAGAGAGCTGGAGAAGGACTTGTGACAAGGATGTGGAGGGACAGGACAAGGAGAAATGGATTTAAACTGACAGAAGGAAGGGTTAGATGGGATATTGGGAAGAAATTCTTCCCTGGGAGGGTGGGCAGGCCCTGGTACAGGATGCCCAGAGAACCTGTGGTTGTTTCTGGATCCCTGAAAGTGCCCAAGGCCAGGTTGGACAAGGCTTGGATCACCCTGGGACAATGGAAGGTGTCCCTGCCATGGCAGGAGGTGGAATGGATGATCTTTAAGATTCCTTCCAACCCAAACCCTTCCATGTGTCTGTGATTCTACAATTACCCTGAAACTGTGTCTAACATCTTGCCCTTGCCCATGGGACCCAGCCCAGGGTCCCTAAATCAGCTGAGCACTTCTGTCCTTTCCTTGTCCTTTCATTTCTTCATTCCAGAGGCACTGAAAGCTGCCTCCCCTCTGGGATCCCAGCTGGGGTTGTCCCAGTCACCCCCTTCTCCTTAGAGACCCTTTTCCCTCTGCTCCTCTCTCCCGTACAGGCCAAGCTGTCAGGGGCCATGTCTCGGCGGATCAGGGCAGCTTTTGGGGCTGTGAACTTCTGGGCCATCGTCCTCTACAACATCCTGGCCCTCAACAGCCTGGAGTTTGCTCTGCTGGTGACCAAGAGACTGCTCGTGATAGGTAAGGTGCTGCCAGCCTTCCCCACTGAGACACCCCTGTCTGAGCTGCTATGGGAGCTGAGCACTGGGATCTTGGATCCTTCGGGGTCCAAAGTGCACTGACCACTGTTTTGTGATGTGGCTGCTCCAAATGTCCTTAATTCTTCTGCAAAAAGTGGTTTCTTAGCCCCCTGTGTGTTCTGGGGTGCCAGCTGCCTGCCAGGTGTGCTTGTACAGCTCCTGGCACAGCCTGAGCCTGGTTCAGCCTCCATGAAGCACTGCAGAGGTCACGTTCACCTCACCAAGCAGGGCTGAGTCCCTGCCTATGAAATATCCCCTTGCTGGAGAAAGGGATTGAACTATCCTGCCTCATTTCCTCTGCTCCAGCAGATATTCTGCATCATCCCAAAGGTGACAGGTACAAATCCTCATCCTGCTGTACATATCTTGGTTTGGAAAGACAGGAGTCTGCTAAGGAAGGCAGGAGCCTCCCCTGAAATGGAGAATGTAAACCCTCCCCACCCTTCCAAATTGCTATAAATTTTAAATTAAGGGGCTCAGGCAAAAATATGGGAGCAGGAAATAACAGTTCTTTAATGGAGAAGACAATAAAAGGATAAAATAAACAATGCAGTACACTAAAACAACACTGACAGAGTCAGAACCCAACCTGACACCCTGTGGGTCAGGGTGTTGGTGGCAGTCCCATTGGAATTGTGGCTCAGCCCTCCTGCAGTGTCAGGGGTGGTTCTGCTGGAGCAGGGATCCTGTACAGAAGGATGGATTCTTCCTCTGAAGATCCAGGGGAAGGAGAGGCAGCTGCTGTTCCTCTGGGGAATCCAGCGGAGAAGCCGTGCTGGTGTTCTAGAATCTCCAGATTATATCCAGGTAGGAATGCTTGGTTCCTCCCTCTGGGCTCACATCTCCCAATGGGATGCTGTAGTTCTTATCATTTCTTATTTAATGCAGTGACATTCAATAGCTGTTATCAGCAGATGTCCTCCCAGAGGGAGGAGTGATTGTGATCACTCAAAGAGAGAGATAAGGAAAAATGCCCCCTTGACAAAAGACAACTGCCATACAGATAGTAACAGAATACATCTTGCCTTACAATCTGGAACAGTACATTTCTAATCAGTGGATTGTGGCACTGTTCTGAAGCCTTCTTGAGCTGCCCAGGGTATAAATAGCCCTGAGGAGCCCTCTCTGGGATGGGGATGGATAATGTCACACTCGCTGTGCCAGGAGTGCCTGCCCGCTGAGCTCGCTGGCTTTTGCTGGCTGCGTTATTCATTGCACAGCTCCTGTTTTAGCAGGAGCAAACCCTGGGCCCACCCCTCTGCTGTGGAGACCAGATTTGTGATTGCAAACACCGTCAGACCCTTCTGAAGAGGAGGGAGGGCTCTGTCACTGACGTAGGTGATAAAAATATGTATTTTCCTGGGCAGACACTGTGTGCCCATGAAGTGCAAGACAAGGAGACTTCAAAGCAGTGCCACAATGCACTGATTAGACATGTACAGACTGCAGCATGAGGATTTGTACCTGTCACCTTTAGGATGAGGCAGGGTGTCTGCTGGAGCAAAGGAAATGAGGCAGGACAAGGCTGGGGTTGATCTCAGCATCAGTGGGGCCCAAAGCTTCCAGAAGGTCACAGAGCTGAGCAACGATGGACATGGGCAGGTTCAATGGGCAGAAAGTCAACCATGACTTCTGAACTTGGGGAGAAGAAGGATTTTGGGAGGTAAGAGGGGCTCAAAACCCCTCCAGCATGTCCCCACTGCAGTCCACTGTGCCTTGGTGGGTTCAGCTTCACCTCAAATCCAACCCTGAGCATTTCCCTCTTGCTGAAGCCGCAGGGCTGGATCGATGACAAAACATGTCAGTGGCCACCATGATCTTGTGGGACCTCCCAAGCCCACCTGAGAGGCAGCTGTGCTGGGGTGAAGAACTGGCCTGGTTAGGCCAGCACAGCTGCATGACCAGGTCTCCCTCCCTGCCCTAGGTTTCCCTGAGAGCACCTTGTCCATCTGGTTCATCACCTACTGCGGCGTGCAGCTGATCAAGGAGCGCGAGCGCATCCTGGCCATCCAGGAGGAGGAGAAGGGGGACAAGGCCAAGCTGGAGTAGGGGAGCCTTGTTCTGGAGCTTCACCTCCCTTCCAGCCACTGCTGCCAGGCCAGGCCCCATTCAGGGCTCTCCAAGCCCTCCTGACAATCGGACTGCTGTAGCTCATCCACGTAGACGTCACCTGGAAGGCACAGGTCACCCCCTTGCTGCAGGGAAGGTTTTCCATCAGGCACAGTGGGTGTTTCACAGTCTCCCCAGGCGTGGCAGGATGCTGAGGCAGCTCCCAGGATGTTTTTTCCATGCCAGAGCCATCCCTGTTGTTTTCCTGACCCTCTGAAGTGTGCAGGCTCAGAGATTTCACCCCCTGCTTCCCTTGGTGCACCAGCACTGGGCTCCCCCTCAGCCCTTGTCTCCCAGAGGAGACTCTCCAGGCCCCATGGCTGGAGGTTTTAGGGCCTGCACTGCTGGATCTGTGACTACCCTGCTGTGACACGTGTCCTGGGACTCAAGCCAAACCCCACCTCCGTTTTTTTACATGCTATGGACAAAGGTCTAAGCTCACATTCCTGCCCATGGCTGAGGGACAGAAGGTGCTGCAGCCACCCCTTGCTCACCTCCATCCCTTTCCTCAGCTGCCTTTGGTGTGCACAGCCCAGTGAGCACACAGCTGAGCACAATCCAAGGAGAAAAACCCCAGGTGAAGGTCAGGGAGTGGGGCTGGGTGGTGGAGGGAAAGCCCATGGGAGCCTCCTTGGAGAATCAGTCTTTGGGAGCGTGTGAAACACAGTGCCTTGGGGAAAAGGTGGGTTTGTGACACAGAAATAGCTCTCTTGCACTTTAGAGTAACTTTCAGTGGCCTTATGTCTGAGTTCTGTCTGGGGGCAGGACCCACACCCTCTGCAGTGGGGCTGAGACCTTGGTGCATCCCCCTGGGGAAGCAGGATGGGTTCTTGCCAGCTTTCAGCTCTGCCAAAGCATTTTGTGGAGTCACTGGTAAATGTCTCTTATTTATGTAGCCAATAAATAAATGTTGGATAACTCTGGCACCTGCTGCTTATCCCTGTCAATGCTGCTGGCTGCAGGAGACACCCCTGGAAATACCTGAGCTGAGAGGATCTGTTTGCAGGTCTTTACCTGCCCCCCAAAAAAGTGACACAGGACATTTGTGACTTCAGCAGAAACCCATTTGTCATCACCAGACTGAAGGTTGGGCTGCAGCTGGATTCATATTCACCTTTATTTTGACTCTGCTTTTGTACATATTTTGATCCTGTGGCCAGCAAATTTCACCTGTGTGGGTTTTGGGTTAGAAGCCAGGTTGGTTTTACTTTTGGGAGCCTCCCAACAATGTTGGGAGTAAGGGGCAAGCATTGGGCCTTGGTGGCACCTTGTCACATCCCTTTTTGACACATCTGTCACTGCTGGACTTTTCACAGATGTTTTGTGGTATCTCCATTATTTCAGATTTACTTTTTCCATCAAACCAGCTCTGCCACCCTGTGCTTCCTGCAGGGTTGGGTTCATCTCCTGCCCTCTGTGGGGGTGTCCCTGCACAGGTGGCTCCTCCCTGAGCTGCTGTCACCAAGGGCTCTGTCCCTGTGGTGTCTCAGTCAGGCTCTGTGGCTGCCTGGGAGGACAGAGTCACCTCCAGTGTCCAAGTGGGTGACTCACATGGCAGAGCCCAGTGACTCTGCACTGCCCTCCTGACTGGGACACTTCAGCACAGAAAATAGCCCATTCACTAAGAGCCTATATTTACCCAGCAGCTGCATCTGCTGAAGCTGCCAGAAGGAGCTAATCTTAGACACCAACCCAGCCAGTGATCTGTTAGAGACAGTTCACGGGAGAATTTGGGCTTTGCCCTCCTTTTCCAGGAGTTTTCCCTTCAGCTTTTGCTGCTCTGACAAGCCCAGGAGGTCTGAGCCCCCTGGTGCTGTCTCAACCAGCTCAGCCTTGCACTGAATCCCACTGTAGGATGGGATTTATCCACTCATCTGCTCTGATTATTGCCTGCCACTTCACAAAACTCTACCAAGAAGCCAAGAAAAGCAAATTTTTAAATGTAATTACAAATCCCACTTAACAGCCTTACACTGGACACTTTCTTGTTCAGCCTGACATGGCTGAAATTCCTTCATCCATCTTTTTTTTCCTTGTAACATTTTGTAGGGGTGGGAGTGATCCTGCAGCACTGCATTCCCTTCAGGATGTATCTGTGCATCCTCACTGTTGTGGTTTAATCCCACACAGTTTCTCTCTCACTCACTCACTCCCCCTCACCCCATAAGGAGGAGAAACAGAAAGAAAAGGTAAACAGGTAAATCTGTGGAGATAAGAAGAGTTTAACATTTGAAAGAAAACAATGATAATAATGACAAGGAGAGGAGAAAGAGCAACAGAGCCCAAGAGGAACAATGAGGCACAACAATTGCTCATCACACACTGGCTGATGCCCAGCCTGTCCCCAGACAGCAAACTGGCTCCCTTCTGGGTAACTTCCACAGTTTATATCCTGGGAATGTTGTTCTCTGGTATGGAATATCCCTCTGGCCAGCTCAGGTCAGCTCTCCTGGCCACGCTGCTTCCCAGCTTTTGGTGCAGCTCCTCCCTGGCAGAGTGTGAGAGATGGAAAATCCTTGACTCAGGGTGAGGATGGCAGCAGGAGCCAAAATATCAGTGAGTTATCAGCATTATCCTCATCCTAAATCAGGAAAAACACAGCACTGGAGGAGGAAAATTGTGACCGTGTTCACAGGGGTCTGAGGATGAGAGAAGAGATGAGGATCTGACTCCATGTTTCAGAAGGCTGATTTATTATTTTATGATATATATTACATTAAAACTACACTAAAAGAATAGAGGAAAAGGTTTAATCAGAAGACTGGCTAAGAACAGAATAGAAAGGAATGATAACAAAAGCTTCTGTCTCGGATGGAGAGCCTGAGCTAGCTGGGCTGTGATTGGCCATTAATTAGAAACAACTCTATGAGACCAATCCCAGATGCACCTGTTGCATTCCACAGCAGCAGATAACCATTGTTTACATTTTGTTCCTGAGGCCTCTCAGCTTCTCAGGAGAAAAAATCCCAAGGAAAGGATTTTTCCTAAAAGATGTCTGCGACAGAAAATTCGCTCTCCCAGATGAAACCAGGACCTCCACCCACTCCCATGTCCTGGGGGACTGTTGTTCACTTGGGGACACCTTTAATGACTGTGGGAATCCATTGGTGATTGGAAATCCCTGGCTGTGGCCCTGTCAGACCTGGGGCACAGTGCACCCAGCTCCTCTGGGAAGGGCTGCAGCTGAATTTTAGCAGTGGCACTCCATGGAGTGGGGGATAAGGAAGCAACACTCAGCTGGCAGCAGCACGAAAAGGAAAACAAGGCAGGGCTGACGGGAGATTAAAGGCAGAGCGAGGGGGGGAGATCCCAGCTGGTGGCACAACAGCACAGGATTAAACCTGGGATGGCACAGAGCTGATGCAGAGAGGGCAGGGAGGGGATGTCCAGCTCCAGATGTCAGGGAGCAAAAATTCCTGGACTTGGACCCAGTTCAAAGATCAGCATTGGGAGCTTGGTCCTGGCACAGATGAGCAGCACAGGATGATGGGAGCTCTGAAAACAGCTTGAGATTATTTCTCTGCTCTGTTGGTACCTCCCAGCTGCTGCTGGAACCACACCAGTGCAGAAGGGCTTCATACTGGTACAGCTCCCTCCCTCTTAGAGATAACCATCATGGCAATTTTTATAAATTTTACATCCCTGCCAGGGTAAGGGGCTGTGCGGCTTTAAACACACCAAGAATAATGGCTAATATTTTTTCATAGGCTTAATTAAATCGTTAATTAAATCTGTGCCATCACTGAGTGTCAGACAGCCCAGAGGGTCCACAGCAAGAGATAAAACAGATTCACGTGCAAGTTTTACTATGGCTATAAATAATTAGAGCTACTCTGCTCGCCCATGTCTGTCAAAACTAATTTGCTTCTTTGTGAGCTCGGTGGGAATAGCTGGACATGGACTGGCCATTTCAGGGCCCAGGGGACTTCCTGGACATCCATGGGTAGGCAAGCAGGACACAAAAGCTGCTGGAGAGCTTAGCATCAGCTCCAGGCCAGGCAGGTTGTCCTGCTGTGCCTCTAGACTCCATCCAGAGGGGACTGATGAACCAGAAGGCCTGAGCAGGAGACTCTCAGTTTACAAGAAGCTATTTGTGTTTAGATGTCTCAATCTGTGAGTTGAAGCCCACCACTGCATTTCCTTTATTTCTATCCAGCCTCAGACACTCTCTCTGTCACCAGGATGGATTCATTGGTGCCCAGTGCCCACAGACTGTGCCACTGGGGCCCATGTGCATGTTTGACAGAGTCACAGAACCAGTGAGGATGGAAAAGAGCTCTGGGGTTGACTCCAACCTGGGGTTGAACCAGACCATGGCCCAGTCTTTCCTTAATGTCTCCAGGGATGGTGACTCCACCACCTACTGCAGGGAAAAAGAGCCATTCCTCTCCCACCACCCTCAAATCTCCTGCTTTAGTGAAGATTTTAAAGAAACTTCCAGCTCAGATGGTGTATCCCACACAGGGCTGTAAATAAACAGCTCTATCTCCATTTCCCACCTCTTTCCAGACCCCTGAAAAGTGACTCCAGAGGAGAACAAAGGACAAACCTGTACAAAGCAGGCCTGGATTGGAGCTGGCTGGAGCTGGGGATGCCACAAAGCCCACACAAGACCTTCCCTTAGCACATCCATCCTTCCAGCTTTGACTTCATGGCCTATTCATAGCACAGCTAAAAGTCCAGCACTTTCAGAGCATCATCAGGAGGAAGCCCCAGCCTTGCCACCCATGACCCAAACAGCAAATTGGGCTGTGAGATTCACCCAGAGCCCTCTTCCCAAACCCATGGTGTCACAGCAGCCAAACCTGCTGCTCTCCCCGCGGTGACTCACGAGCTGCCAGACCCTTCCTGAGTTCCTGGGGCTGGAATTACAGCTGTTCCCCCAGCCGCCCTCCCTTCCTCCTTGTCCAATGTGTCATATTAAAGGGTGATCGGCTTACACATGCTGCACTATGGATTCCCTAAGCCCTGCAGAGCTGTGTCTATATATAAAGCTGGAAGCTGAAGTGCACAGACAGCTGGGAGCATAGCAAGGTTTCACACTCCCGGTGTGCCAGCGGTCTGGAAGCCCGTGAGGCTGAGAGTTCTGCTTTCTTTACTCAGGTTTAGGTACGGCCACCAATATTTATCCATAAAAGAAGGATTGGGGCAAAGAACGAGCGGTTATTCGCCACCATGGGTTTGCCTCTTGATCAAGTGGAGGAATTGCGTCTCTACCAGCAAACTCTTCTCCAGGACGGACTCAAAGACATGTTGGACCATAATAAGTTTCTGGACTGTGTCTTAAAAGTGAAAGGGAAGGAGTTTCCCTGCCACCGGCTGGTGCTGGCAGCCTGCAGCCCCTATTTCCGGGCCATGTTCCTCTCAGACATGGAAGAGAGCAAGAAGAGGGAGGTCAGCCTGGAAGATGTTGACCCAGACGTCATGGGCAAGATCCTGCACTACATCTACACCTCTGAGCTGGAGATCACTGAGCAGAACGTGCAGGACATCTTCTCCGTGGCCAACATGTTCCAGATCCCCTCCATCTTCACGGTGTGCGTGTCCTTCCTGCAGAAGAGGCTCTGCCTCAGCAACTGCCTGGCCATCTTCCGGCTGGGGTTGATGTTGGACTGCGCCCGGCTGGCCGTGGCCGCCCGCGACTTCATCTGCGACCGCTTCGCGCTGGTCTCCCGCGACGAGGAGTTCTACCAGCTCTCCCCCGACGAGCTGATCGCCGTCATCTCCAGCGACTCCCTCAACGTGGAGAAGGAGGAGAGCGTCTTCGAGGTGGTGATGAAGTGGGCGGGGGCCAAGGAGCGCGAGAGCCGGCAGAAGGCCCTGCCTGTCATCTTCGAGAGCGTCCGCTTTCGACTCATGCCCGGCGACTTCATCAGGGAGCACGTGGAGAAGCACGCCCTGGTCAAGTCCAGCCCCGAGCTGCTCAAGAAGCTGCAGATGGTGAAGGACGCCCAGAAAGGCAAGTTCACCGTGGTGAAGAAGAAGAAAGTGAAGAAGAGCAGTGAGAATCAGGCAAAGGAGGATGTTGTCAATGGCACTGTGGATGAAGGGGAGGATACGGAGGAGGATGCTCTCCCTGGGATCTTGAATGACACCATGCGCTTTGGGATGTTCCTCCAGGACCTTATTTTCATGGTGAGCGACAGTGGAGCAGTGGCCTATGACCCCAGTGCCAACGAGTGCTATTTTGCCTCCCTGTCTACTCAAATCCCAAAGAACCACGTCAGTCTGGTGACCAAAGAGAATCAGATCTTCATTGTCGGAGGACTGTACTACAACGAGGACAACAAAGAGGATCCCATGAGCTCCTACTTCCTACAGGTACTACCTTTATCTTTCTTTTGTTTCTTTGACCACTTGGGAACATCACCAAGCTTTAGCTCCCATAATATTTGTTGCCATGTGATGTTAAAGTTGTAAATGAAGGAGAATGATCTGAGTTGCTTTCCTGGAGATTCTTCTCCCTTTATTTTTAAGGATGACACTACAAGAGGTTGTTGTGGTAGTTGAGGGAGAAGGTTTGAAGGAGTAGGAAACAGGAATGAGCCTTCCTGATCCAAATCCAGAGGAGAGGATTGTTTAGAACAGTGAATTTGGCCCAGCCCTGGCTGCCACAGGGTTCACAAACTGGGAGGTTTGTGGCATCAGACCCACGAACCCAAAGGTTCTGCTTTGCATCCCCTGCCTTCCCTGGTTGTGAACCCCAGGAAAAGCCAAGGGTGATGCTGCCAGGTGCTGAAAAAGGAGCAGCAGCAGCTGCAGCCACAGAGCAAACACCCCAAGGACACAGGGCATGTCCCTGCCCCCCAACACGGCCCCATTCCCTGCTCCTGCCCCTGGAGTTGGGCTTGGGCCAGCTCAGAGCCTCAACCACTTCCATCCTGAGAGGGGGAAACCACCTCAAGCTGTCTTTGGGGATACCCTCAGGGAAAGGGGCTGTTCTAACTCAGCAATGACCCAACTGTGGCTGGATTGAGCTGTGCAGGCAATCTGAGCCCCAGCCTGGGCTGCAGCCCAGATTTCTTTCCCTGCAGACAGCTAACACAAGGCGCCTGCCCTTCCTCCTGACCCCAAGGAATCCAGTAAATCCTCTATTCTTCCTCCCATACCCAGAAATCCTTTTTTTTTGTTCCTCTCCATGGCTCAAATCTTCTGGGAAGAAACAATAACATGTCTCAGGCTCGCATCTTCTGGGAAAAACAATAACATCTCCAGGCAGAAAGGATAAAATGAAGGTGGCTGCCAAGCTGAGACACAGAGCCCTGATCCCTGCCTTGACTCATTGCCCCCATCAGTGGGGCTGCTGCACATCCTGCAGGGACCAGGCTTGTCCTCACCTGGAAAGGGGCAGGGGGTTGTGCAGGCCAGGTGAAGCCCAGGGAATGAGAAGCCAGGAGGAAGAAACTCCAGCCCTATAGAGCAGGAGGGAGTGGAAAAGCTGAGGAAGTGCTGGGGGTGTCCTGTTTGAGAGATAGCCTGTCACAGTGCACAGTCCATGAGGTGTGGGCAGCCCCATTAGTTACCTGTGAAGAGCAGGGCAATGCATTCAGACAAACCTTTGCCTAAAGGTAAATCTTGCCAACAGAGGGGGAGCAGGGTCCAGAGAGGTCACAGAACCTCCACAGAATGATAGGGGAGGCCATTCTATGGAATCTTGAGAAGGACCTTGAAGATGACCAAGCTCCAAACCCTTGACAAGGGGCAGGGGGTTGTGCAGGCCAGGTGAAGCCCAGGGAATGAGAAACCAGGAGGAGGAAACCCCAGCCTTATAGAGCAGGAGGGAGTGGGAAAGCTGAGGAAGTGCTGGGGGTGTCCTGTTTGAGGTACAGCCCTTCACAGTGCACAGTCCAGGATGACAGTGGTGTGGGCAGCCCCATCAGTTACCTGTGAAGAGCAGGGCAATGCATTCAGCCAAACCTGTGCCTAAAGTTCAATCTTCCCAGCAGAGGAGGACCAGGGTCCAGAGAGGTCACAGAATCATGGAATGGCCTGGGAGGCCATTTTATGGAATCTTGAGAGGTACCTTGAAGATCTCCTAGCTCCAAGCCCCTGCCATGAGCAGAGACACCTCCCACCAGACCAGGCTGCTCAGAGCTCCATCCAACTTGTCCTTGAACACTTCCAGAGGTGGGGCAGCATCCTTGGAAACATTTCATATTTGACTACACAAAGCCCTGGGAAACTGCTCTAACTCTCAACCTGTTGCCCTTTGAACATGTGGGTTGGATGAAAAACCTTTGGTGGTCCTTCTCCCCAAAGTACTCCATGATTGTAAGCTGCAAACAGCAAGATTTCTCTAATCAGCTCCCAGTTTGCCACAAATGTCCTGAGCATCGTGGGGCCAGTTTCAGCTCTTCCCCACAAGAATCTCTTCACACATCACCATATCACTCATGCTTGGGAGAATCATACAAACCCTGGGACTGGACAGTGCCATCAGTTTGCGATGTTTAATTTATTGCATCAGTGTCATTATGTAGCTCACAGTTGCTGTATGAACAAGAGAGGGTTTGAGCCCTTTTTTTCAGCTCAAACAACACATTTAGACATGCAGCTCTATGACAAGCCACTGTGCCACAGCTCCCTACACCTTCTGACTCTTTCTATCCCCCCAAATTTCACATTCCCCCTGCTGAAGCCAGGTGCATTAGGTCGGGGATAATTTAGATTTAAGGACAGGCACCAAAATATAAAAATGCTGATAAATCCTAGGGGCCTTGCAGATTTTGGCAGGAGTAAAATGATTCCATTGACATTTCAGATGGGAAAGGGTATCCTTTCTTTGTCACTTGCAAGATTTATGACTCGAAAACAATGCTGAATCCATCAAGAGGCAGGAACTACCCCGATGACTGAGCTGCTCAGGGTTGCACTATAAATAACACATGTGTGGAGCACAGCTTACAAAGGGAAAAAAACCACAGGCACCCAGCTGAGGGCGAGCCTTTGGAGCCAACCCATCAGGCTGGGGCTCCTTGGCCTGAGCCCATGGCAAACAATGCTCCAGGCAGTGCTGCGTCACAGCTCCATCCTGAGTCCCACAAAACTGGCTGCAAGACATCCCTCCCTCCTCTACCAAGATATAATAATTTTCTTTTCCTCAATTCCCATTAAGCCACAGTGCTCAGAGTCTTCAGTGTAAGAATTTTTCCTTTTTTTAAAACTTTTTTTTTGGGTGGGAGACGAGGCAATGCCTTGATCTACAAATGTCCAAGGATTTGGTGATCTGATCCAGCAGCTTGCTCTGGCACACTTTATCTGTGCAGTCAACATTGCTGGCAGCACCCTGTCACCTGGCAGAGATGGAAAATGCCAGGATGAAATACTGTGAGGTGTTCCATGCGTGAAAAGG
Source organism: Ammospiza caudacuta (assembly GCF_027887145.1). Classification (NCBI taxonomy): domain Eukaryota; kingdom Metazoa; phylum Chordata; class Aves; order Passeriformes; family Passerellidae; genus Ammospiza; species Ammospiza caudacuta. Next base: position 3,006,719 of record NC_080593.1, read on the forward strand.
CTCAGGAAAATTTCTAGGATTGAAATGCTTCCATTCCTCCAGTCCCAGGAGCCATCCATTGTAAGTGCAGCAAGAAGTCCTTCACCCAAAGATGACCAAGCTTGTTCCAAGTTAGAAAAGGAAATTTAGGAGAGAGTTTATCACTTCACAGCTCCCTGAAAGGAGGCTGGAGCAGGTGGGGTTGGCCTCTTCTCCCAGGCAAACAGGGACAGGATGAGAGGTAAGGCCTCAGGCTGCACCAAGGGAGGTTCAGGTTGGACATCATGGAGAATTATTTTACTGAAAAGGGTGGTCAGGCATTGAGATGGGCTGCCCAGGGATGTGGTGGAGTCACCATCCCTGGAGGTGTTTAAGAAATGGCCTGATGTGGCACTCAGTGCCATGGAATTGACAAGGAGGTGACTGGTCAAAGGTTGGACCCAATGATCCCAGAGGCATTTCCCAACTTTAATGTGATTCTGTAAGGTCCAGGCTTTGATGAAAAGAGCAGAAAATGTTGCTGCAGACTCATCTCTGCTCTTACGCCTTATCATAAAAGGTTTATCATACAAATTGTGCCTTGGGTTTGCTCTCAGGTCTTCCATCCTGCTCAGGCTGACAAAGGCACAGCCACAGGAGCATTGCAGGGAGTGCTGCTGAAGTGACCAAGCTGCACATGGGAACACACTTTGTCCTCCACCTCTGGACCCTGATTTTTGCTGATCGAAAGGACACACACTAATGACCATTTGTTCCTTTCCAGTACGACCACCTGGATGCAGACTGGCTGGGGATGCCCCCCCTGCCCTCCCCTCGCTGCCTCTTTGGCCTGGGGGAGGCAGAAAACTCAATTTTTGTGGTTGGAGGGAAGGAGCTGAAGGAGGGAGAGAAGACCTTGGATTCAGTGCTGTGCTACGACCGCCTGTGAGTGTCCAGTGTGAGCGTGGGGTGGTGGGGGATAGAGGAGAAATGGAGCAGCTGCCAGGGGTTAAAATATTTGGGAGAAGGGCTTGAACTCTGTATGAGGATGCTGGGAATGCCCTCAAGCTGTGCCCTGGGGCTCTGAGCTGTCTCCTTCCATCTGCTCCCTTATTGAGCCTCCTGGAGAGGGAAGCCTTTATGGGGATATTTTGTTTTCTGGGATTGGTATTAGTAGACATTCATGTGAGAGATGTACAGAGGTGTTTTTTTCTTCTGCTGAATCTCCTGCTCTTGCCAATTGATTAAAGGATCAGTGGCATTCACTGTGGTCTCACCAAAAGAGGTTTGAACAGAAAAGCTTGTTTTTAAATTTTTCAGATGTGTCACGGAATGGCTCATCCTGATTGCAATCAGGCTTAATATCCAATTATTTTTGGAAAATGGGCTCTGACCCATGCTAGCTCACGAGCTTTATTAAAAGGCACCATCCTGTTCTTCTCTCAGGAGACAGAAACTTCCAAAGAGACAGAGCAGCAGGCACCAACAAGCCTTTGCTTGGTCTATATTTATGTGTGTGTGCCACCAAGTCTGTTTTATAGGCAGAGATTTGAAACCAGTTCCATTCCCACAGAGAAGGGCATTTTTCTGCCCCTGCAGACTCTGGGAAAGAATTTGTCTGTCCCCACTAAGTGTTTGCGGGTGGTTTGAGTGTCAGCTTGAAACTGGTAGAGATGTGATCAGCACCACTCTATCTCTGGTTTTATTTTTTTGTTATTATTCTGGTTGAACATGAGCCAGCCATGTGCCCAGCTGGCCAAGAGGGCCAGTGGATTGTGTCCATCCATCCATCCATCCATCCATCCATCCATCCATCCATCATCCATCCATCCATCATCCATCCATCCATCCATCCATCCATCCATCCATCCATCCATCATCCATTCATCATCCATCCATCCATCCATCCATCCATCCATCCATCCATCCATCATCCATCCATCCATCATCCATCCATCCATCCATCCATCCATCCATCATCCATCCATCCATCCATCCATCCATCCATCCATCCATCCATCATCCATTCATCCATCCATCCATTCATCCATCCATCCATCCATCCATCCATCCATCCATCCATCCTAGATGTACCAGCAGGACCAGGGAAATGTTTATTCCTTTCTTCTGGGCACTGTGAGGCTGCACCTCAAATCCTGCATCCAGTTTTGGGCCTCTCATGACAAGAAGGAAATTGAGGAGCTGGAGTGACCCCCAAGAAGGGAACAGAGCTGAGGAAGGGTCTGGAGCACCAGGAGCAGCTGAAAGAACTGAGGAGACTCAGCTTGGAGAAAAAGAGGTTCAAGGGGTCATTACTGCTTCCTATCCCTACCTGAAGACCTCAAGAAAATAATGGATATTAGCATAAATACTCTGCTTATTTTACTGTCACCCATTCTTAGGATAATCATTAATATTTTTAGGATCATTATTATTATTTTTAGGATCATTATTATTATTTTTAGGATCACTATTATTATTTTTAGGATTATTAGACATTTATTTTCTGAGCCTGCCCTATTGCAGACCTTGTGATTCTGAGACTTAGTCCAACCCTGTGCTCACCTCTAGGTCTGGGAAATGCCATGTCCTCTAGGTGCCATCCAGCAAGCTACAAATCCCTTTGCTTCCCACCTTTTTCTGACCCATATTTTTATTTCCCATATTTTTCTTTCCCATCTTTTCCAGGTCCTTCAAATGGGGTGAGGCTGATCCCCTTCCCTACTCAGTCTATGGCCACGCAGTGGTATCACACAAGGATCTTGTCTACGTCATTGGGGGCAAAGGAAGTGACAAGTAAGTAAAAAAGCAAGGGAGAATCAAGGAGCCAATCCCCCAAACCAGTGGGACCTCCTCAGCCTGGTTCAAGGAGGGCTGGATGGCATGGGAGATGTAGATCCTCCCCTCTCTGCTCACTTTGCAGCCCTTTCCAAAACCTTAGGAGGCCAACAGGGACATCAGGAAGATGATGGCAGTGTCCTTACAGGAGAGAGAATGCATTGCCCCATCCCTGGAAGCAGGCTGGAGGGGGCTTTGAGGGAAACTGCTCCAGTGGAAGGTGGCCCTGCCCATGGGGGTCGGAATGAGATGCTCTTTAAAGATCCTTCCAAATCAAACCACAAAGAAATAAATGTCACTAAGACTAGGAGACGCATTGAAGAGCAAGAAGCCCCTTCACTTTTAGGGTGTCCTGTCTTGGCCTTGTGGAACAGAGTGGTCACCATAGCCAAATCCAGACGTGTATTTGCAACAGGAGGGAAAAACCTGATCCGCCCTGACCCCATCCTGCCCTCCTGCAGGAGATGAGCTCAGCAGGAAAAGCCTCTCTCAGGAGCATCACAGTGGCTGCCCTGCAGGGCACAGATGTGGCTGTTTGCACAGCAAACATCCCACAATCCAGCAAGGATTGGTCCTGCTCAGGATGGGTTATGGTCTGAAAGGTGTGAACATCCCCACACTGCCCACCTGGCCACAGGAACATCACTGAGGATATTCTGCAGCATCACAGTGGATGAGGAGCAATAAAACTTGGTGGCTGTGAGAGGTCCTAAGGGGCTGCCTGGACCTGTATCCAGGTGTGTGAGCACCAAGCTGAGCTCTCAGGACTCCTGAACAAAGATACAGCAGGAGGGGATGTGTAACACACAGGTGGTGACCCCAGGCAGGGACATCCTTGGGTTCACATCCAACAAATGGGGTGTGTTCCTCCCCTCATGCCAATGTGAAGGAGCAAAATTCTCCCTAGATGTCGGGATCTTTAGCTTGTCAGAGTGACCCCAAGAAAAGTTGGAAAGTCTCTTTTCCCAGCCTGGCGCTTGAAGAAGGAGTCAGGGCTCTTCATTTCTCGGTCTCAAGGTTGTTTATTGTTTCTTATCTATAAAAAATTTTCTCCTGCCCTGCCGAGGTCCATCCAGCAGGACAGTTCAGGCACTCTGCCTGCCCCAGGGCAGTGTTATGTCTTTATACTAAAACCTACGTGTACAATATTTACAATTCCTTTCCAATACCCATCACCTATGTTAGACAGTGAACTTCTACTCTAAACCAATCCAAAAGTGCCACCAACACAGTAGAAGACAGAGGCCAAGAAGAAGAAGGAGAAAGGCTGGACACACCCAGTTCCCTCCATCTTGCCTCCTGAACCCCCATACCAAAACCCCTAAAATCTAATTTTCCACCCCGTGATAACTTCACTATTTTTCTACTTAATTTGTCATGGCTTGCAGATCTTCATCTAAGGTTGGTGACTTGCTCCACGGGTCATAATCAAACCCACAGGTGTTTTGGGCTCTGTGCCAGGGTCCCTGAGCCCCCTGGCAGGGGTCTGGGCTGCTCAGGACAGACAGAGGGATGTGCTGGGTCCTGACACCTAGAGACCCCACCTTCTTCCCAGCAGACACCCCCAAACCCCTGCAGGGCAAAGCCACCCCTTGGCAAGCAATCAAGGCTCCTTTTCCCTCTCCTTTTTCTCCAGGAAGTGCCTGAAGAAGATGTGTGTCTACAACCCAGCCAAGTTTGAGTGGAAGGAAATGGCTCCCATGAAAACTGCCCGCTCCCTGCTCGGGGCCACCGTGCACAAGGACAAAATCTACGTGGCAGCTGGTGTCACCGACTCTGGTTTGACCAACTCTGTGGAGGTCTATGACATTGCCACCAACAAGTATGTCCTGAGTTGTGGTTACACCAGGAGTAGGTGCAGGTGTAGGCTCAGCAAGTTCCAACCATCCTGGAGTTTGTTTGTGGCTCCTGATGTCAGTTCTTCCAGTTTATACCATGGGAGGGGAGTTGGAGCTGGATAATCTTTAAGGTCTCTTCCAACCCAAGCCATTCTAGGGTTCTGTGGTTCCTCAGAGAGCTGGTCATCACCAAAGCCACTGTGGTTGAGCTGGGGATCATCTCAGGTTCATCCTTAAAGTGGTTTCACCCACTGTGCCATCCTTGGGTTCCTTGGGGCTTCGCTCAACACAATGAACCCTCTGAGTTTGGGTGGATACCTGGATACAGGTCCTGGCAGCTGCTGCCCCAGCACTGGGACATACTGGCCCATGCACCCAAAGAAAAATGAAGATGAACGATGATGATGGGAGCAGTTTCCCTGAAAACAGCCAGGGTATGGTCCCATCCCACCTAGACCTGCACAACTGGATCTGTCCCATGGTGAGCTCAGCTGTTGAATCCTGATTGAGGCCATCCTCAGCGTGGGGGTGGCCAGGACTTTGCTCTAACTTTGAGGAACGTTTGAAGGAGCTGGGGTTGTTTAGCCTGGAGGATGCTCAGAGGTGACCTTATTGCTCCCCACACCTTCCTGAAGGGAGGCTGCAGACAGGTGGGGTTGGTCTCTGACAGAACCAGAGGACAGAGTCTCCAGGTATGTCTGGGAAGGTACAGGTTGGATATTAGGAAGAAATTTTTCACCAAAAGAATAATGAAGTACTGGAATGCTCTTCCCAGGGAGGTGGTGGAATGACCACCTCTGGATGTGTTTAAGAAAAGACTGGCCATGGCACTTGGTGCTAGAGTCTAGGTGAGGTGTTAGGGCATGGGTTGGACTCGATGATCTTGGAGGTCTCTTCCAACCTCATCATTCTGTGGTTCTGTGATGATTCTGTGATGAACCTGTCCCCTCTCTCCTGTGGCAGGTGGGACACGTTCCCTGAGTTCCCCCAGGAGCGCAGCTCTGCCAGCCTGGTCAGCCTCTCTGGGGTGCTCTACCTGCTCGGGGGCTTCGCCACGGTGGAGACCGAGTCGGGAGAGCTGGTGCCAACGGAGCTCAACGACGTCTGGAGGTGACAAACCTTCCCAGAGCTGTCCCAGGGAGCAGGGGAGGGATGTTAGTGATGAAATAGATCGTTTCTGTCTGTTTTTATGCCGTCAGTGTGAGATGGAGGTTGCAGGCTTCAGGCTCAGCACTCAGTGTCTGGGAATTTTGCCCTGTGCCATGCTGGAGGGCACATTGGTGCTTCAGTGATCTCTCCCAGCCTCATGCAGCAACAGACCAGGGAAAACTTGCTCCTTTGGCTTTGTTGTGCATTGACATTTTGCCTGGAGCTGGTTCCAGACTCTCCTTTGGTGTGGAGCAGCATCTGTGCAATGCTTCCTCTCCCTGGGAACAGCCAGTGCTCGGGCTGGGAAGCAGAGTCTGGGTTAGGAAGCAGAGAATCTGGGTTGGGAAGCAGAGAATCTGGGTTAGGAAGCAGGGAGTCTGGGCTGGGAAACAGGGAGTCTAGGTTGGGTAGCAGATAGTCTGGGTTGGGAAGCAGAGTCTGGGTTGGGAAGCAGATAGTCTGGATTAGGAAGCAGATAGTCTTACATGCAAGAGGGGTGGGCAGAAAGTACTTTAGTGACGGCTGCTAGTGCAGCACTGGCTGCTCCTGTCCCTCAATTCAGTGCTCTGGCACCCTCAGCAGGATCCTGCTGTCCTTCACCATGGATGTTTCGCCTTGGTGCCATCAACCCAACTCCCAGAAGAAAAATATCCCCTCCCCTGCAGGACCACGTGCTGATATCCACGTCCCCCAAAGCAGGGCAGAAATTCACACGAATTCTTGTGGCCAAATAAGTCCTGTGGGCTGCCACCCCTACGGAGAGCAGCTGGAGGGAGGGAGAGGAGCCCTTTCCTCACCATTATCTGCCTGTCTCTCCCCAGGTACGACGAGGAGCAGAAGAAGTGGGAAGGCGTCCTGCGGGAGATCCAGTACGCCTCCGGCGCCACGTTCCTGCCCGTGCGCCTCAACGTCCTGCGCCTCACCAAGATGTGATCAGGAGAGATTGCTCCTCTTTCCACGGGCTGCTGGGGCAAGGAGGGGTGGGGAGATGCTTCTCAGAGATGGGGCATCTAGACACTGCCCAGGACATTGCATCTGTGATTGGTAACTTTTTGGATAAGTGGGAAAGAGGGGAGAGTGTCTGGAAAACCTCCTGGGAATTTGAAGGGGCTCACAAGGTAATTAAAGAGGGGATCTGGAGCCTGCAAGGAGCTGGGGAAGGCTGAGAAGCACAGAAAAATTAGTTATTCAGTCTCAGGAGACGGGACAAATAGATTATACATTTTTTAGCTTATTTCTTCATGTTTTTTCCCATCTTTTCAACTGCTTTTGGACCTCTCCAACAAACAGCAGATGCAGAAAGTGGGGACTAAGATGACATTCCCCGGGGAAAGGCATCCACAGAGTATTTCCCAGCCTAAGGTGTCTGTGAGCACAGTGTTCCTTGGACAGGAGAAGGAAGGGTTAAAGTCAAGTGGCACAGGAGAGACCTGGTGAGTTCCTGAGTGAAGAGGGCTGTTGGGATGAGACAGGCAAAAGAAAAGATCATGTGAGCAGCAGAAGCACTTTGGACGTTGTAATAAAAAGAAAATTATTTGAGTTCTTTGCCTCCAGCTTGACTTTGCAGTGATGAGAGGCTGCGAGTTGAGTCTCGGGAAAGGAGGAGTCATGGAAGTTGGAGGGTGGGAAGGGGGAGGGATGGACAGAGGATGCCATGTGTGGTCACTTCCAGCCTTTTGGGCTCCTCATCTTCAATCACAGATCACAATGTCCTCACCTATGGACGGACAAATGCTGGTTTTTAGGGAAAGGTTTTATATTTTTGCTGTTTTTCTTATTTTTCATGTTCAGATTTTTTTTAAAGAGTATTTTACTTTGCTAAGATCTCAGATGTGTTTGGCTCAAAGAGAGCTTCTGACTGAAGAAAAATGTGTATTTATTTAAAAGTTGTCAATAATGAAGTTTTGATTCAGACATGACTGTACTGGCAGCAGGAAAAAAGATCTGTTAGGGCAAAAATCTCCTGATGCCCACACCATCTGACCAGTGGCTTATTTAAAAATAAATAAATAAATGAAATAAATAATTTCCAAAAGAAATCCCCTGTGTCTGCACATTGATTAAGCTGAAACTGATCCTTCACAGCAACCAAAAACAAGGACTGAGCACAAGTTGTGATGGACACATGCAGCAGAACAGGCTCATGGAGAGCCCCATCTTTTCTTATTTTCCCCCATTTGAGAGCTGAAATTTTAGGATCTGTGTCCTTACGGTTCTTCTCTATGGATGTCACAACCAGGAATTTACCCAGACCTAGAAGGAAGCTGGATGCCTGCACTGACAGGGTGAGAAGAAACAGCCTCAAACTGTGCCAGGGGAGGTTTAGATTGGATATTAGGATGAATTTTTTCATGGAAAGGATTGTAAAGCATTGGAAAAGGCAGTGGAGTTCCAGTGATGGAGTCACCATCCCTGGAAGTGTTCAAAAAAAATGTGGATATGGCACTTAGGGACTTGGTTTAGTGATGAACATGGTGGTGGTGCTGGGTTGGTGGTTGGACTCAATGAGATTAAAGGTCTTTTCCAACCTTTCTATTCTATGAATTCAATTCTTCCAACAATTCTATGATTCTTCCAACAATTCTATGATTCTGTGACATCATAGTACTATTAACAGGGGTGATAATCAATAATAATTCAAAAAAAAAAGCAAAAATAAACCTTGCAAAACAATTTTCTCAAAGTGGTATGAAAATTCTGGTATCACAAAGCTAGGTCAAAATGCAGTTGTGGAGAAACTCAAATATGTTTGGAAGAAAAAAGAATTCAAGGGAAGTAAAGAAACCAGAGTCTTGTCCTGGTTTCATTTGAAGGATTTAGGAAGTTACAGGATAAGCGCCTTAAAGGACAATCACATCAGAACAGTAATGAAATATTTCAAAAGAAAAAGAAATCCAAGGTGACTGGCTGTCACAAAGTAGCTTAAAAAAAAAAAAAAAAGGAACAAAAATCTTTGAAACAGTCAAATGTGTGAAAAAGGCACGGAAAAGAAATAAACACCTTCTGCCTAGTTCTGCAGAAATTCATATAGACAATTCCCAAGCTAATTAAAGATGACTCTTCCAAATAGCTTCTGGCAGAAAAAAAAAGAGAAAAATTCAGAAAAAAAGATTAAAAAAAAAATCCCTGCATAGAGTAACTATTTAAAAAAGTCATTTATTACAGTGTCAGGGTCTCACCTCCTGCCTCCAGCAACACCAACCCTGGAATTGTTCAAGGAATGAGTGGAAGTTGCAGTCAGTGCTCTGGTCTGGCTGGCAAGGTGGTGACTGGTGAAAGGTTGACTCAGTGATCTTGAAGGTATTTGGAAAATACCTTAATGATTCTGTGATTCTGCGACCTTTGCTTCAGCTCTTCTTGCTGAATGCAGGCTGGGAAGTTGCTGATGATCCTGACAGAGGTTTAATCCCCACTCACCTCCTGCTACACTTCTTGGCTCTCCTGGAGGAATTCTGGGTTTTGTGAAGCCAGCAGGAGAATGTTGCTGATTTTCCACGAGTTGTTGTGATGTGGTCACTGATAAAGGTTGAAGATGTTCCAGATAAACTGGAGTTGAGTGTTCATGTGTGGTTCACATCCATTATAAAGCTGTGGAGAAGCCACCGCTGGCACAGGGCAGGAAACTATAAAAGGAAAAATGGTTGTTTTATAAAAATATTCAGAAGAACTTGAAATATCCCACTGCTTGAACAACAAGAAGCAAATCTCAGCATATGCTGGTCCGAGGAAGGAGGCAAAGCTGGACATCGCCACATCGCCAAGTGAAGGTGTGGCCTGGGGATGTTCCTCCACATCTCCAAGAGGCTGTGTCAGTTTAAAGGCCATGACAGATAAGAAATGCCACCAGAGAGACATCACTCTTCCCTGCTGCCTGGTGTTGTCCTGGCTCAGATGCAACAGCTTCAGAGGCACAGGTCCCCCTACAGACAATGACAGTGGCAAAGACTGCATCCAAAGGGTGAGGGAAAACCATCTCTTCTTCCATTATCTTCCCAATATATCCCAAATATCCATGCTGATATTGTGGGTGAGGCTCCTTCTGCTCCATTTTAAATTAATAAAGGCATTGGGTGCTTTTGGATGAGCTCCTTGGTTTCTCCTCTGCAACAGAGATCAGAGAGCCCCTGCTCAAGAGTTCACACCAACCTGATGGAGCCAGTAGGATTAGGTGCTCAGTCCTTACCCCGGGGGCTGTAAGCACTGAATTCCTTCTTCTATCCACTCATCACCCTTCCCTGAAAAGCTCTTTTTTTGTTGGCCCCACAACAGTCTCACACACATTCACACATCTCCCACCAAACCCAACACAGAGCCTGTGCATGTGAAGCAGTGGCAGCAATCAACATTCCACAGGATTCCTTATCCTCCCCATCTCTGACTGCTCACACAGTTGCCTTAAAAAAAAACCCTTTTAAAAGAAAAGAAAAAAAAAAGGAGAGTGGAAGAAAAAGATGAAGCAAAATTAAGGTAACAAAAGAAAGTGGTGGAGCTTTCGGTTTTCTTTTATAAAAGACAAATAGTTTATTGATTCAGTCCTTCCACTTGCAACCTCTTTGGTAACAGTCGTAACACTTCCAGACTGGGAGAACGCAGTGGAAAGGCCCAGTTCTGACCTCTCACCAACTTCAGAGCTCAGTGAGCCCCAGCGTGCCTTGGTGAGAGGCCAAAAGCAGATTTCAAAGCATGGCCAAGGACCTGGCCCCGAGGGACAACTCCAGCCAGCCTCCCTACCGTGACTTGTTGCACTCGTGGGCAGCACAGGGAGCAGCCCCAGCACCCCCAGGCAGAAGACGGCTCGGGATGGGGATCTCTGACTGGGAGCTGTGCCCTGGGAGGTGGCTTTGATGAACCTCTTGGGACCTCCTGGACATTGGGACCATCGAAGCAAGACTCGCCCGTTCCTGCGGTAGACATTGACTCGCCTCAGTTGGCCCCACGGGGATGGATCCAACCATCTCAGCCTCCCCCTCCTCACACCATCCCAAAGAGAGTAACTGCTGTACTTGGAGTTAAAGATAAACATATATTGATTACACATGGTCATAAAAAAAAAAAAGGTAATAATAATAATAATAATACATTTCCTAGAACATTACTTAAGACGCTTCCGAAAAGCATCCAAGCTTCCCCTTCCCTCCCCGCCTTCCCTTAATCTATACAGAATAAAGTGCTTCGTTTAGTTTGTTCACACTTGTAGAGCCACCAATACACTCTTAACTTGGCATGTTTGGGCAACTGATACTGAATGCCGTAAAATAATTCAGAGCCAAACACCAGGCATGAGAAACTAGTTTTGAGGCAAGTGCTTGGGGGTTTCATTCATTTCCTTCAAGTTCCATGCTACAGAGGTTGTTCTTATTCCTATTTTTTTTATCCTTTTTAAAAAATTTATTATTTTCTTCCTTTGTAAGTCCAACCCAACTCCCGTCGTGGTTCTGTGTCTCTAGGCAGGGCTGCGCGTGGGGAAGCTCTGGCCGTCCGTGTGAACAAAGGGCGTCTGTCCGTCTGTCCTTCCCTCCTGACTTCAGGCAAACCAAGAGTCACCTCAGAGGAGTTGTCTAGCAGCGGATGCTCGTCTCTATTGCACTGTCACAGCCATTCCCACCCATCTGTCCATCCGTCCATCACCTTCCCACTGCGCCAGGGTTATGGCTGTGGTCCGAAGGGCCAGCTGTGCCTCATGGATACGTGAGGCGAACTGGTCTGTGCTACCAGGCTCCTGGGATATATAAACCAAAAGTGACCCTCCCCAACATGATTCCCTCCCTCCCCAATGTTCAAATGAAGGGTGGAAAAAAAAAATTCTGACCCAGGCGGGTCTGGGGTTTGAGTGTGTGGGAAGAGCTGTCAGCTGAACGCTGCGAATTCCGGAACCGCATAATGCAAATCGAGCCCCTCTCCACCCTCGCGGTCTGTCAAAGAAGGGATGTGAGAGATTAAGGTGCAAGAGTTAAAAAAAAAATAGAATTAAAAAAAAAAAATTAAAGTAAAACATAAAAAGCTTGAAAACAACGGACCCAACTCTCCTGCCTGCTGCTCTGTCTAACCCCAAGGGTACAACAGCGCGGGCCGGGATGGGTCCGGGATGGACGAGGCACTGCGGGAGCGACTCGTCTGAGCTCTTAGTACACAAATGAAAACCAGACATGGAGACACACTGGGGCTGAGTCAGGGTGTAGACAAAAGGGCTTGGAGGCCTTGTAGGACTCCTGGGAACTACCCAGGCCTTGGAGAGGGGAGGGAGCAGCAGGGATCTGGTTCTCCAAAGTGCTGTGTGCATGGTCACATCTCGACGTCTCCAAGTGGCTCTAGGAGCAGGCTCTCAAAGGGGATCGGACGTGGCTGGGATCAGTCACTGGGCTTTCTGCTGGGCTTCCAGCCTCAAGGAAGGGCTCTCATCTCACAGAGATGTCCAAGGGGGACAGGTCCTCACTGGGAGAGGATGAACTGGGACAGGAACAGGGAAAGCCACCTCCAGGTGAGTGGAATAAGGGAGCACAATGTTGGCATGGGTGTTTACGTGGGGGGAAGCCTATCAGCTGATGGGCTCCATCACAAAAGATCATAAAATGAGCCCTTCTCAGGGCACAGCGCTCCCATCCTGTCTCAAGGCTGAACATGAGGGGAAAGAAGCAAAAGGAAGCCCAAGGGGATGGGATCTGGGAGGCAGCAGAGGAGGCGACAGCATTGATCACTCCAGCACCTCCATGGGTTTCACTGAATGCTTCTCTAAAGCAAATATCTTCCAGTATGGGTCATGGGCCCTTCCTACAGCCAATGGCCCCAAGAGCCCTCATCCCTCAGGTGTGTTTGAGGCTTTGCACAATCCCAACGAGCCCCAGGGTCATGGAGGGAGGCAGCAGAAAAGCCTTTGGAACCCACCTGAGGTCAGTGAGGTGAGGCAGCTCTGCCATAGCCACCTCCTCGTGCTCAGAGCAGACGGAGATGGGGGCTTGCTCACTGGTACTGAGAGCCATGCTGGGGATCCACAGGATCCCAACCAACACAAAGAAGAAAAGGACTTTGTGGCTCCAAAATGCTAACATCAGTCAGCTTTCCCAAGCTGCTGGACACCACTGGAGCAGCACTCAGCAGGAGGTGACACCAGACACCTCAAAGAGCACTCAGGAGATCAGCAGATGCTCCCTGGTCCTGTCCCCATCAGGCTCCTGCATGTCCCCAGTCAGCAAAGCCCCTGAGCATGGGTCTGGATCCTCCCATCTCTGCAGATACAGTCCCAATGCCACCCAAGTGCTTTGCTGATTTGGTCCAGGACACAAAGCACCAAGACTTTTCACAGAGCCAGGTGTGGCTCCCTGTCCTCAGCACTCTGCTGTCACCCAGCACAAGCTGCATATGAGAAAAGGCTCCTGCAGCCCACTCAGTGACCTCTTTCCTTCTTACTTACCAACAGCGCTTCCACCACCTCCTCCATGACCTGCCCCACACCAGCTTTAGAAGCACAGGATCAGCTGGAACAGCCCCCACCTCTTCCCAGCCTTTCTCTGCCCATGCTGGGTGCTCACTTCCCCCAGCAGGGACTGCACAGCCATGGTCAGGACAATGCATGGCACCCTGGGGCAGAGCACAGCAGTGAGAGACCCTGCTGGGACCTCAGTGCCCAACAAAAAGGGGACAGCAAAGCCTTCCTCTTCTCCTCCTCCTCAGCATGAAGCCAGCCATATTATTTGTAAGTGAAACCAAAGACCAGCTTGACTTCAACATCTTCAACAAGCACTAAGCAACACCACAGGGCATCACCAAAAACAACCACAACCCTCACTGGTCCCCTCTGGTCCCCCCAAACCAGGACAGGGCAATGGATGCCAGCACCACAAGGAGAAGTGAAGCTTGGGAGAGCAAAGCAGGCAACAAACTGGAGACTGGGACATCATCATCCCCAGGCTGAACATGGTCCTGCTTTAGCTCTGAACCTTGCAGGGGGACCAACCTGGAGCTCACCCATCCCTCAGGGGTTTGTTCAGATTGTTAAGGCACTATTCTGGGCCGATTCTGCCAAGAAACAGAAGCGTCCTGCTCCTCTGTTCCGGGCTCCCCTCCTGCCGGTCCCAAAGGTACCTGAGCTCTCCTAGGAACAGCTCCCCAGCTCCAGAGCATCCCCAGGAGCACAGCTCCTGCTGGGATTAGCAGAAAGGGCACACCAGAACCCAGCTCCCTTAGGGCACCCCGGAACTGAACTGACAGCGAGTTGCAGATGCCCCGAGATGCAAGGTGGGTGTTTGTGCTTTTGCCTGTGGAGGAGGAAAACCTGCTGTAGGGAAGGAAGACGCGTTGTGGGCTGCTAACGAGGGCATGCTCATGGCTTTCCAATGGGGACACCTGCTCACTCGCCACAGGCCACTGGGGCTGGCAGTGGGGGGCTCCCCTGGGGTGCCCACCTTCCAACCCCATGGATGAAGAGCCTGACTTGAAAGACCAGCTTTACAGTACAGGGATTCAAGCACCACTAACTAGAATTCAGCTTTGAAATATTGATGCACCGGCCAGCAAGCTCAAGCCTGGATATCCTGCTCCTCCCAGCCTCACCAGCATCCCAGCAGGAAGGTGATGCCAGCGTGTGGGAAGATGAAACTGAGAGTGACACCTTTTACCTACACCCTTACGGACGGACGGCGGATCCCCCCAACACCCACGTTCCTCAGGGAGATGCTTCCTCGTGCTCCCCCTCTCTGCAGAGAATGACGGGTGAGAAAAAGGAATAAAAACCCAAAACAACCCCAAAACGAGGAGGAAGGGGGGGGTAGAGAGCAAGCAAAGCCTTGGCTCCCCGGGGGAAAGGCGTTCCCGAAGGGCAGAGCAGTCCGTGCAGGCGCATGGCCGGGGGGGGGTGAGGGGAGGGCACCTAATTGTTGTTGGAATTTATCCTCCCCGCGGGAAACAGGGGAGGGGGTGGCGGTAGGTGAGGAGGAGGAGGGAGGGTCTGTGGCAGAGGATGGAGCAGCGGCAGGGGCAGGGGGGAGACGCCGGGGCCGGGGGGCAGCGGAGCCGGGCTGGTGGCGGGCTGGGGGACGGCCGTGTCCGAAGCCAGGGGGTTGGTGACGCGGAAACATTTCTCCTTGTGGGCCTTGAGCATGTTGGAGAAGCGGAAGCGCTGGCCGCAGACGTCGCACGGGTACGGCTTCTCCCCGGTGTGGGTCCGGCGGTGCCGCTTCATGTTGGGGCGGCTGGTGAAGCTCTTCCCGCAGATCTCACAGATGTAGGGCTTCTCCCCTGAGGGTGGGAGCAGAGGGACAGAAGCTGCTGGTTAGGTTGGGTGTCAGAGACTGGGGAGATTTGATGTCTCGAGGTATTTTGGGGTGCATGCATGTGGCCTTGCCCTGGTGAGGCAGTGAACGGCCCCACATCCCAGCCCTAGGGCCTGTATCCCAGCCTGGCAGTGTCTGTCAGTCATGGCACACAGGGAGGCAATGCTCCATTCTCCCCTAATCCACCTCCTGAGGGCCAAATGACCTGAAGTCCCATGTGGGAGAAAGGGGAGGACCAAATACCCCTTGAGGACCAAGGGGTATTTAAAGCCAAACACCAGCCATCACATTCATCTAGACCCTACCTTTTTCTTGGAAGTTCTGTCTGAACCCAGGAGTTGGTAGCCTGTGCTACCCATATGTGCTTTTCTATATCTTTTCTGTCTTTCTCTCTTTCTTCCAATTCCCTCTCCTGGAAATATTTTGAGTACCTCAACAATGAACATATTTAAGGTTTGCTAAGTTGAATGGGCCAAGTTTAATGCTGAAATTATAAATTTAGTGAGACGTGTTTTATGTTGGCTGAATGCTGTACTAAATCTTTTGCCAAAGCTCCCTGGCTTTTCTCAAGTTTGCCAGCAAAGCTTTGAGCTGTTCTGACTTCTTAAGTAGACCTTGTTGGTATTTCTCCTGTGTGTCCAGCTCAGAGATCATGAACCATTGTAAGCCCTTCCAAAAGTCTTGTTGAACAAGTTGACCTTCCCAAAACCCCATCCTGCCACCCACCCTAAGATGTCACCCCCATCCCATCACTCCTTCCAGGGAGAGCCTGCCTGCAGGGATCTGGGACCAGGCAAGGGGCGGGTCTCACCCGTGTGCGTCTTCATGTGCTCATCAAAGTACTGCTTCATGTTGAAGTCCTTGCCACACCACTGGCACATGAACTGCTTGTGGCCGATGTGGATGCTCATGTGGGAGCGCAGCTGGTACTTGTACTGGAAGCGCTCGTTGCAGTTCTGCAGGGTGAGGAGTTCTTGATGAGCATCCAAAATATGCCCACATTCCCCTCAAATCACCAGCAGCAAGGAAATCTTGTTTTTTCCCCCCCAAGAAACCCCCCCAAAAAGGTTTTTTGGGACATACCCAGCCAGGTTTGCAGGCTGGGTGGGTGCAAAGTCCAGGCAATCTATTGGGGATAGATCCTGGCATTGGGCAAGTTTCATCATAAAGTTGGTGGGACTCTCAAACCAGGAGGTGATGCAAAGTTTGGAAAAGTGCGGGATCATCCCTACAGCTGCACTGTCACACAGCACAGTGGAAGATCTCTCCTCAGATCAGTGTTTCTACCTTACCTCACATTTGAAAGGCTTTTCCCCAGAGTGCTGGAGCGAGTGGACCTTGAGGGACATGCTGCGCTTGAAGGACTTCCCGCAGGTCTCACAGGTGAAGGGCATGTCCTTGGTGTGTGCTGGTGGGGACAGGGGCGGGTCAGCAGCCTCCACACACCTCCACCATCCACCTCCCCACACCCCAGCTCTGGCTCCCAGGACCCAACCCCAGCAAACCCAAAGCACCTCTGGAAGATATATGGCAGCGACGTTTCAAGCATTTCCCTTCCAAACCCCCATTCTTTTGGATGTCTTTGGTGGCTCCAAGGCCTAGGGAGCCAACCACTGTTGTCACATGCAATTTGCTTTTCAAAGCCCAGCACTGATGTGGTCTGATCCTTTTACACTTCAAACCTTCCTCGGATCACTTCTGATCAATAAAATAAATGGGATTCCCCAGCACGATGTCCAAACCCAGCACTGAGCAGACATTGGTTCAGCATTGAGTATCAGACCAAATTTGAAGATGAGGATGTGAGAAAGCTCACCCAAGAGTAAACCAACATGACAGCAACAGAAAACACCTTTCACTGCCAAATTGATGGGCCAACACCCCCAGCAAGATCTCCCCATGGTGCCTCCCACACTCACCAACCATGTGTTTGCGCACGTGGGCCATGGTGTAGAACTTCTTCTCGCAGATCTCGCAGGAGAACTTCTTCTCTGCATAGCCATGGACAATCTTGTTGTGCTCATGGAGAGACCAGAGCTTCTTGAACCCCTTCCCACACGTCACACACTGCAAGAACACAGGAGACAGTCAGGGAAGCAGCTTCGTCCATGGAAAGGGAACATCACAGTGAAAGCTACAGGTGATATAAAAAATCACAACTAACAGCAAGTCTGATATTGACCTTGTCACTTCAAAACCTCCAAATTTCATATTTCTATGAAAATGAGCAAGGGGCAATGACCTTCCAGGGTAGGATGTGGAATCTTCATCAATGGCTGCATCAGGATTTGGATAAACAAAAGCTCATGCCCTATTCCCAGCTGGGAATTTTATTCCTAAATGAAGATATTACATAAGATAATCCCAACCCTCTGTGCATTGGAAATTTGCAAAAAATATGAAAAGAAGGAGAATCCCTATCCAGGGCAGTACAACTTCAGTCTTCAGCAGATATAATGGATACTTCACCACCAAATTAGTTTTCAAAGCAGATCTGTGACTCCATGATATCCAAAAGGACCAAACCGGACCCAAACCACCAGTCCATCAGCACAAGGAGAACAATGTGACATGCAAAGTCTTCCCCAAAAAGTTAAGGTAGAGAATCACTTCAGCTCTAACAAGTTCAATATTCCTCTGGAAATTCCCAGGAAAAGCTCCAGCTTCTGTGTGAAACCTCTTGGAGGCCTGTGAGACCAGTTCAGTGCTCAGGAAAATACAGGAGAGAGATATTCACCAAGGAAACCACGCCAGGAGCCAAGGATCAGCTCCTTCGCCTTCACCTCTCCATGGCTCACATTCCTCTTGGTCAACAGGGATAAAACCATCCCTTCTCTCCTTGCAGATTTGTTGAGAAAATAATTCATGCCTTGAACAGATTTGTTGAGAAAATAATTCCTGCCTTGAAGGCATCTTGCAATAACGTGGCTGAATTGTACCAGTAAACCTGGGGAAGGATTCCTCCACTTCTCCTCCTTCCCAGAGGAACAGAGGCTCCTTGATGGGCTTCAACCAAATTTTGTAGAGATACCATTGAAAACACACCATTATGCTGTGAAGTCGCTGTATTTTTCCATATATATTTATATTTAGGTGCCCCAAAAGGAAAATTTGGGTCACAGAGCCATTCCCAAGCCTCCTCATCTTCATCTTGCCACGCTCAAATGTCAACATGAGCAGTCCTCCAAGTCCTACTGTTCCCAAGTATGTATTTCCATGGATCAGAACAGCTTTATCTCTGTCTTAAGGGGTATTTCAGGGCAAATTCAGGACTAGAGCCTGATATCAAAGACACATCAATATCCATTTTCTCCACTTAAAATGAAAGAGGCAGGGGAATTTCAAAATGAAAGGCACAGGAAAAGCAGCAGAGGTAGAAAAACCCCCAGGGCTGGGACCAAACACTCTGGAGCTCTGAGCTCTGTGTCCTCACTTACTGCTGAAAATCATCACTCAAAAAATATGGAAGTAATGTCCAAATGAGGGGAAAAAATGAGGATATAAATTCTTGCAGGTTAAAAGGAAAACCATACTGAAGCTGACAATAAAAAGAGTTTGAGGGACAACTCAATAAAGCAAAGGATGAATCACTTTTCAGGTGGTGGAGGTAGGATGCACATTATGGAGATGGGGCATGAACACAAGGAGCAGGATGGTTCTTAAATCCTAAAGCTTTATGGATAAAATTTGGGGACAAAACAGGGAAGAAAAGCAGCAGATCAAACTGAGAAAAGGTAGACAGTCCCTCCATAGATCTGATTAAAACACAAGAAATAAAAACTATTATAGGCAGAGTGCTGAAAAAATTCCTTTTCCACCCAGACATAATTCCATGGGATGTTGATAAAGTTATTAAATATTATCAGAGCAAATGGAGTGGATTTGGCTATTTGTAAAATTAAAAATGCTTAATTAAGTGGGAGACAATGATCCCTTTTTGTGCAGAAGGAGGTCACTACACAGGCAGTTCTGGTTCATTCTATTCCAAATTCATTTAGAAAAGGAATAAAAAGGAGAGGGCAAAACAAAAAACAAGCAATGAGGTGACAGCCCCATGTTATCCAGCTGGAAAGCAGATGAAGCTGAATAAACATTCTGGTAAAATTCCTTTTTAACTTTTTTTTGTTAGGCCCTGAAATAGCCACCACCATGCAGGTATTGGAGCTACACTCATCCATTCTGGGAAAAAGCATCCAAAAAAAGCAACTTCAGAGCTGTGAATCTGTCAGGAAGATGCACCAAAGGGTCCGTGACTGCTTCACCTATGAGCCAAGACCATTCCTGCTTCTATGTTCCCTGCTTGCCAAGATCTGCCTCATTCCCTGTTTCATTTGGGATGCCATCAGTGAAGGGCTCCAGCAGCACTTGGGTTGTGTTACCTCCATCAAGGAGAGCTGCGAGATCATCCAAAATCTGGTCACTGGTGGGAAGAGTGATGGGAGAAGCTCTCCATAAATTTTAATATATAATATTTGTATATTAATATAATAATTGTATACTATATAATATTTGTAATTATTAGCAGCAGCATCCTGTAAAACAGCTCATCAGGGATTAGGAGATGGGAATTTGGAGGGATCTTCAGGAACACACATGTTTGCTGCTCTGATTGGGTGCCTCCCTATCCCCCCAAAACTGCACTGATTTAACAAAGTCAATTTGTTACACAGGATCTCATTAGCACAGAGGAAGGCCACACCAAGCCCGAGCCACGCATGGATGTCAAATGCACTCAGAAATTTGCTAATGCACACAAAAAAAGCACAAAAGGCAGATTAAAACCATTTTAACTCCTGTCAGCAAATCTTCAAATTAAGCTAAAATGGGTTCAGCCTGGGTGGGAATGATGGAGTGTGTCTCCATCAAGGGCTCGCAGTGTTTTATCCAGATTAACTGAATAAACTCAAAAGAAAAATTACTCCTTAAAAATTAACTCCATGTTTCCACCCAGGCAGTCAAGGGGAGGCCACAGCCCTGTGGCACAAATCCTCTGATTCCAGGCCACTGTGGGATCCTCCTGAGTCTGAATACAAGTCATGGGTGAAGGAAGGTTCCCTCCCAACTGCCATGCTGTGCTGGTTTTGCATATAGAAGAAAAATCTCATATCTCAAATTCTCAAAATCTCAACAACCAAAACCACACATGTGCCAACTGCAACACCAGTATTATCTGAGCACAAGTCCATCCCATGGTGTAGCTGGTTGGGATGACCTCCACGGTGTTTGGGATGCTCTTCCCTCACTGGGATGTCCCACAATGGTGGGATGCTCCTCCTTTGGTGGAATGTCCCCACTTTGATGGCACATCCACCCACTTTGGTGGGAGTATTCCCTCCTTGGTGGGACATCCATCTCTAGTGGGACACTCCACCTTAGGGTAAGGCATTTCCCCTTGGTGGGACGTTCACCCCGGTGGGATCCACGCCCTGGATGGATCCCTGCTCACCTGGATGTTCTTCTCACAGTCGGTCTGGTGGTGCAGCAGGAGCTCGCTCTCCAGCAGGAAGCGCTTCCCGCACTTGTCGCAGATCTGCATCCGGCTGTGCGTGACGTTCATGTGCTTCTCCAGGTACCAGCGGTTGTTGAAGATCCGCGGACACTTCTTGCACGGATAATGCTGCTTCTCCTCCAGCTTCACCTTCTGGCCCAAGCCATCTTGTTCTTTCTTTCTCTTCCTCCCCCTCTGGCCTTCTTCTTCCTCCTCCTCCTCCTCTTCCACCTTGGCCATCTCCTGGGACCTGGTTGCCATGGCAGGTTTAGTGGCTTTGGACGCCCGGCTGCCCCTGCGGGGCTGCCCGCTCTTTTCCCTTTTCATCTCTGAGGCATCTTCATCGTCATCATCCTCTTCTTCCGTCGTCTCCTCCAGATCTTCCTCCTCGCTGCGCTCCTCCTCCTCCTCCTCCCCCACCTCTGCATCCTCCTCCTCTTCCTCCTCCTCCTCCCCTTCCTCATTCTCCTCCTCCCCGTCCTCCTCCGTGTCGCGCCCATCCCCTTCCGGCCGTCCCATCACGGCCGCCTCGCTGGCGGCCGCCTTCCCCTCCATGCCCTTGGAGACATTGAGTGTCTGGTTGTTGAGGTTCACCTCCACGATGATCTGCTCCCTGTTGTAGGAGCCCTGGCTGTCCAGGTCCTCCTCAGACTCCTCACCCTCCATCTTACAGACAGCACCAGGACCTCCATCCTTCTCCTCCTTGTAGTACTGCTTGGCCGGGCCGGGGGGGAGCGTCCCGCTGCCCGTCCCGTCCTCCACCCGCACCGAGAAGGGGTCGTTGCCCTCCCGGGCGTAGATTTTGGGGTGGGGGGCGTCCACCTCCTGCTTGATCTCGCAGTAGTAGGGCGGGGGTCCGGCGCAGCCCTCGGCGGGCAGGGCCATGTCGGTGGCCAGGCTGAGCGAGCGCGTGTCCAGCAGGTCCTGGCAGGAGGACGCGATGTTGTTCATCTGCAGCACGGCGGCCGCGTTCAGCACGTCCTGCACATTGCAGGAGTTGACGAGCAGCTTGGAGGTGTAGATGAAGTTGAGGATCTGCTGGAGGCCCTGCGAGGTGAGGGCCTCCAGAGAGAGCTCCACGCGCTGCAGCTGCTTGTTCTGGGTGAAGAGGGAGTGGAAGAACTGGCTGTAGGCTGCCAGGACCCCCTTGTGCGCCGGGAAGATGCTCTTGTGCTGCACCAGCACGATGTCCACGTCGCACAGGTCCGGCTGAAAGAGGCGCTGCTCGTTCAGTCTGTCCATCAAACACGTGAAGTGGAGGGCTACATCCTCCACCAGGGAGTACTCAGCCGAAGGGTAGTCAGTCGTTTTTTCGACTATCAGCTGTGGGGAGGAAAGAAAGAAAATCATTCCGGGCTCTTTTTACCCCCAAAAATGCCCTTCTGGCCATGCCATCCGTCCCTGTCCATGCACACCCAAGTCAGAGACGTCACCTGAGAAGTTCTACTGCCAGCCCAAGCTTGGAGGTGCCAACCAAAACATTCTGTCCCCTACTCCAGCTTGGAGATACTAACCATGAAGTTCTACCACCAGCTCCAGTTTGGAGATACCAACCAAAACACTCCATCACTAACCTCAGTATGAAGATATTAACTAAAACACTCCATCACCAACAAAAACGCTCCATCACCGACTCCAGTTTGGAGATACCAACCAAAACACTCCATCACTGACCCCAGTTTGGAGATAGCAACAAAAACATTCCATTACTAACCTCAGTTTAGAGATACCAACCAAAACACTCCATCACCAACCCCAGTATGGAGATATCAGCCAAGAAACTCCATCACCAACCCCAGTATGGAGATATCAGCCAAGAAACTCCATCACCAACCCTAGTCTGGAGATAGCAGCCAAAACACTCCATCACCTACCCCAGAGTTTGGAGGTATCAGCCAAGAAACTCCATCACCAACCCCAGCTTGGAGATACCAACCAAAACATTTAATTACTAACCTCAGTTTGGAGATATCAGCCAAAACACTCCATCACCAACCCCAGCTTGGACACGTCAACCAAAATGCTTCACTACCAGCCCCAGCTTTGGAACACCAAGAAGCTCCACCACCAGGCCCAGCTTGAAGACACCAACCAAGAAGCTCCATCACCTGCTTGAGTCCAGAAGACTCAACCAAGGAGGAGAAGCCCCAGTGACAGGGCAGGTCAGGGCCACACCAGCACCCACTGATATCCCTTCAAGGTGTGTAGGAAGCACCACAGCCACCCAGAAGGTCCAAAGGCAGGCTCAGGTGTCCACACTCACTCAGAGATGTCACACAGGACAGGGTATGCCCTGACCTCTTGAACCACATGGAGATCCAGGTGGGTATTTGCTCCAATCAGGAAGCCAATTTAAGGCACCTGCTGAGATGCAACCCCCTAAATAAAAGGAAATGAGGATTTTATAGCTCCCTGCTTCTGCAGACAATAACACAAAGCCCAATATCCTCTGATATTTCTGAATTACGCTGTGTGCTCTCGCTCACGACAGCGGCTCACTCACAGCTGGATCCATTGGCATGATTTATGCACTTCTTAATGCTCATTTTCCATTGCCTGGGGAAAGGCACTACCTGGAAAAATTCAAATGAGGGAGCAGCACCCCCAGGCTGGGGAATGCTGCACTGCCAACCCTCCCCAGGCTGAGTTTTCAGGGTATTTAATCCAACTCCCACGTATTTCACAAGGTCCAGACCATCCCTGGGGTTCATCCCCTCTCCTGGTCACACCTGAGCCCCAGGATGAGTCTGCCTGCTCCATCCCAAATCCAAGGGATATCCCACACCCTAAATCCGGTGTCCTGCATTAAAAGAAGGTGGAACACACCCAGACCCCATAACACGCTTTTTCCTGACCTTTGCAGGATGTGACCAAGGACATGGTGCAGAACAGTGGCAGAGAGGGAGGGTTCAACCTGCCAGGTTTATCCTGCACCTCCTGCTCCAAAAAGAGATTTTTAACTCCCATTTTTTCTGGAACAAATGGAAGCTCTTGATCAACACACAAATTCCAGCAAGACATGTTCTGTTTGTTTTTTTGTTTATTTTTTTTTTTTTCTGGTGAGCCAAAGGCAAAAGGACACACAGACAAAAATGTTTAAATAATAAAAAAGGGTGTTTTCTTCTCTGTTTTCCCAACAAGCAAAAAAATTCTTTCCCCTCTCTGCCAAATTTTTTCATTTTCATTGGATTTTTGCTCCACAAGCAACTTGTTCAACCAATAGGGTTCTCAAGTTTTGCATGGTCCTGATAGCCCTGGAGAATCCCAGCAAGTGCTGGCACCCAGGGAAAACATGGAAAAACCAGTTCTGCTCCAAATTCTTGGCTCTGCAGCCAGGAGTAGGGCAAAGAGGTAGGAAAAGGGTTGGGTGTTTACATATTTTTGTATATTTTTTATAATTCTTACATATATATTTAATATTTTCAATATTGTATACACTCATGCTTATATATAGGTAAACTACTTACATAAAAAATAGATAAATATATAAATACATGAACATTCCTTATATATGTACTTGCTACAGAATCCATCCCAGCTGGAACATCCATCCACCTTCACCATTTCCCGAGCCTCTCGTGACTGCCAAGAACATTTTGATGAGATCTTGGATGGTGCAGCCCTCCCCCCTCCAAGACATGTAGAAAATAATTAAGGATATAATAAATATCAAAAAACCTGAAGAGACAGCAGGAATTCAGCAGAGCAGTTTGCTGTTTGCCAGGTTGAAAAAAATAACCTAAATTCAGTTTTTATCTCCGGGGATCCATCTCCTTTAGGATACCGGAAGCTTGGGGTACAGTGGCAAAGGAATGGGCGCAAAATAGAGAAAAATGGGTTTGTGGGGGGGCATTGCCCAGCCTGGAAAACAAAAGGCTGCTTTTTTTTTGCCCTGTGGATGGAGGATTTTTGGCAGAGGGGGCTGATCCCTCACCCAGCGGCGCTCCTTGCCAGGCGGCTCTAATCAGTCCCAGCAGCGGCGAGGACAATGCGTGTCTTGGCCGCGTCCCGCCGGTGACTTCAGCCCGGGCTTGTCAGCGGGAGCCTTTTGCTCTTTATTGCTCTCAGATGCTTTTCGTGAGCTTGCCCCGCAGCCAGAGCCAGCCCCGGCCGAGACGAGAGGCGCCTGCCGGGGTGAGATCCCCACAAAGACCCCGGCTTGCCCCAAAATGCCCCTCCGGCAGCTGCCGCCCCTGCGGCTCCAGCGGAGCGGAGCAGCCTGGCTAATGGGGATTAATGGCAGGGTTAAATCCGGGGCTCTTCCTCTGGGAAAACGCAAATATTTGAAATATAGAGCCCTTTTAATATTTCTTATATTAAAATACATATTAAAGAAAAAAAAATAAAGGAAAAGAATCACGAGTTTTGCTTTTTTCCACCACTCTGCCGCTCTGGCTCTGCCCATCCCATCTCCATCCCCTGCACACCTGGACAGCTCATTGGATGCACTAAACCAGGGTGAACCCTCAAACTGGCCCCACCACACACTGCCAACCTCGAAGCAAGGTTCTGGCACCATCAGTGCAGAAAAACACCCCTTAAAATTATTAGAAAGCAGCGTGGCCGTGAGTTCCTCACCCCGAGGGGCCGGCGGCGCCTCCAGCCAGCCCTCCCCGCCCTGACGCTGCCCTCCAGCTCTATTTTAAGAGAGTTTTCACGTGGTGCTGCCAAAGTCCCGTCCCAAAACAGCCTCTGGGGCAAGAGGACGGCCAGAGGATGAGCAGGATGCTCGGGGTGAGGGATGGGGGGTGGAGGAGCCCCGAAGGCAGGGGATGGAAGGAAAGGATGAGTGAGGAATGATGGTGGAAGGAGATGCTGGTGTTCACTGGGCCAGGGAAGCATCCCTCCAGTCAAACCACCAAAAATCCCAACCTGCACCCCACCATGTGCCTCAGTTTGCCTAAACAGCCCCACCAACACCTACCCTGAAAGGTGTTTGCTGCTGGATTTAAATCAATGCACTATGACAAAAGCACTTTCTCTCAGCAGCTATTGAGAATGAGATCCCTAAATGTTCCTGCAGCTCTAAACCTCCCCAAAACACCAGAAGGCTGGGCCACTCTGGATATATTTAAATACCCAAATCCTGTCCCCCAAGAAGATCATCTCTGACCTTCACCAGCCTCTTCTTTATTTAATTAATTATTTGTTCATTTCTAGCGCCCTCAACACCACAGCATCGAGGACCATGAGTAATTCTTTCCCACATAAGCACACGGACAAGGGGTCTTAGGGCATAAAATTCACATTCAAGTGGTGACAAGACCAGCTGCCTGTGAACCACTTTCCATTCAGCACAAAATTTGGGCATTTCTTTAAATTTTTCACCCTCAGGATGTACAAAAAAAAAAAAAAAAAAAAAAAAAGCAATCTGCTTTTCTGTATCATTTCCAACCACCAAAGCATTCATAGTTGACCTTCAGTATTAAATTGCATTAAAGAAAAGTGCTTTAATAAAGAGCTAAATACAATGTCAGCACTTGCTCCTCAAAAAAAAAAAAAGTCCCCCATGCCCTCTTCTCAATTTGGACATTGCTGCACTTCAGGACAAAAGAATGGGCTGGAACTATTTAACTATTTAATGTCAAAACCTGACTTTTGCTGAAGTAAGAAATAACATTAAACCCCCATTTTTACAGATTAAAAATCTGTAAAAATCTCGGATGACACAAAGGGGCATCGTTACAAACCCCAAACACTCACGCTTTTGGTTTCAATCCTTGGCCTCCTACAACCTGGCCTCTGCCTTCCAGACCCTGGCATGAAACCTTCAGCCTTCTCTCCCTAGTTTTGATGCCATTAGAAGATTTTTTTTCGAAATTATGTGTTTTCCCAAAGCTCCCCAAACCAGGATACACCAGCCCAGAACATGAGCAGCGCTGCCTGGACCGTGCACATCCCACTGCCCAACCACCCATTCCTGGGGCACAGTGGCAGAAGAATAAACCACACATCCCAAAGCTCCTGTTCCTTTCCTGTCACCAGACCCTTGCATGAAACCTTCAGCCTTTTCTCCCTAGTTTTGAGGCCATTAGAAGATGTTTTTCAAAATTATGTGTTTTCCCACAGCTCCCCAAAGCAGGATACACCAGCTCAGAACGAGCAGCGCTGCCTGGACCGAGTACATCTCAAAGCTCCTGTCCCTCTCCTGTCACCAGACCCTGGCATGAAACCTTCAGCCTTTTCTCCCTAGTTCTGAGGCCATTAGAAGATTTTTTTCTTTTCAAAATTACACCAGCCCAGAACGAGCAGCTCTGCCTGGACCGTGCACATCCCAATTCCCAACCATCCATTCCTGGGGCATGGTGGCAGAGGAATAAACCACACCCCAAAGCTCCTGTCCCTCTCCTGTCACCAGACCCTTGCATGAAACCTTCAGCCTTTTCTCCCTAGTTCTGAGGCCATTAGAAGACTTTGTAAAAAAATATGTGTTTTCCCACAGCTCCACAAATTAAGCTACACTGGCCCAGAACGAGCAGCGCTGCCTGGACTGAGCACATCCCATTGCCCAAGCACCCATTCCTGGAGCACAGTGGCAGAGGGATAAACCACATCCCAAAGCTCCTGTCCCTCTCCTGCCGCCTACCTTGACCGCTCTGCCGTCCCCTCCCTCCCCGGGGAGCTCTCCGTGGGTGCTCTCGGCACGGGACCGCGCTGGGGGTGGGGTCTGCTCGCTCCTCCGACGGGTGTTTTTATTTAATGACGAGAGGGCTCTCCGGAAAAACAAGCAGGAAGGGAAAACAATAGCCCGGCCACAGCCCCGCCTGGCGAGGCGCCGGCCGGCACGGCCCCGAGCAGCGCCCACCGCCGGCATCCTGCCCGAGGGATGTGCCCGGCCCGCTCCGGAGCTCCCAGGATGCTGCTGACACCGTCCCGAGCGGTGATTTTTATTTATGTGCTGTCTAAAAGGCTTAAAGGTGCCCAAAGCAGAGCCGAGAGCAGGCAAGGGGAAGGGGCTCAGCGGTGCTCCCTGAGCCCGGCTCATCCCGGGTTGTTGGGCACCCCAAAAACCATCTCCCAGCCTCTGCTGGGTGAAGAGCATCAGTCCAGCTGTGGGACAGTCAGATGCTTCACAGGCTTTTTTTTCCCACTCCCTTTCGGTTGTTCCTAATCTTTTATTAATGATATTCATCCTGTACAGGCTTTGGCACAAGGATGCTTTTCCCAAGAAGCAGCACCAGGCCCAGCAGTTCGAGTGGAATGGAACAGGGACAGCTCTTCCCCCATCCCCGTCTCCCTGCAACCAAGAGAACACCTTTGCAAAGGGGAAAAGGTTCATTTGGGGTTTTTTTGGAAGCACCATGGCCACCAGCAGCGTTGGGAGAGGAGCAGGATGAGCAACACAAAAGCTTCATCCACTGGGAGCAGGCACTGCCTTCCCAACAGCACAGCCCACAGAGGGTTAATGGCTTGGTGCTTTTTTTTTTACCCCATATTTTAAATTGTTTTTAAACCCTATCAGCTGCTCTGGGTGCTTTTCTCCTTTCCTTCTGCACACAGAGCTGCAAAGCCACTGTGACATTTCCAAGGATGGATGGATCAACCCCACTGTCACACCCCATTCCCAAATCGTCCCAGTGAGGTGATGCTGCTCCTGGAGGATGCCACCACCGTGATGGCATCGAGGACACTGTCCCTCTGTTCCACCAGGGTGACAGCGAGGGCAGTGCCAAGCCCTGGGAGCCCATCCCAACACGTGGGAAGTGGAGCACTGTGCCCTGCTCAGACACAGCCTCTGCTGCAAAAATACACAGGCTCCAGCAACGCTGCATTATTCTCATCCCAGGACAAATCCCAATCCCTCCAGGAGAGCAGAGGCACCAAAACCTGGATGGGAACACCATTCTGAGTGTCCCTGTCCCCTTGGTCAGGGCTGGTGTGGCTCAGTCAGATCCAGCAAAAGCTCTGCAGGTGATTCCAGAGCTGGGCAAAGCCACGTCTGGGGTTAAATCCCAAAGGGATGCTGGTGGATTCCAGCAGAGCTGACACAGCCCTGGCAAACTCTGAGGGCAGACAGGACAGCCAGGCCATGGGGACACCACCAGTGCCTGGCACAGCCAGATGGAGATGTCCCTGAGCTGCTGTGCTGGCAGGGGATGGGATGGGATGGGATGGGATGGGATGGGATGGGATGGGATGGGATGGGATGGGATCCTGCCCTCCATCTGTGGGATGCAGGACTGCCCTCAGAGTCACTGCTGGGGTGGATGAGCCTGGGGGACAGGCACACACACACACACGCAAAGCCACCGTCCCCCTCCCTCTCCTGCCCGAGACAAACAAGCAGAGGGAAGGTGGAGGGAGGAAATGAGGACAAAACCCAACGCTGACCTCCCCAGCTGGGCTGGCGGCCAAGAGGCTGCGCCAGGGGCCAGCTCCAGAGGGGACATCACCCCAGAGAGCCCAGGGATGTCCCCAGTGCCACTGCCACCGAGGGAGGGCGTGGATGCAACAGGACAGGCGATGCTCAGAGCCCCCCACAGGTCACAGGAACCCCAAATTCAGTGCTGGGAGCAGGGATGGTGCAGGAGCAGGGATGGGTGCAGCAGGACAGCCACCATGTCACCTGTGCAGAGCCCAAAGGCATCATAACCCCACGGCACCCCCCTGCCATGTGCAGCCAGGGATGCAGGAAGGGGCTGGGATCCCCAGCAGGATGGATGGATGGATGGATGGATGGATGGATGGATGGATGGATGATGGATGGATGGATGGATGGATGGATGGATGGATGGATGGATGGATGGAACCTCCTCCCAAGCACTGCTGAATGAGGTTTCCAGCATCCCCTGCCTGGCACCCCAGTGCCCATCCCTGGGACAGCCACCCTCGAGGTGGATCAGCAGCGTGGTGGGGTGTGACACCTGCAGGGTTTGCCCCACACTCAGCCCTCAGCAAAGCCTAAAACCACAGCATTTCCTAAGCCAGAACACAAACTTGCCAGAGATCCAAGATTCCACCTGTCCCAGCACGCTGGGCAGGACTTCCCATCCCTGGGCATTTCTCCAAACGCTGGCTCTGACCCCAGGGATGGTCCCCACCTCCAGATCCATCCTAACCCAGCCTTGACCAGGGCTCTTTGGGAAGCACCAGCCAAGGAATGGTTTGGGCAGGATGGGACCCTAAAGATCATCTTCCAACTGCTCTGCCATGGGCCATCTTCCTTCAGATCCAGTTGCCCAGATCAAGGATCTGGATGCACCAAATCCTTCCTGCCCAACACTTTTAACATTTTTATGAACATGCATTAATTTTGTCCTTATTTTTATCACCCTTTTTTCCTGTAGCTTGGGGAGAAGAGCTTTAACTCAGACAGGGTGTCAGCAGCCCTGGCTCCAGGCAAAAGATGTAATCATAAAAATAATAATAAAAAAAGACAGTTTGGTATAATTAAGTCTTCTAGCCATCACATCTGCGCCACCATGGCCAGTCTTTCCCCATATCCAAAGGCATCCCAGTTTTCACCATCAGGAGAGGAGAACACTGAGCTGGCTGCAGAGGGGACAACAGCCCCAGAGGACACAGGGACAAGTCCTCAGTTGTGTCCCCATGCAGGAAACCCAATGGGGCCACCCCTGCCCTCCACAAACATAACCCATTTCCCTTACAAATAAGGGAAAATTAGGGGCAGGAGGCACAGAGCTCATCCTGCCCACCATCATCCACTTCCTCAGGTCTACAGGGACACATGGAATGTCAGGGGACATCTAGGATGACCTCTAGCATGCAAACCACATGGAGGATCTAAATATCCACATTATTGGGATCAGCAAACGTGGCAGCAAATGAAAAACTTCATCCCTTGCTCTTCTCCTGCAGAGTCACTTTGTCAGGGCCACCACCAGGTCCCCTCTATAAAGGCTTAAATGCAGCAGCGTGGGAGAGCCCTCAGTCTTCTCCTCCAGGAGGGAGAACAGGAAAATCAGCAATTCCCCCCAAAACCTTCAAAGACCCTCTGATGTTTTGACACATTCAGTTCATCCGCAAAAGATTTGGGTTGATTTTTTTTTTTCTCCTTATTTTTCCACGAGCAGAAAAACCTGCATCTTAAAAAGCACCAATATTTCATCGACTCTCGGGCAAGCGACCTCCCGTTTTTCTCCCTGTCTTTTGCAAAGGATCCATCTCCAAAGGCGGCAGCGGGTTATTTTTGTGGAGGGGGGTGGCAATGTCTCTGCTCCAGCCCCGAGAGACACGAGCACGGGGACGTTTATCTCGCCTGCCGATAAGGGAACGCTCCGTTAATTCCTCCCGGGGAGAACAAAGCTCCGCCGTCACTCCAAGCCCAGGTGGCAAAGGGGACCCTGCGGCCACCCCGGGAAAAGCCCCCGGAGCGGGGCTGAGCATCCTCAGGGAAACTCTGCAGCTGGAGGCAGAATGTTTGCACCCAGAGAGATTTCACCACAGATACAGGGAAAAAAAAATAAAAAAATTAAAAAATAATAAATCCCTTTCGTGTCTTTCCAAGGAGGAATTTTGCTTTGTAAAGCAAATCTTCCTCTGGTTCTTGCCGAGGCAGGGTGTGGAAGGAAGGTTGAATTCCCAACTTTTCCCCGTCTTCCTCGCTGGGGTGGGCTCTGGGTGTCTCCAGCTCCACCTCAGGGCACGAAAGGCTCCCCAAAACACCCCGGTGTGTCCCCC
The DNA here is from genome assembly GCF_027887145.1 of Ammospiza caudacuta. NCBI lineage: Eukaryota > Metazoa > Chordata > Aves > Passeriformes > Passerellidae > Ammospiza > Ammospiza caudacuta. Next base: position 3,037,897 of record NC_080593.1, read on the forward strand.
GAGCCCTCAGCATCTCCTCTGGCAAGGGATGCAGGCGCAGGATTCAGCGGGATTTCATTTCACAGGCCGAGTGTGAACCCAAACCCAATCCCGACCACTTTAACCCCAGCATTAATTAAACCCCCGCGGTCTTGGGGTGCCGAGTCCCATCCCACATCATCCCATCCATCATCCTTTCCTTATTTTTCCGAGCTTGCACTTTCTTGCCCTTTCCAAAATTCCACTCGGACGCTTCCCGGGGCGTCAGGACGGGCAGGGAGCCAGGGCTGGGGCAAACCCAGCCCCGCACTTTTGGGATGGGGGAGGCTCTGAGGCACCGGGAGCGCATCCCAGGGGGATTTCCCGTGGATCTTTCCCAGCTCGGGCCTGCCCTCCGCAACTCCAACTAAACCCCCCCCCAAAAAACTCCACCGGCCGATAAAATAGGTCACTGCTGCAGGCGAGCAGCTCTGGTGTTATTATTATTATTATTATTGTTGTTATTTTTTAAGAGAAAATCGCTTTTTCAGAGGTGGGGGGATGCTGCGCCCTCCCTGCAGCCTCGCTCCTCCGGGATGTTGGGGAGCGCCCAAACCCCCCCCAGACCCGCCGGGAAAAGGGGGCCCAGGACGGGAACCAGCCGTGGAAAAAGGGGGGGGGAAGGAGGCGGGCAGGAATTGGCAAAAGGATGGAGTCATCCGGGGAATGGGAATGGCCGAGGAAGCGGCAGCTCCTGCGCCCCCCCGCTCTCCCTCACAGCGGATCCTCCGGCCTGGGGGGCTCCAAAAGTGTGTGGGTGCCCACAAATCCTCCCAGGGACCCCCGAGCCGGGCTGGGCTCCTCCCAGGAGAAGGCTCCGACCCCTCCTCACGGCCCTTCCGCACCGCCATCTCCCTCTAAAGCACCCCAAGGTGCCGGTGATGGTGGGGGGGCCGCGTTTTTAATGCCATTTCCACCAAACCCAGCCCGTCCTCGCCTTGCAGGAGGGGGCACCCCCATGCAACCCCCTCAGCAGAGCAGCACCGGGCCCAAACCCGGCCGGGCTGTGCTTTTTATACCCCCCAACCCCCTCAAAAAATATAAAATAAAAAATAATCCACGGCCCCCTCCCGTGTGCCCTCAGGCCTGGATGCAGCATCGCCCATGCAGCCCCCCCCCCGCTCCCTCATGCACCTCCGCCGCCCTGGCCGGGATTTGGGCAAGTTTCGAGGCCTTTGGGAAGTCGGCAAAGCCCCGGCAGAGCGAGGAAGCGACGGAGGAAGGAAGGGGAAGGGAGAGGGGGAAATAAAAGCGAGGAGAAAAGGGAGAAGGGGGGCGGATGGAAAAGGGGGGGTTCAGGCTCTACCATTTTGATGCAAAGGTCTCCGCGCTGAGGAGTCCCGGTCCTCCTCCGCTGGCCTGGGGTTTGTGCTCTCCATGAAAAAAACAAGGAATTGGTGGGTTGGGTGGGTTGCTGGTTTAGTGGCTTTTTTTTCCTGTTTTTCTTTTTTTTTTTTTTTTTTGGCCGCCTTATTTCTGCTTTTTTTTTTCCTTTTTTTTTCGCCTTTTGGAGGAGGAGGAGAAGGGGGGGGGGGGGGAGGAAATCACCGCGCCAGCGCTGCTTGCATCCCCGTCCCTCTTTTTCCCCCTATATTTCCCTTTTCATCATTTTCCTCTCCGCCTGCTTTATATATTGTTTTTCTTCTTCCTCTTTTTTTTTTTTTTAATTTAATTTTTATATTTTTCCTCCTCCTCCTCCTCTTCACCTCATCCTGCCCATCGCCATGTTCGCCCCTTTTGGGAAGCCGGAGGAATGCGGAGCGGCGGCGGCTCCGGCTGCCAAGAGCCCCGGGGCCGCTGATTGGAGCCGCCGCATCAGCTGGGCCGCGGCTGCCCCTTTAAAGCGACAGCAGCCACCGCCACCCCGCGGGGGACATCCCCCTGTCACCCTGTGCCCGCACCCCGAACCCTCCGACACGGCCGCCAATGCAGCGCGGCATCCACCGGGAGCATCCCCGGGACCTCGCTGGGGAGGGGAAACTGAGGCACGCAGCTCTTCACCCCCTCCCCAAAACCAATAGAAAGATACCAAGGCTTTTTGGGGGACATAAAAGATCAATTTGAGGTGTCATGGAGCTTAAAACGGGATTTTTTTTTTCAGTGTTTTCCTGATGTTTGGATGAAATGAGTGTTCCCCCACCGGGATGTGTTTTAAGGCACATTTGGTTCTTGGGAGCATCCTCTGGATTGAGCTATGGTTGGGGAAACTGAGGCACACAACCTCTCCCCCCCTCCCCAAACCCAATAAAAAGACCCCAAGGTTTTTCGGGGACATAAACCCTCAGTTTGGGGTGTCGTGAAGTAACAGTAATTTATTTAAAATGGGAATTTTGCGGGTGTTCTCCCACTGTTTGGATGAAATGGGGATGCCCTCATCTGGATGTGTTTAAGGCACATTTGGAGCATTAATTAGGAGCATCTCCTCGATTCTTCTATGGCAGGGGAAACTGAGGCACGCAACACCTCACCCCCTCCACAAACCCAATGAAAAAACCCCAAGATTTTTTGGGGGCATAAAAATCCCCAAGATTTTTTGGGGGCATAAAACCTCAAATTGAGGTGTTGTGGAGTATCAGCAATTTATTTAAAATGGGATTTTTGGGGTGTTTTCCCACTGTTTGGATGAAATGGGGATGCCCCCACCTGGAGGTGTTTAGGGCACATTTGGTTCTTGGGAGCATCCTCTACATCCTGCTGTGGCAGGGGAAACTGAGGCACACAGCTCCTTACCTCTCCCCAAACCCCAACAGAAAGACCCCAGGGCTTTTTGGGGCAAAAAACCTCAGTTTGGGTTGTAGAAAATAAGGTTCGTTTATTTAAAAATGAGATTTTGGGGTGTTCTCCTGCTGTTTGGAGGAAAGGAGGATCCTCCACTGGGAGGGTGTTTAAGGCACATTTGATTCTTGGGAGGGTGCTCTCTATAACCAAATGTACCTTAAACACAGTCCCAGTGAAGGATGCTAATTTCCTCGAAAATTAGCAGGAGAACACCCCAAAATCCAATTTTTAAATAAACCAACCTTATTTTACTACAACCCAAACTGAGTTTTTTTGCCCCAAAACACCTTGGGGTCTTTCTATTGGGGGGAGAGGTTGTGTGCCTCAGTTTCCCCAAACACAACAGGATGCAGATGAGGCTCCCAAGAACCAAATCTGCCTTAAACACATCCAGGTGAGGGATCCCCATTTCTTCCAAACAGTGGGAGAAAACCCCAAAAATCCCATTTTAAATAAATTGCTGATACTCCACAACAACCCAAATCGAGGTTTTATGCCTCCAAGAAGCCTTGGGGTCTTTTTATTGGGTTTGGGGAGGGGTTGAGGAGCTGTGTGCCTCAGTTTCCCCTACTGCAGTAGGATGCAGATGAGGCTCCCAAGAACCAAGTGTGCCTTAAACACATCCAGGTGGGGCATCCTCATTTCCTCCAAACAGTGGGAGAAGAACCCAAAAATCCTATTTTAAATAAATTGCTGTTATTCCACAGTACCTCAAACTGAGGTTTTATGCCCCAAAAAGCCTTGGGGTCTTTCTATTGGGGTTGGGGACGGGGTGAGAGGTTGTGTGCCTCAGTTTCCCCAACCACGGCAAGATCCAGGGGATGCTCCCAATTAATGCTCCACACCTGCCTTAAATGCATCCATGTGGGGGATCCTCATTTCCTCCAAACAGTGGGAGAGCACCCCCAAAAATCCCATTGGGTCACTGGGATGGTGACCACCTCCAAAACCCATTCCTGCCCCCAGCCCTCCTGCAGACACCACCCAAAACAGCACAGGGATCCACACCAGCCTAAAAACAGAGCAGCACAGTGGCTCTGAAGGGCACTGGGGGCAGCCCCAGAGCCTTGGGGATTTTCATCCCACCTTGGGGATTTCCATCCCACCTTCCCAGCTCCTCTGGCTCCCCCAGCCACTCCCAGCTCAGACATCCATGTGGAAACATCCTGCACTTGTTTAGACTCAGCCCTGGTTGCTGTGCTCAGTAACTCCTTCCAGATGTGAGCAGCTCTTTGCATAACGTCCCCGTGGCCACGTCCTGCCTGTGCTGGCTTCATTGCAGAGATTTTTACATTTTTTTTAGTGTTTTTTTTTAATGCTCTTTCTCATTCTCAACCCTGCACACTGCTCCACAGGAAAAAATTCCTGGCCAGTGCCACCAGAACATCGTCCCTGTCAGAAAGGTTTTTGTGAGATGAGTGTCTGGCCTGTCTGACATCTCTCCTACCCTGGAAACCTTTCCAAAAAGCTACATAAGCTCCTGGAAATGCAGCCAGTGCTGGGGTGAGGGTGAGATGAGGCTGGAGGTGGGAGAAGGGATTGAAGTTCTGCTCCAGGGCCCAAATCCCTGTGGCCTTTTCAGGGATGTGGCACAGGGGGCCAGGGAGCTCCAGAACTTGGAGTCCTCATAGCTCTGGAATATGAAGATCTGCAGGGGTGGCCAAAGCCCTGGTGCCTCTCTGAGGGGCTCACCAAGAGGTTCTGGATTTTTGGAAGAAGCTGAGCCCACCTCTCACATGGAGACCTGGTCCTTGCCAGGTGCAGTTTCTCCTTCCTGATGAGGGAGAAGCTGTTCCTGCAGGAGCCACCAAGACAAGGGGGGAAAAACCTTGGAAGGGGCACAACCAGTAACATGTTTGGGTGAAATCCTTTCTTTTGAGCACAACAATGTTCCTGAGAGACAAAACACAGGTGGTTTCTTGGCCACAGCCACCCAGGGACTACGTGGGGTCTGCTGAAAGAACCTCCTGAAGGTCCCTGCAAATCCCACCTCACCCAGTTTGGTGACAAGGGAGAAAGCCTTGGAAGGGGCACAAGCAATGACACACTTGTGTGAAACCCTTTATTTGAGAACAGCAATGTTCTTGAGAGACAAAACACAGGTGGTTTCTTGACCAAAGCCACCCAGGGGCTATGTTGGATCTGCTGAAAGAACCTCCTGAGGGTCCCTGCAAATTCCAGTGGGGTGAGATCCCACCCAGCCTGGCTTGGGACTTTGTGGTGTTGGTTCATGAGGCATGTGGGTGACTAATCCCTCGTTGGAGCTTCTTCAGCTGCTGGGATTGCTGGCTGAGGGCAACTCCAAGCTCTTGGTGCCTTCATACAAAGTTCTGGAAGTTCTGGAGTCTTCCTGGGATGCTGTGAGCTGGGAAATTGCTCTGGCATAGCTTGCACAGCATCACTGACTGTGAGAAATGATGAAGGGAAGGTTCACAGGGTCCACAGAGGGATCTGAGGGTCCAGAGTTCAGCTCAGTTGCTGTTAGGGAACAGGATCTCCAGGAAGGCAAAATTCTGGAGAAATTGGCAACAAGGGGTTTCTTGTTGACACAGAAGTGCTGGGTCCCCTCCCTGGGACTTTCCAGCAGCGTGGTGGCCACAAAAGGGACATCTCCTGTAGCTTCACCTCTTCCTTTCTCTCCCCAGGCCATGAGATGGCAACTGCAAGGTCACAGAGGGTCTTAAATGAAAGATCAACCGCAACAATACTGAGGAAAATGTTTAGGGAAACCAGGAGAGGTTCCTGTTTCCTTGGTTCAGCTGACAGATGGTATTTCCATTTGCATTTCCATGGCATTTCCATGGTTTCAGACTTCCCCAAAGGAAGTGCCATCAAGGACAAGGGATGAGAAGAAAGCTGAGACCCTGTAAGAGCTCAGGGAGCTTTGGGGTTTGTGAGGAACCACAGAAGAACCTGGAGGTGTTTGTGCAGATGGGGCACCTGGGGACAGAGTTTGGTGGTGGATGTGGCAGTGCCTGGCAGTTAAGGGTCAGACTTGATGACTTCAGGGGTCTTTTCCAACCTAAATGGTTCTGTGAAGAGCCAAGAGGACCCGAAATGATGAATTCCAAGGTGGACCCATGGCTCTGCCTGCCCTGGATCCCCTGGTCTTACAGCTGTGCTCTGCTCTGCTGAGCATCTCCCCTAGGCTGGAATTCCTGTGGAGAGGTGCTCCAGGAGACGGTGAGAGGAGGTTCTGGTGGTGTCCCCCCTTCCTGAGAGGGTCAGGGGGTCAGGGTTTGGGCAGAGCAGGAGGGAAGAGCCCTCCAGATTCCCTTGGGACACAGGATGGAGGCTGGGGACGTGGTCAGGGACATATCCTGGGCCTGGCCAGAGGTTTTCACTCAGCAGCCGGCTTTCTGAGCAGGATCATGGAAAAGAAGGGATCAAATCAGGCCAAGGGAGGGAGAAAGAAAGAATAAAAAATAGGGGAAGCAAGAACATTCCTGGAGGCTGTCTGGCCTCTCTCCCTCCAACCTCCTGAGAGGAGCAGGAGGAGGAGGGAGACAAAACAAAAGGCACAAGAAAAGAAGGAGCCAAAATAGCACTAACACGAGGGCTGTGAGGTCCAAAGCAAGCAGTGCTGGGGCAGGCCCCTTCCCAAAAACCCGCCAGCCCTCGGAGGACCCGGGGGTCCTGCAGAAAACGCTGCCCTTTTATGGCCAGGCGAGGAGGGCCGAGCCCAGGATCCTGCCCTACTAAGGGAAAACATCTCCTGCTCAGTGCCTGCAAGGAGAACACCCACAGTGAGTATAGACAAGCTCTCAAAGGACGACTGAAATACTGCTGCTCGTGTTGACCCCGATTCTTCTCTTCTTTTTTTTTCTTTTTGTTTTTTTTTTCTTTTTCCTCTCTCTCTCGGAGTTCTCACTTCTGCCTCCAAACCGGGGAGAGGGGGAAGTAAAAAAACCAAAAAACCAAAAAAACCCAAAAACTAAAAAACAAAACAAACAAACAAACAAAAAACAAAACAAAACAAAAAGACTTTTAAAACAAAAAGTGATGATCCAGACAGGGCTGGCTGGGTCCAGGTGAAACCCTCCCATCGTGGGGTGGGGAGCAGGTTCAGAGGGTGAAGCCCCCTGAGCTGTTCCCCTTCCAGCAGTGGCTGTGCTGGTGTTTATCCTGCTCTGGGCTGGTGTTTATTCTGCCCTGGGCCGTGGAAGGGCTGTGATCCAAGCAGGGAAGATGTTGTTACTCCACTCTCAAGCACGATGTCTGTGCCAAGCCCATCCATCCAGTGCTGCAAACCCCGGCCCTGCCTGACCCAGAATCTGCTGCCTGGGATGGAACCGCCACCTCCCAAAGCTGCAAAAGCCTCTCTACCCCCTGGCAGGTGGGATTTTCACCAGGAATAATTTTTGCCTCTGTTTGGCTAAGGCAGAGAGGGTAATCCACACTGCAAGTAAGAATCTGACTCATAGAAACGCCACAGAATTTGTATTTTTCTGTATTTTTCACGCACCCAAGAATTTATCCACCCACGGGTATCTCCTGGATCCGGCAGCAGCCAGGTTTTAATTCTCAGAGGAGCTCATATTGGATTCTAGGCCTTTTCTTCTACCAATTTTGTAATCTCCATGTTTAATGTTATGTTTGCTAATACCAACGTTAGGAAGTTTTCACCTTTGAGTTAGCACGCAGCGATGAGAAGATCCAAGAATTTAAAAAAAAATGCTTGGAGAAATGAATTTGGTTTGGTGGCCAGGTTTTGGTAGTGGGGGCCTACAGGGATGGTTTCTGTGAGAAGCTGCTGGAAGTTTCCCCCATGTCCAGCAGAGCCAATTCCAGCCAGGACTGACCCAGCCTGGCCAAAGCTGAACCCACCAGAGATGGGAGCAAACAGATTTAGGAAGTGGGAAAAAACCCCTGCAGCTGCAGACAGAGACCGAGGCCACAGGTTTTAGCTTTTATATTTTGAGATTCTGTGCTGCTTTAGTGTGTGGGTCTGAGCTGCACATCAGGGCATGGTGAGCTCTGTGCACAGAGCAGGGAGACAAAACAATTCCTGCTCCAGCTGGGCACCAAGGACAAATGACCCAAATCTCAGCCCAGGAGCACAAACCCCGTGGGCTGGAGAGAGAAAAACAAGCAGGGTGGGACTGCCTGGGCTAAAGCTGGAATGGGACAATGAACTGCAAGGTGCAAATGGAGCAGAGCTGATCCCAGGGAGAGACCCCGGCAGCGCTCGTGCATTTTGGGGCCATTTTGGTTCATCTTGGGTGCAGCCCTGGCTGGGCTCTGGTGCTGCCCAAGGTGCATCCATGGAGGGTTTTATAAATCCTTACTTTAGCTCAACCTAGTCTCTGTTTTAGGTCAGCCTTCACAAGTATCAAGAGCAGTGAGGATGTGAGAGGAACAGCCCTGCAGACCCCCAGGAGGAGGGGCAGGACCTGCTGCAGGTGCTGGAGCTGCAATTCCCCTGAGATTCCATGGTGCAGCCCATGATCCACCTGCAGGACTTGGAGGAGCCCATGCTGGAGCTGGGGGATGCCCAAAGCCCCCTGTGACCCCATGGGGAGCCCAACTGGGGCAGGCTCCTGGCAGCACCTGTGGGTCTGTGGGGGAATGTGCCCACACTGGAGCAGGTTCCTGGCCTGTTGGGATCTCTCGCTGCTCACAGTGACCCCAAGATGTGTTAGAAAGTCTCTTTTCTCAGCCTGGCGCTTGAAGAAGGAGTCAGAGCTCTTCATTTCTCAGTCTCAAGGTTGTTTATTGCATCTTATCTATAAAATTCTTTCTCCTGTCCAGCCGAGGTCCACTCAGCATGACAGTCCAAGGCACTCTGCCTGCCCTCAGGGCAGTGTTATCTTTTTATAATAAAAACTATGTGTACAACATTTACAATCACTTTCCAGTCCCTATCACCTATGTCAGACAGTGAGCTTCTACTCTAAACCAATCCAAAAGTGCCACCATCACCCAGAAGATGGAGGCCAAGAAGAAGAAGAAGAAGAAGGAGAAAGGCTGGACCCGCCCAGCTCCCTCCATCTTGCCCCCCTGAATCCCCATTCTAGAAACCCCAAAATCTAATTTTCCACCCTGTGATAAATTCACTATCATTCTACTTAATTTGTCATGGCCTGCAGATCTTCATCTAAGGTTGGTAATTTGCTCCATGGGTCATAATCAAACCCACAGGTGTTTTGGGCTCTGTGCCAGGGTCTCTGAGCCCCCTGACAGGGGTCTGGGCTGCTCAGGACAGCCAGAGGGATGTCCTGGCTCCTGACACTGGAGCTGCATCCACCACAGCCCAAACATCTGCCCAGCTGTTGGGCTTTGAGAAGCACTCCTTGGCTGGCAGAGCTGGGGCCAGGTGAGGCTGTGCTGGCTCTGTGCACGCTGCCTGGCCCAGCGTGGCCTCAGCGTCTGCGCATCCCCGGCCGTGCTGATCTTGGCAGACACTGTTAGCGGCGAGGCTCATCAGAACTGGGGCCCTGGGGGATGTCCTCATGGAATTCCAGAACGGTTTGGGCAGGAAGGAACCTTGGAGATCATTCATTTCCACCCCCTGCCATGGTAGGGACACATTCCACTGTCCCAGGCTGCTCCAAGCCCTGTCCAGCCTGGCCTTGGGCACTGCCAGGGATCCAGGGACAGGTGGGTCACCTAAATGTGTTACAAGTGAGGAGATCACGGAGCAGCTGCCGTGACCCTGCTTTTGGAGCTGGCTCTGCTCATCCCTCTGGATGAGCTACAGCAGAGCATTGCCAGGTGCTCCTTTTGGGTGGAAAAGGGCTGATTTCAGAGTTATTTAAGAGCAGGTTTTACAACCAAGGTCTGTGCTCTGCATGCACCGAGCCGAGCCAAGCAGCCCAAGCCAAGTTGTCCTCACTGCTGTTGTGCTGGAGGAACAATCTCTATTAACAACTTGACTTGGCAGTTTCAACATTTTGGGGAATGAAATATTTTTATTCTCCCACCAGACCTTTCTCCAGCCATTATTGGCTACTGCTTTGCTGCACGAACAATTTAACCCCTGTGATGTTCGGGGCACTGGACAAAAATAAATTTAGTAAAATTTAACCTTTTCTTGATAAAGCACATGGATTCTATCATCTAGGTGGGAAAACTACATGATTTTACTTATTTTATTTTTTTTAAAGCCCTTCACAATACAATCAAAGAAACTATGTTGCCACATGACTGGAGGAAAGGTCCTTTTGTTGCTTGAAAACTGGTGAAAAAGATGGAAAGCAAGAGGTTTCAACAGTCATTTCTTGGGATGGAAATGAGTCCAGGGTGTGGTGGAGCAGAGATTGAGTCCAGGGATTTTCAACATCCTCACCCACAACCTGCAGGAGCCAGAGCAGCCCCACATCTCCATTTCTGCAGGAGAGACCTTCTGAGGGCACCAAGTGCCATGCTGAGGGCAAGAAACTCCAAAAGGCTCTTAAAAAATGGAAAACCTGAGAAGAAATTTCAAATAAGCTTTGATGTAGGAATAGATAAAGCAAAGCATCTGGGGAAAAAAAGATGTGAGCAACTCTGGTGCTGTGCCAAGGCTGGGACTGGCACCACGAGCTGAGATCTTGGACTGCCCCCAAAAATCACTGGCTCAGCACGTGGCCAAGGAGTGTTCAAGGTGGCAGCTAAAATGAGACAAGAAATTGTTATTTCTCTGTCTGCCCTGCACACATCCAATGCTCAGGGCATCACTTTGCTGCTGCAGGAAACCTTGATGTGTTCTCATTTTGATAACTCTGCAGCCCTGATCTCCATGGGGAGCACAGTGATGATGGAGAAGAAACAACAATGAAATGACCACTGGGATGGGGCAGCTGCTTTACACCTTGGGCATTTCCAGGGATCCAGGGGCAGCCACAGCTTCTCCAGGAAACTTCTTCCAGGGCTTCAGCACCCTCACAGCCAAGACTTTATTCCTAATATCCAATCTAAACCTATTCTCTCTCAGTTTGAAGCCATTCCCCCTCATCCTGTTGATGGACGAGAACCTCATCCTCAAGTTTTGGCTTTTATATTTTTCAGATTCTGTGCTGCTTTAATGTGTGGGTCTGAGCTTCATATCAGGGGATGGTGAGCTCTGTGCACAGAACAGGGAGACAAAACAAAAGCTGATGAACCAGGGGCAGCAAATCCTGAAGGTGATGAGGTCAGTTAATGTGAGATTATTATCAAATTATAGAGATCCTAGGGTCCTATGGTTTGGGTTGGAGGGGACCTTAAAGAGTCACCAAAGAGGAGGAAAATTTCCCAGGTGTTCTGTCCCATTGAGAACCCAAATTCCTCGAGGAAAGGATGTTGGTGTGGTGCAAGCTGTGGTGGTGTCTGTACTGGCCAGGGTGGTGAAAGCAGTGAAGAAGAGGAAGCACCAGAAGACTTCATAGATGGCACCACAAATGAGAAGAAAAAAAGTTTCTCAGTGTCTCTGAAGCACTTTGACTGTGAGGAGAAGCAAGAGCTCATCCAAAAAGCCAAGGGAATTATTCCAGGGAAATCCAGGGGTGCCTCCAGCTGATCCTGGACTGTCAGATCCCACTGGGCTCTCGTTCTTCCACCTGCTCCTTCCTGCAGTATTTTGCTGCAGCTACCCAGTGAGGAAAGAGGGTTACCAGAGTGTGCTGCAGATGGCATTCCCCAACACAGGGGAGGAAGGGGCTGGACACTCTTCCTCAGACACCTTTCACCCCGTTTTATTAAGTTTTTCTAAGCCTTCTGATGTTTACATTCTTATAACTAACTTTCTCACACGCTTTATATAAATAATTTATTGTTTTGCATTCTTTTCTGGAGGAGGAGAAATTTGATGGACTGTTGGTTTGTCCAATGTCACTGGAGAGGTGGCACTTTCACCCTCCAATCCACTTCACTGTTGGAAATCTATAAATGTTGGGGTCAGAAATTAAAATTGCTTTTTTTACCATCAGAAAACTTCGTGTCCACGCCGTGTTATTTTGTGTCCTATAGTGACAGACACTTCCCCTCAGAAACCCCTGAGGAAATTCCTCCCTGAGAGGACCAGAGCTGCCAGGGACAGGGAGAACAAGAAGCTGGTGGAGTTCATAGTGAAGACTAAAGCATCTCCTGGAGATCTTGAAAAGTGGGAAACTGCCACCTTGATATTTTCTGAAAAATCCCTTTGCCAGGATTTCTCTCCTGAGAGGCCTCAGAAAAGAAATGTAAGCAATAAATATCTGATTGCTTGGAATGTGGTGTGGAGGCTGCTCACCACCAGGTGCATCTTTGATTTGTTCCATGTGAATTGTTTTTAATTAATGACCAATCCCAGTCCAGCTGTGTCGAGACTCTGGCCAGTCACAGGTTTTTGTTATTCATTCCTTTCCAGCCTTCTCTTTCTTTTATCTTTCTCTTTCTTTAGTATAGTTTTAGCATAATATAATATAATATAATATAATATAATATAATATAATATAATATAATATAATATAATATAATATAATATAATATAATATAATATAATATAATATAATATAATATAATATAATATAATATAATATAATATAATATAATATAATATAATATAATATAATATAATATCAGGCCTTCTAAGAACTTGGAGTCAGATTCTCATCTCTCACCTCATCCTGGGGACCCTCACCACACCCCAACAGGAAACAACCCTGCTGGCTGAAGAAATTCCTGAATTCCAGCTGGTACATAACCAGTGAGGAGACTCATTTGGAGGATGAGGAGCAGCTGGACCTGGTGATTGGGTACCTGAAGGAGAGATGGACACCAAGAACCTGCAGCAGATCCTGGGGGATGGCATCAGATTCATCTCAGATGTGTTTTTTACCTGAGGCCATCATCTGTGCCACTGCTGCTGTGGATGGCCTCGAATATGAGAAGGCAGAAGTTCATTAAAGAACAACCTGTGAGCAAAAGAGAGAAAGAGTTCTTTGATGAACAAGCAAAATGCTCAGGATGGAGCCTGAGCCTGTGGAGAGCTGAGGAGTGGAGGGGCTGTCCTGGGGCCAGGTGTAAATAACCAGTGGTGATTTGTATAAAACATGGCATTCTTTGTAAAGTCTGTGTGTAAATTCCCAAATCCTCTGCTCCCAGCCCCTGCTGCTTCCCATGGCCTTGCTGTGTTCAGGATCCTCATCCATCAGTGCCCTCCTGGACACCTCCCACCAGACCAGGATGCTCCAAACACCATTTCTCTGTGATGATGAAATGTGATCTCCTTGCTTGTCTACTAAAGTCCAAGGTAAAGAAGCAAAAAGGGCTTTTGCAGAATATCCACAGATGTTTATCTCCGGTGTGTGATGAGATGGTCAGGCCCCAGACACATTCAGGGTCCAGTTTTCTCTCTCTCCAGGTTGCTGGGGGCTGACTCTGGTCTTGGGGCAGTACAAAGATAAGGGACAATCAGGGAAATGGGAGGGAGTAGCTCAGGAAAATAGGAACAGACTTGGGAACAAGGCAAGGAGCCCATGGGGTATAAATTAGGGGATGCCCCTCAGGGTCTGCCCATTAAAGCTCATCCCCTGCCTGGACACCTCCCACGAGACCAGGATGCTCCAAACCTGGTCTTGGAGTGTGTTACCTCCTATTGCTTCTGGAAAAGACCAAGAGTTTTGATAAACCCACAGAAAAATGGGGCAGCCACTGGAGCAGACTCTCCCAAAGGCGGTGAGATGCGCTTGGATCGCTGCTCAGCACCTGCAGCCTTCACCAATAAATAAACCATAAACTGAAATGAACAATAAACTTCGTGCCCCATCCAATCCGCAGTGCAGAGGTGATGGAATGGTTCCTGCGTGCGCAGCTCAGGGTGGATTCCTGTGGCAGCTCTGAAGGGCGCGGGTGTCAGCCCTGGCTTTGCCAGGTGTGCATCTGCAGGCTCTGCCCAGCACGGGGCTGGCAGCCCCAAGGCAGCTTTGCATAGCAAAGGAGAATGCAGCAAGGAGCAGCTTTTCATTAGTCAGGAAGTCACAAATTGATACCTTGATTGAAATAATTATCAAGAATTACAGGAAATACCCAGAGATGCATTTAATATTCAAGAGAGTCTCCAGGGAGTTGGGGAAACTTTGCCCCAAATAGGAGTTTCTGCTCAGGGATGCAGCACAGAATGAAGCCCCCACCTTTCAAAACCCCCCTTTACCTGTTTTCTTAGATTCTTACTTTTTCTTCTTTAGATAATCCTGATTTTTAAGGCTGCTGTGGAAGTGCTGGAGTTGCAAAGCAGATACATAGGAACTGCAATAATTTCACTACTCCTTTGTGATCAATCTTACATCCCTTTTCTCCCCTCTGGCTTTTAGTTCCCTGAAATCCACAGAATCCATCAAAAGAGGAGTATCCAGAGATGCTGTGGCTGCCCCTGGATCCCTGGAAGTGTCCAAGGCCAGGTTGGATCACCCTGGCACAGTGGAAGGTGTCCCTGCCCATGGCAGGAGGTGGGATGGGATGATCTTTAATGTTCCTTCCAACCCAAACCATTCTGGGATTCTGCAAAATCAGTAATGTGAAAGACAAGAAACCATCTTACTCTGAAAATATTCATATACAGGAAACATCCAGAGAGTTTTCCTCCCCTGCCTAAGCCATGTTATATAATGCCCCAAACAAAAAGCAAAAAATCAAAACAACACAACAACAACAACAACAACAAAACAAACAAAAATCCCCAAAACCAACAAACAAACAAACAAACAAAAAAACCTAAAACCACCAAACCCCAAAAAATCCCCAAAACCCACACAGAAAAAAACCCCCCAGAAAAACGAATGCAAAACCAACAAAATGCAATGCAAACACCCAAAAAACCAACAAAACACCCCCAGAACCAACAACAAAAAAACCAAACAAAAAAAAAAAAAAACCAAAAAAAACCAAAAAAAAACAAAATAAGAAAAATTCCAGGATGAAAATCCTGAAAATCCCACAGAAATAGTCTGATTTATATTTTTATATTAGTGCCACAAATCACCATTAACTGCTGGAATTTGTGCTGAAATATTTGGCAGAGAAGATTCCCTCATCCCTTCCAACACGAGGTTCGAGGTTTTCCCTAATTCTGCAATCCTAAGGACACAGGGGTGATGTCAAGGCCTCCAAGAGGCGTCTCAGGGTAGAAAATTCACCCTAAATTCAGACAGAAATTCAGCCTTTTCACAGCTGAATTTTCAGTGGGGTTTAGAAACACCAAGGCTGCAAGGATGGGAATGGAAAACAAACCATGGGCACCTTCAGGAAGGTTTTAGAAGACCCAAATCCAGAAGCTGAAGTTCCAATTAAATTTGAGACACCGGGCAGCCCCTGCTCACATCCCTGCACAGCTGGAGGAGGGAAGATGGCAGGGACAGAGGAGTGCTGCAAGGAGGGAACTCTGCTCACTGCAGTTATTTGTGATTTGCCAGGAAAGCGAGGAGATGCACAGCCTGGGACTCCCTGGGGATCTGTCCCAGGCCTGGTGCTGCTCAAAATATTTTTTTAATAATTACTTGCATGAATAGAGGATCTGCTTCTTCTTCCAGCTGCAAATGATAGAGAGGAGGGAGGGAGCTCTGGAGGATGGGCTGGGGCTTCAAAACAAGCTTGAGGCAGCCTGGAAAAAATAAAATAGTCTGCAATTTAGGGGAAACAAAGGGAAAATGCTGCTTGTATAAGAGGATCTGGGCTGCTGGGGAGGGAATGGGGGAGCAGGGATGGGGCAGAGGTGTCACATCCCTGCTTGGGATGTGGGACAAGCAGCAAACCACAGGTCAGGGAAGGTGAATGGTGCCTGCAGGACACGTGGAGAGGTGGTTTAGATGCCTGTGGATCCATGGATCCTCACCAGGAGTGGGTTGTTTGCATAGATACAGGGATTTTGGGGAGGTTATGGGCTGGTGGTGGATCAATCACAGAAGCTGGAAAAAGAAATAAAAACAAAAAACTCACCCAACCTCCAAAAACCCCTCAAGCTCCCTCAAAATAATCAAAGGACTTGGAGTTATTTATTGCAGAGAAGACCAGGTTTGGGCAAGAGCTACCTTAGAGCTCTTACAAATATTGAAGGCAGTCTGTTCCCTTCTATTTAAATATTTACAGGGACTCGGAGTGACAGGACAAGGGAGAATGGATTCCACTGCCAGAGGGCAGGGATGGATGGGATTTTGGGAAGGAATTCTTCCCTGTGAGGATGCTGAGGGGTTGGAATTGAATTCCCAGAGCAGCTGTGGCTGCCCCTGGATCCCTGCAAGTGCCCAAGGCCAGGCTGGATGGGGCTTGGAACAATCTGGGACAGTG
Organism: Ammospiza caudacuta; assembly: GCF_027887145.1. Taxonomy (NCBI): domain Eukaryota; kingdom Metazoa; phylum Chordata; class Aves; order Passeriformes; family Passerellidae; genus Ammospiza; species Ammospiza caudacuta. The sequence goes on from NC_080593.1 coordinate 3,053,914, forward strand.
AAAGGTGTCCCTGCCCATGGCAGAGGTGGAATGGGATGAATTTTAGGGTTCCTTCCAACTCCACTTCGAGTTTCTCTGATTTTCTTAGAAGGAAATAGGCTGTTCTCTTCCTCTCTGTGACCAGCAGTGACGGCCTTATGCAACAGAAAACGAGCTTTAATTTAGACAACAACAACGACAAAGTTGGGAGTTTTGTCTTGGTTTCTTTTTTGGATCTGTTTTTATTATTTTTTATTTTTTTAATAGAGTGCATAGTTCAGGCAATTTTGGTTTTGGCAGCCCAACTGCTCAATATCAGCCCTGAAAATTTTTTCGCAGATTGGTTGGATAAGAAGTGCTGTGATTTGTACAGCTGGAGCTGATCCTGACTCTGCAAAGGAGGAGACTGTGCAGAGCTGAAAAGGGCCCTTTTTTTGCCATGTTCTCTGGCACAAACTCCCTGTGAAAGGTGTCAGTTCAGAGCTATTCATGGAAATGAAAGATGAGCATGGAATCCATGCAGCTTCCTGCAGAAAGTCAGCAGGAAATCCACGGCTAAAGCAGGATTCCTCCATCAAAATGTGGGTTTTGTTGCAGAGAGCAGTTTTGATAAAACAGATTTTTTTTTTTTTTCGCTTTGTTTTCCCTCGTGGTTTAATAGAATTAGGTGTATTGCTGCATTCCTGCAATCAAAAATCCCACCAGAGACACGAGCAGGCAGCCTGGGTTTGAGGTGATGGGAGCTCACATTCCCAGACTCTGCACTGCTGACCAGATTTTGCTCAGACAGCTCTCCCTGCTGTGATAACCAACCCTGCCAAAGAAGGGAATCACATCCTCACAGCAACCTGGGAGCTCTCGGGAGCAGAGAATTGTCCCAGATGATTCTCAGGGGCTTTGGTGCCACAGAGAAACCAAAATGCACCTCAGAGTCCCTGCAAGGGCTCCCACTCACCAGCTCCTCACAGATGAGGACAGAGAGTCCTTGACATCCTCCCTCTTTCGTGGGCTTTGTTTTTAGAATTTTTCATTTTTAAATGAACAATTGTTTGGGACAAGGGAATGATCTGATCTTTGAAGAAGGGAGAGGTAAAGCCCAGGGTCTAAAGCCCCATGGGCTGAGGGTGATTCCTATTTAGCCATAGGTGGAGGACCTTTAGGTCTGTGTGGAATATGAGATTTCCAACATGATCCCTAAAATCATCACAGGATCCCAGAATGGTTTGGGTTGGAAGGGACCTAAAAGATCATCCAGTGCCATGGGCAGGGACACCTTCCACTGTCCCAGGGTGCTCCAACCCCTACCAGCCTGGCCTTGGGCATTTCCAGGGATCCAGGGGCAGCCACAGCTGCTCCAGGAAACTTTTTCCAGGGCCTCACCACCCTCACAGCCAAGACTTTATTCCTAATATCCAATCTAAACCTATTCTCTCTCAGTTTGAAGCCACTCCCCCTCATCCTAGAGCAGAGACTGGACAGAGCTAAAGAATAAAGCAGGGATTTATTCAAAGGATCTCCTCCATGGATGCACCTTGGGCAGCACCAGAGCCCAGCCAGGGCTGCACCCAAGATGAACCAAAATGGCCCCAAAATGCACGAGCGCTGCCGGGGTCTCTCCCTGGGATCAGTTCTGCTCCATTTGCACCTTGCAGTTCATTGTCCCATTCCAGCTTTAGCCCAGGCAGTCCCACCCTGCTTGTTTTTCTCTCTCCAGCCCACGGGGTTTGTGCTCTGGGGCTGAGATTTGGGTCATTTGTCCTTGGTGCCCAGCTGGAGCAGGAATTGTTTTGTCTCCCTGCTCTGTGCACAGAGCTCACCATGCCCTGATGTGAAGCTCAGACCCACACACTAAAGCAGCACAGAATGTGAAAATATAAAAGCTCAGACCTGAGGCATCATTTTCATTGGCCAAAATTCATTGGGGTAAAATTATGTGGATATTGCCCAAGTGGGTGGCCAAGGCACCAAGAAGAGGGGAAGGACCTTCCTCATCCTCCCTCACAGGGTGCACCATGAGCTGGAAGAAAAAGCAGCCCCAAGAGAGAAGGCAGCCCCTTCCTGTGTTCAGGAATTAATTAAGGAATTTTGCAGCCTGAGGCCAGGACTGGGACATGATGGCAGAGTGGGAGCTGCAAGTGTTCACAAGCTGTGTTGAGCTCACAACTCTCTGTGCCAGAATCACAAAATCCTTAATGTTGGAAAGGAGCTCCAAAATCAAGTCCAACCATTACCCCAACACTGCTCACCACAAGCCCTGTCCCCAAGCGCCACATCCACACATTTTCTGAGCGCTTCCAGGGATGGGGATTCCACCACTGCTCTGGGCAGCCCCTTCCAATGCCTCAGCACCCTTTCCATGAGGAAAAAAAAATAAAACTTGTAAAAACACACAATGCCACAGACAGGTACATGGCAGAAATATCAATTAATCCCAAATTAATGCAAATCCCTTCTTTGTGCATCCACCTCCAATTCTAATTACATGCAGCAATTAATGCAACACCAATTTCTTATACAGAAAGAGATGAATACAGCTTCAAAGGCTGAAGAAAGAGCATATTCGCAGAACTCAAACCCAAAAATTTATTACCTTTATTAAAAAGCTTCCCCAAACGTGCCACAGGCCCTCTGATTCCACTCATGCAATCCCATCCACTTCCCAGGGATTACATGGATATGATGAAATTCAGGCCTGGGTCCCTTTAATTGTTCAGATGATTTGTAAGCAGTTTTAATGTACCAGGTGGAAAATCATTCCTGTTCCACCACCTAAAAAAGCATTATTTCCATGGATGTGAAGCAGGGGTGGGGCATGCAGAGCTTGATTTCCTCCTGATTTAAATCCCAGGCAGAGTTCCCTTTGGGAATGACAGCTGATGGGATTGCAGGGTGCAGCCCAAGGTCATCCAAACACGGTGCTCTGCTCTGGGTGGGATCATCAGGAACCACACAAGGCCAGAGCAGAAATTCAATCCACAGGATCCCACAGACCCAGGGATCCTGGGGAAGAGCCCTGGGAATGCTCCTTCCCCTGGAGGGCAAGGACAAACAGCCCTTGTTTGGGACTGACAGAGTGGGGTGTAAGTTTTCTGTGCTGTCTAGGTGGCCTGGAAAGGCCCAGGGATGGCCTTGAAGAGCCGACGCTTCAAAGGACGAGGAGAGACTTCTGATCTTGTCTCGGTCTCGGTGTTTATTAATTGTTTATCTAAAAGATTTTCTTTCAGCCCGACAGAGGTCTGCACAGCAAGCCAGCCATGGGCACACTGCGAGCCCCCGGGGTGGTCACTTATCTTTATACCCGAAGTTACGTGTACAATATTTATCATTTTTCCCCAATACCTTCTACCCTTATTAACCGGTGCACTTTTAGTAATAACCAATCCCAAAGTGCCACCACCACCACAGAAGATGGAGGCCAAGAAGAAGAAGAAGGAGGACAGGACACGCCCCAATTCCTCCATCTTACTTCTTTAGACCCCCCTGTACCAAAATCCTAAACCCTGTGTTTTACACTTTAACTAACTTATCCCTTCACCATTCACCCAGTGAATTCCTCCCATCCTCATACAGGTGTTGTCTCCTGTGTAGGATCAAAGCCCTGCCACCAGACACTTCTGGCAACATTCCAGGACTCCCGAGCCCTCCAAGGGTGGTCTCAGCCACTCTGCACCTCCATCCTGAGGTGCTGAGATCCCACAGTGGGGAGGGAATCTCTTGGCGCAGACACTGCAGGGAAAGTGTGTTTGTGCTGTGGCTCTGTAAATGTGGGATTTGTAAGTAGTTGTTGGAGAGGCAGATGGGTCATTTAATGTGAGACGAGGCTCTCACCTGCAACTGGAGACAGAGCCACTCCACAACATCCTGTGGATAACCCATTCCCAGAAAAACCCAGACCTGCACACCAAACCTTGCTTAGAACCTTTTTTTTTTTCTCCTTTTTGATGAAATCACTCCTAATGGAGCACTGATTTCACCTCATTGCAGGATCTCAGACCTGTTTCCATCCTGAGCAGTCCATGCCTGGGTGTCACCACTCTATTTTTACCCAGCCCTGCCTGCACAGCCAGCTCAAGGTGACAGTGTGACCTCCACAGCAGCAGCACCTGGGATCCCCAGGACTGACTCCTGCAGCTCTGGAAGCATCCAAAACATTGTGTTCTTCAAAGAAAGGTTGGTGACTACATCTAATACCCTGCTGGGAGGGGATTCTGCTCTTCACCCCACCCTGCAGGGCCGTGTCCAGCTCTGGGCTCCAGAAGAGGCCGTGGGGGTGTTCCAAGGGCTGGAGCCAGGCTGGGAGAGCTGGGAATGCTCACCTGGAGCTCCAGGGAGAGCTCAGAGCCCCTGGCAGGGCCTGGAGGGGCTCCAGGAGAGCTGGAGAGGGACTGGGGACAAGGATGGAGGGACAGGACACAGGGAATGGCTTCAAACTGAAAGAGGACTGGGTTAGATGAGACAATGGGAATAAATTCCCAATTTTCTCTGCAATGGCACAGGTCTCCTAGAAAAGCTGTGGCTGCCCCTGGATCCCTGGAACGTCCAAGGCCAGGCTGGATGGGCTGGGAGCACCTGGGGACAGTGGAAGGTGTCCCTGCCATGGCAGGGGTGGCACTGGGTGGGCTTTAGGGTCCCTTTTAAGGTCCCTTCCAACCAAGTCACTCCATGACAAGCTGGTTTAAGCTGCCCTGGGACACAAGAGCTGGTCCAACACTCACTGTTTCATCTGCTCTGTGGTGGTGCCACTCCCCCCCAAGCTCAGGCAATTCCAGGTTATCCAGATCACACTGAAGACCTCAAACCCCAAGGAACCACCTCCCCTCATCCTCCTCACCTCACGCCAAAGGCAGCATTTCCACTGAAATCCAGTTTCATTTCAATCATTTCAATGAAATCAAATGATTTCATTTCCACTGCAGTCCAGATTCTGTGGAACAGAAGGTCTGAAAGCCTGATGGATCAGCCTGCAAGGCACCACATCTGCTGCCCTGGGCTAACAGCACATGTCCAAAATGCTGAGGGAATGGTCTGGGAATGTGTATTTGGGAAAGGAGATTCAGCAGAAGGGATAAGCTCAGCCCATTCCCAGATTTCTGTGGAGATCTCTTAAGAATTTCTCTTTACCAAGGAGAGGAACCTTTTATAGATCCTGAGGAAATGGTGAGACCTCAGATCACTTGGAAATTTCAAAATATTTGTTCCTCCAATGACTATTATGTAAACCCAGAGTCCTGCTGAGGAATAGCTCCCCTATGTAGGTCAAGAAAAGGAAAAGCAACTTCTGAGTCTTGCAAGGGACAAAAGTGGATTCTGAAAGTGTATTTTTCATTTTCCTGCCTGTTTCCTTCAAGCAGCACCACAGATTTCACAGATGTAGAGAAAACAGCATTTGCAGATATGTACAAAAGTTTATTTTACAAACAGCAACTACTTTGGAATAACAAAATTGCAAAAACATAGAGCAGCGTTAGAAAACCAGCTCAGGGGGACATTTTCCATCTGAAGCACAATTTAACAGATTTCACTAAGTAAAAATACCCCCAGCCCTTCCCTCAACCCCTCCCCAACCATTCTCTACCTGATGGAATTTCTTTATAAACCCTTGACTAAAGATATGAAAGATTTTAGTGACAGTGCAGTAATTTTTGATAACTACAATTAATTGTTTGACCATACTTCTATTACCTTTTCCTGGCCTTAAAAAGTCAAATCAGATTTGAAATACGATAAAAATTTGATTCTGTAGCAATATTTTCTCTAATAGGTATTGAATAGTAATGGTTATATTTGTATATTTTGTAACACCATGAACCCTCTAGTTCTATTTTCTTAGAAAGGGAAAAAAACAAGTTACAGCTGTACTGAAAATGATGAAACTACAACAAATATCACTGAAATATTTGTTCAGGACTCCGCTGCTGTTACAAACATGTTTGTAAATGTATCCTGACTTGGGTATTGAATGTATTTAATGCTAAAAAGCATAAAAAGTTTACCAAAGGGTGGAAGGGTTGCATGCAAACATTTTGTCACTAAATTCTTAATGTAGGAAAGGGCTAAGAGCAGAGTTTTGGGTACTTCTAGAAAAGTGAAAAACCTCCATGGCCAATTCAATGTCAGGAATGTGCTGTGGGTGGACAGAAATGGAGGCAATCACCACCATCTCCCTTTGAACTTGCTTTTCATAAGTACCAAAAAAATCATCAAGTTTTGGGGAGCTTAATTCAATCAAAGAGAGAAGGAATTGATGCCTCAGCGAGAAATTACCACTTTTAATTTTCAAAGCTACTGGGTCCTGATGAGATTAAGAAAAATAATTTCCAACATTTGAAAAAGAGCAAATGAAAGCATGTCCAGATATTACAGAAAGTCAGTATGGTACAACAGTGCTCATTAATTCTAATCAAACCACGCTGGTTTTGTCACCACAGGCCCCAATTTTCAGGTTACATTATGCCAATAAAAAATCTGGTTCTCAGAATACAACTTTCTAAACCCCCTCAAAAACTTTACAGATTATTTTAAATCAGCTGAATCAGAATATTGCAAGAATTACTCAATGGTCTTCAGCTCGAATCTATTTATATTTTTGCAAGCCATTTGCTTGGAACTAAAGAGTAATTTTTGGTACTAAACTTTACTTTGAAGGTGTTGTTCATGTTTTTTATGAGGCATCCCAGTATTTCTGTAGTCCTGCTTTAACAAGATATAGTTCAATATCTGCAATATCAGATTCTGATATTTCCCATGGTGAATGGGATACAGAGCTTTTATAAAGGAACCTTTATGGCTGGTTTTCTCAAAAAATTATCATCATGTCAGTGTTTGAAAGAGTGCTTTAGACAGACTCATGACACACTCACGGTTTACAACATTTAAAATGTGTTGAAGGATGCCAAGCACTGTAATAGGAACTGAAAATCAAAGTCAGGAAGTGTTTGGAAACACATTTTTAGCCTCTGAAGGACATTGCTGTGTATCACAAAATTCCTCTTTTAAACATAAAAAGTTTAGACAGGTTGGATATTAAGCTCCAAAGTGTCATTCATCACATTTTTGCTCACTGCTTGTCAGTCTGACAATTCCCAGTGGGCATCAGCTCACCTTTTCCAGCACAATTCCAGAACACCACAGTTCAGGAGGGATTAAGACAGAGTGGCAGGCTTTGTTGTCCTCACCTATTTCCTGTACAGAATGCAATAATCAACAATCAAGACAGAATGGAAACAGCTTCCAGCAATAAAAAAAGCATTTTCAACTAGAAATGGCAGCCTTTTTAAGAAATTGACTTCACAGTTTAATAGTTGCTAGCACATCTCTCCTAAGGTGTTTATAAACAGACTTGAAGACAGTCCTGACTGCTGCACCCAAAAAGTGGCAGCAGCAATTCACCTAAGTGTAATACATGGCTTGGAAAAGCTGATTCAAGGAAACCAAACTGGGCTTTTTTATTATTATTTTGTAAAAGTTGCATTTGACATAAAAAAATAAAAAATAACATCAGCTGTCGAGCTCAGTCCTTCTCTCTGCAAGCAGAGCTGAATTCTCTGTTAAACGGGAAAGTTTCAGCTAATTCAGCAAACAACCTTCACTTGTGACACTGTCAGAAGAGTTTTTTGAATATAACACTGAAAGAATTGTGGAGCAGAGTTTCCATCCTCCAAGGAACAGTCTCAGCTGTATCTGCTGCTCTCACTGGGGCTCCTGTTGTTGGAGTAGCTGCGATCGCTGTCGCTGTCGGAGCCGTAGGATCTGCAGAGAGAAAAAAGATTTAAATGCCCCAAAGCTGCAGTTTGAGCTTCAAATTGAAAATTGCATCATGTCAAAAAATTGCCACAGATAAGAAAACACACCAGTCTTTTACAGGATTGTATTTCTTGTAAGTGAAGGGTTTATTAAAGGATACTCAAAATGGAAATAATCATTAAATTCATGTGATGAAAACTCAGTGTGACTCAAGTCAAACTGTTTGTAACTTCTTGCTCTGTTACAGCTAAAAACCATCCAAAATGAATGTTTTTATAAAAGCTAATTGAGCTGAGTGAGAAATGTATTCAACAAGTGGAATTTTACACTGCAAGCTAGGATAATTTCACAAATCCTTGATTTATATATTTTATTTTTCTGTTTGAAGGAGGGTCTTAAAACTCAGGCCCCATAAGCACAACAGAGGTGTGCTTGTGTGTCTGCAGTGTGGAAATTGTATTTAAAATGTTTTGGCTCCTCCAGACAAATTCCAAGCTCAGCACCTGGCCAAATGTCAACACAGAGCCCAGATGGTTTCAGACAAGCCACAGGACACGTTCAAATTACACAGAACAAGCTTTCAGAGATTTTCCAGCCCCCTGCCTGTAAGAGAAGCTTTCTAAGTGAAAGGTGAGTGTTTCCTAATCTCACACTGAAGCTCCTCAACTTAATAAAGCAATGGTTTTTAAGTTTATTTTCACATTCTTCATTAAAACTCATTAATTTCCCCTCCAACACAAGATGAAAGTTGTCTTGTGCAAATGGGTGAGAGCAAAGTCCATTAAGAGTTGGTATAAAGCTGTGAAAAAATTCATATGAGGAGAGGATGAAAATGTACAGTAGTCTTAGAAACTTGATTTATTACTAATAGAGGGTATATTAAAAGGTATAAAACAAATCATCAGTGATATTAAATGTATCTACAACTTTCCATATCTCTGATCTCTGTGAAATGTGCTAACTTGCACTTACATAAATCCTCTGGACTGAGGAGAAGAAAATATATTCTAAACTCAGCAGATTTGCAGGTAAAAATATTCTTTCAAAATACATTCTACAAAGTCAAAAATTAAATCTGGATTGCAGATTGCAGAAAACTTTTAAGTTTCCCTTCCAGATTGTTTTAGATCCACTTCTGCAGCATAACCAAAAAGAATTTACCATACAGTGGAATTCTTTGCATACCAGGCAGCTTTTAATCCATAAGAGAGCACTTGAGTTAAATCTTGTGAGCTATGTGGGTTTTAAAAAACACTTGATATTATTTTAAAAGTATAATAGATCAAATCATGGAATCATTAAGGTTGGCTAAGACCTTTGAGATCACCAAGCTAACCCAGCCCCATTGTCTTCATTATTAAACCATGTCCTCAATGCCACTGCCACAAGTTTTTAACACTTCCAGGGATGGGGACTTCATCATTTCCCTGGGAAAAGGTGCTGATTTGGAATGCATGGAGACAATGAACTGGAAACCAACTTTTCCTTATCCTGGCTGCTTCCCCATCCTCACATTTGGAAAGTCAGCACTCCCGACTTCCTCGCTCACACACACGCTCTGATTTTAACTGGAATTTGGTTTGAATTATTACTTTTGCTGAGTGTATTTCTCATTCTTATGGGGAATAAACATCACTCTGGCCTTGTTCAACATCCTCTGGTTGTGTTCAGCAAATCCTTGTGCAGCCCAGCAGGGTCAGACCCACCTGGATCTCCGGTCGTAGCTCCGAGATCTCCGGTAGCTGTCGCTCCTCTTGCTCCTGCTCCGACTCCTGCTGTAGTAACTGTCATAGGTGTAGGACCTGCTTTAAAGGGGGAAAAATAATGCTGAATTCACAATTTCTGGTCTAAAATGCTGTTTTAAATGGTATTTATATAGAGATATGAGAGGACGTATAGGAATTACTGTCAAGGATGTGGCAAACAATTCTACGCTTTATAAAGGTTTCAACACAACAACAATTATTAAAGTAACAATAAAAATCTCAAACTTTATTAGGAGGGACATAGTAAACCTTTATAAAGCTTTGTGCTGTCCCTTTTTTTCCTAGTAAAATTCTTCTTTGCTGATAATTCTGAAAGCAAGCCAAGTAATGTGTTCACTGCTATTTACAGCATTACCTACAACTGTAATGCCAGGATGGTTTGGTGATTTTCAACATTTGAAAGTGTCTTGTGTTCATTTTGCTTTGATTCACGTTGTCATCACGATATTATAATAATAGTTTTAAGTACTACAGATCCCTGGAAGTGTCCAAGGCCAGGTTGGATGAGGCTTGGAGCATCCTGGGATAGGCGAGGGTGCCCCTTCCCATGGCAAGGGGTTGGATCATCTTTAAGGTGCTGTCTAACCCAAACCATTCTGGGATTCTATGAGATAAAAGTAATCTTAAAAAGTATTTTTATAAATAAATATGTATTTAGATATGCATTTGTATTACAGTATGTATAATAAAACAGGTAGTATGTACGATATGTAATAGTTTCATATGCAATAATTACATAATAAAGTATATTTTAAAGAAATGTAAACAAAAGTAGACTTGTACTAAGATGATTTGATGGGCAGCACATTTCAGCAGTTTGTATAAAAGGACAATCTGATGCCTCAGGTTTTAACTTTTGTATTTCTCAGATTCTGTGCTGCTTTAGTGTGTGGGTCTGAGCTGCACATCAGGGCATGGTGAGCTCTGTGCACAGAGCAGGGAGACAAAACAATTCCTGCTCCAGCTGGGCACCAAGGACAAATGAGCCAAATCTCAGCCCCAGAGCACAAACCCCGTGGGCTGGAGAGAGAAAAACAAGCAGGGTGGGACTGCCTGGGCTAAAGCTGGAATGGGACAATGAACTGCAAGGTGCAAATGGAGCAGAACTGATCCCAGGGAGAGACCCCGGCAGCGCTCGTGCATTTTGGGGCCATTTTGGTTCATCTTGGGTGCAGCCCTGGCTGGGCTCTGGTGCTGCCCAAGGTGCATCCATGGAGGAGATCCTTTAAATAAATCCCTGCTTTATTCTTTAGCTCTGTCCAGCCTCTGTTCTAGGTCAGCCTTCATAAGGCATCAAATCCATACCTGGACCGACTGTGGTGCCCATAGGAACTGCTCCTGGATCGGCTCCTGCTGTAGCTCCGGCTGACAAAATCAAAACCACAGAGGGGTTTTTAGTCAACAGAAACCAAAAGTGCTGAAGAGAGCAGGGGGAGAGGGGGAACAAGAGGAGGAGAACACATGTGGCACAGTTTGCAGCTGGGTGAACTCACCTACGGCTCTTGTAGCTGTGGTAGGAACTGCTCCGGCTCCTGGAGCGATCCCGGCTGTACCAGCCCCGGCTCCGGCTCCTCGAGTAACTCCTGGACCTACAGCCAAGGACACAGGAGAGAACACAGCTGAGGAGAGCAGCAGAAAATGGGAACCAGAAGAAGTTATGAATCTTCAGCTTTTTAGCTAAATATTTATTCCACACTTGCTAGATGATATGGCCACTGAGTTAATCCAAGGGCTGGAGCCCCTCTGCTCTGGAGCCAGGCTGGGAGAGCTGGGAATGTTCCCCTGGAGAGGAGATGCTCCAGGGAGAGCTCAGAGCCCCTTCCAGGGCCTAAAGGGGCTCCAGAAGAGCTGGAGAGGGACTTGAGACAAGGGATGAAGGGACAGGACAAGAGGACACTTCACACAGGTGCCCAGAGAAGCTGTGGCTGCCCCTGCATCCCTGGAAGTGTCCAAGGCCAGGCTGGAGGGGACTTGGAGCACCCTGGGATAATGGAAGGTGTCCCTGCCCATGGATGGTGTTTAAGGTCCCTTCCAACCCAAACCACTCTGTTTCTTCTATAACACAGGGCTGTGAAAAAACAAAAACCACAACCTGAAAAGCATTCTTTGAAAACATAAGAACATTCAATCTGCCAGGGCTGGCTGTGGGAGCAGCACATGCCTCTCACCTGTATGAATATGTAGAACTTCGGGATCGACTTCTCGAGTGACTGTAGGACATGGACCTGGTTCTGTGTCTGGATTTAGACTCAGATTTGCTTCGTGACCTGCTGAGGCTCCTGGAAGGGCTGTTGTCATCTCTGCTCGGAGATTCCTCCTCACTGGAACTTTCTTGGTTCCTTGGCCGACGATTTAGCCGAGCTGTTTTCCTCACTTCATCAAAGAGAGACCCAGGCCTTACTTTATTTTTTGCTTTTATTTCAATTCTTAAACCTGCTGGTTTAGGCTCTGGTGCTGATGCTACATTTTTGACCTCTGTTGTCGTACTGATTGTTGCTAGTTTTAAGTTACCAGCACCTTGCAAAGGCTTCCATTTATTGTCTATCACATTGCTTGGTGTATTTTCAGAAATTTCACTTTTTAAACTACAGTCTTTAGCACCAGACACAGGGGCAAAGTTATTTTCTTGCCTTCCCATTTCTTTTTCTTCTTTAATATTAGTAAAGTCTCTTAAGTTGTTTCCCAGTTTGACAGCATCTTGCTCAGGGGTCTCAACCTGTAACTCTTTTTTTACACCAGCACTTAAAGGTTTAGCAGTGAGAATGACAGGAGACAAAACATCCACATCCACCTTCCCCGGCGAGTTACGATCCGGAGTACAAATCTCCATGTTGTCATCTGTCTGAATGACATCTTCCAGCCCATTCTGGTTATTTTCTTCAGCTTGTTTAATCTCACTCTTGCAGGCAGCCACATTTATTCCTGAGTTTAAAATACCAGTTGAAGTGCTTGTTTCAATGGGCTCTTTATTAAGGTTGCTGCGATCTGGCGAGGCCCCACATGTGGTGTTTTTATCTAAAAGGTTTTCATTCACACACGACTTTTCACCATTTCCCATTTTATCTGTGACTATTTCATCCTTTTCATAAACTTGTTTTTTATCCTTTATGTCCCTGCTAAGCTGCTTTTCTTTTTTATCATCCTTGGTAACCGGCTTTTCATTTATCTCATCATCCTCTTCTTCCCCAAACTCAAGGGGGGGCTGCCAATGAAACATTTCTTTTCTTTTCTGGACTTTGTGTTTTTTCTCCTTTTTACCTTTCAATTTTTCTTTTGCTTTTTTGGAATGTGATTTTTTAGGAGTCTTTTTCAAGCCATGTTTGTGTTTTTTCAACTTGCCTCGAGTGTCTGCTGAGCTGGAACAAGAACTCTCAGACTCAGAAGATGACAACTGTTTGCTTGTCTTCCACGTGCAGTCAGAACCCAAAAAGCCCTCTGAGGAATTGGATGGTTTTTTTATCCTTTTGGTAACACTAAGCTCTGTGTCAGACCCTGAGGTGGCCTCTCCTTCTTCTTTCCCAGAGGAGGGTCTGGAATCCCCCCTGTTATGCTTTGTCTCTCCTCTTTCAGAGTTGGACTCTGAGTCCCATTTGCTACCTGAGTAGGATTTGCGTTTTGTTTTTGCACCACCTCTGGGCTGCTCTGAGCATTTCTCCTTGGCTGCTTTCTTTTTGGAGTGATCAGAATCCCGCTCACCCTTGCCTTTCTCCTCCCCTCTCTCACAACTTAAGCTATTTTTATCCTGTTTTTCAGCATCCCCTTCTAAAGGAAAGCAGCTTTCTTTTTCTTGGACCGCTTTGGCTTTGGCAGAGCGCTCGCTGTCGGAGGACAAGTCTGAGGATGACAAACTGTCACTCTCCTTCAACCCTTGGGAAGACTCATCGTAGTCCTTTGGATGCTTGTAAGGCAAAGTGCTATCAGAGCTCGTTTCCTGCCTCAGTTTGAGGCCCCGAGCTTTGGGATCGCTGGATGTGGATTTCCTTTTGCTCCTGTGCCTGTCCTCATCGCTGAGGGAATAGTCAGACGTGGACTCGCTGTACCCCGACCTGTCACTGCGGTATTTACTGGGGGACGGTGACCTGCCAGAGGAAGGAGATTTTGTCCTGGAGCTCGATGGGCTTCTAGACCTTGAGTAAGATCTTGAGTAGGAGCGGCTTCGAGAGGATCTGCTCCTGGACCTGGGCCAGCTCTCCGAGCTCCTGTCGCTGCGGCCTTTGGAATAAGCGCTCCGCTCGCTCTCGGAGCTCCTCTCCTGCTTGCGGTAGGAGGAAGAAGTGTTGGCCTCCTTAACCACCACTAAATTGTAATTAGTTTGGGTGGGAATTAAGTGGGTTGTTTTAGCTTTCATTTCCTGAATTCGCTCATACGATGGCTTCCAAGGTTTCTGCCCAGGTTTCCACCTTGAAGGTGGGGGACTGTCACTTAAGGGTATGACAGGGAGGTTTTCTGGGACAACTGGTGGCACGATAACTTTGTCACTGGGCAGGATCACTGCTCGGACAGGCTCAGCAGTCTTGGTCAGCTTAGTGTCATTTAACCGTGCTGAAATATTCCGTGGAGAATTGGGAACAGTCTTTTGCTGCCTGGGGTTAGAACTTGACCGCGACCTACTTCGAGATCGTGACGATTTAGAGGCTGATCTTGATCTAGAACTTCTTCTGGAGTAAGACCTTGATTTAGATCTAGACCTGGATCTGGACCTGTAGTATGATCGAGACCCTCTGCTTGATAAAGATGACAAGCTCTGGTCTTCCTTATCAGATTTAGACCAGTCCCTCCTGGATGAGCGCCTGGAAGACAATGAGGAAGAACGAGATTTCCTCTCACGATCACAAGATGATTTTGTCCTCCTGTGGAAGGAATGAGAGGATTCTACATCTGATGAGGCTGATGTTTTCTTTTTCTTTGTTTGCTTGTGCTTCTTGAAATGTTTCTGCTTTTTAGATTTCTTTTTATGCTTCACCTTCTTCTTCTCTTTCCTGTGCTTCTTGTGATGGCTGGAGTATCTCACAGTGCTCAGATCAGCATAACCGTTATGGGACCAAGACCTGGATCTCCGGGATGCACTTCTCTCATCCCATCTGCTGCTACAGGGGTCACTCAGCCTGGAAAACAAACAAAAAAACCCCAGACTAAAGCAAAAGCTTTAAAAACATTTATCTAAATTAAGTACTTTTAAACTTAATTTTAAATAACTTTACATAAACCCTAGCACACATTTTGTTACCACAGAATTGCTCTGAGTTCCTTACACTCATTCCAAGATGTAGAATTGCATCACTATCAAGAGCTACTTCTCCCCAAGAAATAAATCAACTAACACAAGCAAGTTTTGCATATTTTAGGACCTATGTAAAGAGATTTAAATTACCTCAGTCTGCAGGACTTTGATCTCTACAAAACAGGATCCTAAAACCATATTTAAATACAAGTTTTAAAACATCTCAGTACATAAAAAATTAAAATCTGAAATATTTTCAATTATGCACTACTAGCTATATATAATATTTTTAAGTTTTCCATTAAAGACTGATCTCCTGCAATTTGATAGAAGCTTATATTTTGTATCAAGCCATCAGGAATTCTGGAGAGCTGACTTCCATCCTTCACACAGTTTGTAACTGCTGAAAGAACATACAACTAAAACAATAAAGGCTTAGTGGATTTGATTGTTTTACTCCAAAGAAACTGTGTAATCCACTTTGAGGAGAAGGAAATCACTGAATCCTTAAGGTTGGAAAAGATCTTTAAGATCACCAAGTCCCACCACCTGGTTCAGCACTAAACCATGTTGTCAGGTGCCACATTCATGTTTTCTGAGCAATTCCAGGGGTGGTGACGCCACACTTCCCTGGGTAGCTTATTTTTTCTGTGAAAAAAAAAAAAAATTCCTAATGTCTAAACTATCCCTGGCACAACCCGAGGCTGTTTGTACTGCTGTGGTTACATCTACACAACCAACAAGGCCTTCCCAAAGCCAGGACATCTCAGAGCAGTGGGGGTGAGGCTCTTACTTGTCTCCTTTGCTCCACTTCTCGCCGCTGGGGGCTCGGTACGTCCGCAGCCTCTGCATCTCCTCCTTCCAGTGGGGAGGGGTCTCGCTGCTCTCCTCATCGTCCGACTCGGAGCAGGAGCGCGACCGCGGCGGGGTGTGATAGCGCTGGGACAGCAAACACACACAGCAAGGCTTTCTTACACGACTCCTGCACCTTTTATACTTCTTATATAGACTTCTAAGCCTGAGAGAGGCCAGCAGCTCAGCCAGCTTTTGGAAATGTGGAAGGAAGAATCAAGGAGGAGGCCATGGATTCCCTTTTGGAATAACGCGATTACTGCAGATAACCGCGCTCGTTTTTAAAGCACAGATGTTTCACTTCAGTCACTCTTCATGGTTTGTAGGAGCAAAGACAAGCCCCATTTCAAAAGTTACTGCTGTTCAACTCTTCAGAAATGGGAATCACTTTAAAGCAATTAAAAAAATAAAAAACTGAACACAAAAAAAAGAAACCAAAAAACCCCCAAAACTCTTTCACAAAAAAGAGCAATGAAGCTTCACATTAAAAAAATTATGCTTAGGCAGAGAATTTAAGTAGGCAACAAGCTACTTGTGCAGCAGAGAAAGAAGAACTCTGCTACTGCTAACTCATTATTTTCCATTACCCAGTGGGATACACACTTAGGTAAATTCTGTGAGGAAATCAGATCCTCCTTGACTCAATAAAAGCACATCTGGGTTTGACTCAATTATTTTGAGCCACTTATAAAAGCAATAAAATGAGTGAAAAAAAAGCATTGTCCCAGAATAAAATTACAAAGATGCATGTATTTATTTATCCAGGTAATTACAGAAGGTTTTAAAACATCCTTCTTTTATAAAAAAACAAAATCAAGATAACCTGAGCTTCCCTATTGTTTCAGCTGAAGCCATGACTGAATCAAAACCAGCTTTTACAGAAGAATGGCCTAAAAGATTGCAGGGTGTCATGGACCTCCCTAATTCTCACATTTTATACTCTGGAGTCTCATGGAACCTACAAACAAGGATTTTGAGAAACATCACACCTGGACAGAAGTTGTGCTAATAAAGACTATAAGAGGTGGAAGAAAAATGTGTTTCTGCAACTGCCAGCCCTAAATGACACCTTTTTCATTCTTAATTTTGCTGAGAGGGTGCCAAAATGATGGGAAAAAAAAAAAAAAAAAAGAAGACAGAAATCCCCAAAATCTGTCAGAAGCTAATTCTACTCTGCCTTAAGTTATTTTTCCCAAAGTCTTTATTTACATAAGTATTCCCAAACATTCCATTTAGGCATTTTTTTGTCCAAACAATCTTTAAGTTAAAAGAAGTCACAGGAAGGATGGAAAAGAAGTGTTATAAAATCAACTACCTGACAGGATTTCAATGCTTTCTAAACTGGATTCTACAACATGTAAATAAACTGTCACACAAAGCCCTCCAGGGAAATTCAAAGCTCAAAGTCAGGGGTGTTACTCTGGGTGAGAGGAAATAAAGAAACAAATAAAATTGTCACATACTATTGTGCCTCTTCCTTTAATTTTTCGTCCCGATTTAGACACTGATGGTTTCTGGTCAGTCAGAACTGGTGCAGCATCAAGAAGCTTCCTAAATAAATTAATAAAGTATGAAGTTACACAGCAAAAATCACAATTAACTTACAATTAGTTTAAGTTAAAAATGAGAAATATTCATCATTGTATTCATTTTCAGACAGAATTCAGTGATTTTTTTTTGCAAGAGAGTTCTGCAACAAAAGGCAAATCAACATGTATTTGTTTTCAACCAAATGTGCAGCCTGATCTCTTGACACAGAAATTAATGTTAACAATGAACTTGCAAAACACTGTCACAAGAGGTTAACTTGTGTTTGGGGCACAAATCCTGAACACAACATGGGCAGAAGAGTTTCAGGATCTCAGTTCAGGACAGTTCACTGATTCTAAAGCTTTGCTTCTTTCAGCCTGTGTAATATTCCCAAAAATAGTGAGGAAATCTTTGGGAATGTGAGTGATGTTCCAAGGAAAGACTTACAGGAGACTGTACCATTAAGGAAATATAAAACCCAACACCAAACAAACCCAACACTGATTTTAGAGCTAATTAGAGTAATGGATTAGCTCAGCTAATCAAATGCAATGAAATTTGACAGTGGAGGTACAAAAACACATTGAAAGCATCTCATGAACTTGTGACTTCCTTTGTAGCAAAAGAAGAGCTTTTTCTCTTATTCTCAAACACTGCTAAAGTCATGAAATTCCAGGGGATGGATTCTGAACCAAAGTTTCTTCATCAGTCTAAGAAAGATGAAAAATCAACTCTCCCAATCCCAAGTCTCCATTGCAATCAAGTATTTCCTGTGGTTTGCATTGCATGATTGCTTCTGAAATTAATCATTAATTGTTTTTAATTGAGTTTAACACCCTTAAAGACCAAAGAAATCATCTTGAGATCTCACTAGCACAGGTCACAAGGAAAAGAAACTGTGAAAAGGCCAATGAAATGACCACATGCAGCAATTCTGACACTGCAGTCAGCAGCACCAGCAAGAGAACGTTAACAGGAATATTTCATGCACAGATTTCAGCAAGTCAGAATAAAAAGCTCAGAGTTCCTTACGGTTCAGGCTCTACATTGACAACAGGCACATCTCTTCTGAGCAAAAATCTATTTTCAGGCACTGGGGGGATTTCCTCAGGACGTACCACGGGCTTGTCCCGCTTGGTGCTAAGGTCGACTTTGTCTGCGCCATCGCTCTTGTCAGAAAGGCTGCTGAGGGAAAGAGCAGGGTGAGAAATCACAGTTAGCTGGGAAATCCCTTGGCCAACTGGGTTCCAAGAGAAGATGCATCAAACTTAGAGTTGGCTTAACAACCAAGATGTGTTCCACAACCCATTTTAGGCTAAAGGGAGGATGGGCCATTATTACTGGAGAGAAAGTTCAGTTCTTGCTTTACAGCAAGTGATTCTGCTTTTCATTTACAACTTGTTGAGAAATATTTCTAAAATATAATCAAATATATGTCCAAAGTTCTGCAGTTTGCCTAAAGTCTCACTTTTACACAGGTGTGCTAAGCCCTGTGGAATTTAGTCATTTCAACATCACTCTTGCTTTTATCTACAAAGATCTTCAATTTAATAGAAAACTCAACAAGCTCAACTTTAGGGTTTTTTGTTTGTTTATAAAATCATGCACCAAACCCCAAACTTTAAAGCATTTTCATATTTACTGCTTGAGAACTTCATGAAAACAAAGCAGAATTGCCCAGACTTTACTGCAATTGTTAGATTTTAGAGACCAGTCACCGTCTTTGGCTTGAGGTTCGCTTGCACCTTGGATCCTCCTTCTTCCTCTCCTCCTTCCTTCGTTTCCTGGACTGTTTGGTTTTAGCTCTTCTTTTCCTCTTTTTCCTCCTGCTCCTTTCATTCTCAGCCTCACTCTCAGAGGAGGATTCTGAAGAGCTGGATGCACTGGAAGAGGACTCTGAGGCTTCTGAGTCAGAGCAAACTTTCTTCTTCTTCTCCAAAGCTTGAACAGATATTTTCAATTGACACTGTGCACATGTGTGTGCATGTAAAAGCACAAAGCACGTCATTTTACAGATGTATAAATACACAAATGGGCCATTCTAGAAAAGCTCTGAACTTTTTCACAATATCAAAGAATCAAAAAATCATCTGATTGTGCCCAGACTAAATCCACATTGGTATTATACAAATATTTTCCAGCAAATACAGAATACACAGTTAAGCAAAGACCACTTACAGTAAAAAAATTAGGTACTTTTAGAAACAATGCACAGGTTGCAAATCAAAGATTAAGAATAAATTAGTTGCTGGCCCAGTTGTATATTTTTTATTTTTAAAACTTTGTTATTTCCTCTTTTCTGTATCCTCACACTTTTACACTAGAGCTCCTCTTGACTTTCTCTAAAGGAGATAAATTACCACCTTATCCTAGGGAAAATCAGAAATTAGATAGAAAATGCAAACTTATAACACTCCACTAATTCACAGAGACTGTCCAAACATATATTTGAGATAATTTATTCTCTATGAATCTTCATGAAAAGGAAAATAAGCTTGACCACATATATTGCATATACTGACTTCACAGACTCTTAAAATAAACCTTTGGAAAGTGCACAAAATTCAACTTTAAGAAAAGTGCATTTGTGTCTCCCTCTTTCAAAAAACCAGAGAATTAATTTTTGATTCCTTTTTCAGTTTGTCATGTCAACCTCTAACATGAACAGGGGACAAATGTTGAGGGCAGAATTTTTTTTTTTTTTTTGCTGTGCTTTCCTCTCCTACACCAAGATTTACATTTTACAGGCTTACAAGAATTAATTAAGATTCTATATGGCCACCATAATGATTTTTAGCTGTTGGTGGAATTGTACTCTGAGAACATGAGTGTTGGATTAAGCCCTTTTCTGACCCACTCATTTCTGTTTAAACTTCTGATATATCACCAGAATGTATTTTTCAATTCTCAGTGATTGCAGTCCCTCCTGTTCTGATGGAAATCCCCAAGCTCCCAGGGTCACACTGGTACAATTATATTGATTAAACTCCAGCAGACCTTGAGTTCTTCCCTATGTGCTTCAAGAACTGAAGCCACCCTGAGACCCACACAGAACAACAGGAACTCTGTCACTGGGAAGCTCCCACACCTTGTGGGTGATTTCTCATGGGCAGCTCCTCACAGCACTGACTGCTCCTTCCTCACAGCACAGCCAACAAACCCCAACTCCCTTCTCAACCACTGACCCCTCTTTTATAGCACTCAAGCTCATTGGACACAGCTGTGGCCTGTTAAGGGCAGGGCTGGTCTCAATCTTTGGTGATTGGCACAGCTGCAGCTCCTCAGGGGCCAGATCACCTTCTGCACCATCTTTATTTTCTTTCTATCCCACAGAGTCATTCAGCAGGTTCTGCAGCACAGCAAGGAGAGATCAGGAACAGCTCCTGGGAGGGGGGATGTTGGATTAAGCCCTTTCCTGACCCACAGCTGGGGCAACTGAGAGGTGCCTTAAAAACCTTTATTCCATTTTCAGTCTCATGTGAAGGGTGGGACAATACAGATGTTATCATTTATCTTATTATAATTAGAAGCTAACTATTATTTAATTATAATACATGATAAGTGTTTCTTGGCCTATCAGCTTTAGCCACACCATGCTGATAAAGCCAATAATCTAAAATTACCCCTTGTGGGTCTCACTACAATGCATCTTTCCTGTTCTATTTCTCCAAAGTATCCACTCTTATTTGCAAGGTTATCTTTTGAAAACTTGTTCCATTTCTCTCTCAGCAACGTCTGTCCATTCCATGACATTTCCAAGTCCGCATTTCTCATCTCAAAGTTTGCATATGGATGCACACACTAGGTGAGCCTTCTGTCAGGCTTGGAGAATTCCCTCCAAATCCATTTCCTACACATGAACATCACTAATTTGGGAATGTTGAATTAAAATGAATGAATAATTTTGGGGACTCACCATCCCTGGCTGAGCTGGTGAGCAGCACCCCGCAGTCAATGACTCGCACGTCTGCGTAGGGCCTGCTGGCCGTGTCGGTTTTGAGATTTTCTATCTGTTCTATGACCTCAAACCCAGAAATGACCAGCCCAAAGACAACGTGCACACTGCGGAAAGGAATTGTTTACAAAGTACAAAACAGCTATGAATCATTGTGGTGATTTTCCAATTAATTTCACATTTAAAAAGTCAGTCTGATGTAGAACACTGAGCTCTTAATGCATTAAGGTTTTTTATGGTTTTAAGTTGAACATTGACAACCATGCTAAGATTTTATGCAATGTGAAACAAAGATCCACTCTGACATCAAGTACCTCCCTCAAACTGAAGCAGTCTCATCTCCTCAACAAGAGCAGGGTAAACAGATGAAAATTCCTAACCCACCCTTCTATTTTTGCAGTTTTGTGCAACAGAGATCAAGAGCCCATCCATAAACA
The DNA here is from genome assembly GCF_027887145.1 of Ammospiza caudacuta. Lineage (NCBI taxonomy): Eukaryota > Metazoa > Chordata > Aves > Passeriformes > Passerellidae > Ammospiza > Ammospiza caudacuta. Next base: position 3,075,397 of record NC_080593.1, read on the forward strand.
TGACAGAACTCCTCCCCAGAGAAGCAGAATTTATAGATCTCCACAAACCCAGGATACAATTCCCCCCTGGCATTGCAGGGACAGTTAAAATAAAGGAATCTTTGGTTTTGTTCTGTTGTACCACATTTCTCTTCCTGTCTTCCATTTGCCCCATAAATTTTAGCGATAAAAACAAGCCCCAAAAGAGATGACTGCTCAAATATATTAAGTTTGGCAATTCAAGTCCCAAATTTATGGGCTGAGGGCAGCAAGCAGTTTTAAAGAAAAAATCCTAGGATTTAAGACAATTCAAGTTTTTGTCCGGCTTTAGGAAATAAGTTGTGACTTGAAATTTTTATAGAACTGAAACTTTTGTTTTCCATCTCATCCCATTGTATAATTTCCACAGAGTTAAGGATTTGTTTCCCCATTGTTGTCTACTTTCAATATAACCCTCTCAATATAACTTCAGCAATCATTTGAAAAATATGAAAGGATTCTTACCCATCGAGATGAGGAGCAGGTTTTGTTGTTCTGTTGGACAAACAGCAAGATGGGAAGATGGTAAAATAAAAGAAAATCAGGGATTCAGATGAAGTAAAAGAGGAGAATGACACAGAAAAAAAAAAAAGAGGTGAAGGTAAGACAAAAATAGTGAAAAAACACAGTTAAATATATGGAATTAACAAATTAAAATTACAGATTATACACACAGGCTTTCTTAAACTTTTACATGGTGTTTGTTTGAAGTTTAGCTAAGTGTGCATATTGAAAGCTGTACCAAGTATCATTTCATGCATGCAGTAAACAATTTCCAAGTGTCTTTAAATACACATTTAATGTAACTTTATGATTTTTAATCACAGAGAAGATACAATTTGGTGATAAATATTATTAGGTGACCAGTGGGATTTAAATGTTTCTGAGCTTGTTAGCTTCTTAGATTGCAAGGTCACTTTAAAGACAGTATATTTTAAAAAAGAAGAGTTAGGTGAGAGATTCTCTGCTTCTCCTCACCTCCCACCACTTCTTTCTCATTCCCCATTTACCTGCTTGGCCTCCTGACTCAGAACACAAAGCAATATTTGTGTCTTAAATCTCAAACACTTCAGCTCAAAACCTCACAGACTTCCCAAAATCAACAGTGGACATTCTGTGCCACCTACACCTCACTGATAAATGCAGATTTCCTCCCTATTTTTCAGCTGCTCACATTGAGCCTGAATGGAAACTGCAACTGCCTTTTGTACAAATCCTTTGGATTCTAACGCTGTGAATCCTTTTCTAAAAGCAAACTAAAGTTACTTCTCCAAGTGAGCCTGAATTCCTGCTGCACAGGGGATCCTGCTATGCAGGAATATTGAATAAAGAACATCAGAGCCTGCTCAAATATTGGGGGAGAAATAAAATAAATCATTTCTGAAAACATTTTTTCTCTCTCTCATCCCAAGCCCTATTGTGCTTTTAAAGCCTTCTTCCAATGAACTCTAAATAAATAATCAATCACAGGTGATTTTTCTAGATTTACAATAACACAGATTTGGTATGAAGTTGTTCACTGCTAGAATAAAATATTACTTCTTAAACACTTCTCTTCCCTTGAGTTTTAGGTCACAAAACCCTGCAGAGTGCTGAACACATCCCAAAAGGTGGAACTGTGAATCAGGAGTGTTTACACTCTTGATTTTTTTTTTAAGCTCCAAATGTCAAGCAGCACACCCACTTCCTTAATAGTGAATAATACAGAAAGCTTTGGGTTAACACAGGGGAAGAAATGCTATTAACACAACATTAAATTTCTCACTAGCAGTGGGTGCTCTTTGATTTTTCCTTGCTAACACAGCATATTGCTACAGAAAGAGAAATCCTTATGGCTTTTGAAGCTCTTGAAGCAAGAGTTAACTGCATTAACAACCTGCTGCTAAGTAAACAGTTTAAGTGGCTTTAATTATGAAGCTGATTTAAAGGGGTGAAAAAACCAGAAGTGGGTTACTTCAATGAAACCAACAGTAGTGAAGGCTGAGGGTTTAGAATTAGCTGGAAACAGCAATGAGCTCAAAACCAGGGCTGGGGAGGCTGCAGGTGCTCCTGCCATGCTGCAGCAGCATTGGAGACTAATTAAGCAAATTAACTAAGCAGGAGCTGCCTTTGGGCTGGTGCTTACTGAGCAGAGAATGGGTGCTTGGTGCATTAAACCCATGCAGAAGCTGCCCCACTCCCCTGGCAGTCTGAGAGGTGAAATAAACTGGGTTTTGTCCTTGTTCACCAAAAGAACTCCAGGAGAAGCTCTGTCCCACAGGGAAACCTTTCAGATGCACCACAAGGACTTGGGTGAGTGAACAACTTAGAAAACAGAGCCCCAAATCCTTGTGGTGCCTTTGAAAGTTCTCTCACCTCAGTGGCAGGGCTGTAATGTGACATTTATTCTGCAAAGGTGCACTATAAAAAAGCATTCCAAGGTTTTCTGCATCAATCCTTTGGCTTCAGAACTTAACCAGGAGCAAACCGACCTCCTGTCCTGGCACTATGGAAACCTAAAGCCATGATGAGTTCATCCCCCCAAAATAATATTTTATTAGAACATTTCTATATAGAGCTCTCATCATTTCAACCATTCCAAATCTGCCTTTTAATAAACAGGTTATTTACAGAAGGACAAATACCTTTCTCCACTCAAGTTTAAATTGGTTTAAGATACTGCTGAAGAGAAAAATCATCTTTTTGATAAAAGCATGTTCTCACCCACCCCCCCAAAGAACCTCAGGCCTAAGAAAGGGTTCAATGCACATAACAATATGATCAGAAAAACAAGAAAGAGAAAAACAGAAAGAAAAGGAAAGGACACAGCCTTAGAGGAATGAGACATTACCTTTGGAGCGCACGATGTAACACTGTTTCTGTAAATTTTACACAAAAATGGCAGAAATAAATTGTAATACATTTTCAGACAAAACTGAGTCTATGTTTTATTAAATACAAGTTTAAAATTATTATTAATCAAGTTGTATGCAGAAAAAAGGATGCCTAAAAGAGGGCTCTAAATTTTCTTTAGGATACACTTTGAAAACTAAAGTTCTCCTTAAAAACAAAAAGAAAACTGGAGACAAAACCTGCTTGCAAAACTACTGCAAAAACAAACAGAAAGAGAATGCCCCCACTCCCCTCTGAGCCTCAATCCAGCAAAAAATGCCCCACTTGAAGCAGATGAATAAGCAATTTCTGTGGGTTTATTCACAGGCTTGCAGCCCCACAGGGGTTCAGAGTTCTGCTGAATCCATTGCCAAGCAGAACTGCCCAGGCTGGCACACAAATGTTGGGATTCACAGAGGAAATGTGTGCAGCCAGGAGCTGCCAACTTCAGCCAGGTCACACTTAGCTACATCCTCCTCCTATGAAGCTTTTCTAGAAGTGAGAAAAATCAGTGTTTTCTCTAAAATATGTGCATTGATTGCTTCTGCTCAGAATTTAGACCAAAAACCACATTGCAGGTGCAAAAAAGCCCAAACAGCTGCAGCAGCTGATGCTGGATTTTAGCCTGGTGGAATTCTGAGCAGCAGCAATGTTTGAAAACTGAATTATCAGCTGAGCTCACCCACAGCCCTGCCCCCACCCCCAACACACTATCAGTGATTAATTATCTTTTTGTTATTGATTACACATTAAATTATCCTGGGAAAGTTTCCATTTTTCTGTCAACTTTTGATCAAGGCAATGGGACCTGTTTGTGTGAGAAGTGCACATGTACCAATAATGCTCAAAGATAATGCAACATCAGCCCCTTCCATCTGACATTTTTTCATTTTTGTATTAGTCAATAATTAGCTCAAAGGTATTTCATTCACAACAACAAGAACAAAAAAGGAAATTATTAGCTGTTGATTAGAAAAATACCTGGTTTGGGACACCAAAAAGATATGAGCTATTTTTAATGAGCTGGTAACATTCAGAAATAATTTGTAAATTCAAAACAAGAGTACTCCCAAAGTATTTTATCCTTCATTTAGCAGATCAAAGTGGTTCCTTTGTTTCAGTTTATGAACTGGGCATGGCACCACGCAGTAAAACATTTTTAGACCAAAAAATCCTATTTAGTTCTGAGCAAGAAAACAGAGCTTGAGAAACACATTAAACCAACAACACCCTCAATAAGGAAAAAAAATCTGTCAGTAATAGGAAATCAGACTCAAGTTTTAAATAGCTGTGGAACAGAGAGAGACAAGAACTCCAAGCATTTGAGCTGATAAGGAACAGAATCCAGGATCCTCTTTGGGTTGCACTAAGGGCTTATTCCTCAGCACACTCCACAGCTGAACTAAAATTAAATAATTATGACACAAATTTCCCTCTTTTCACAAAGAGGTTATTTGGTTTTCTTTCCTCTTGCTGCTTTACTCTGCCTTCTGCAGGGGCACTTGTGGTTTGCTGCAAATGGAGTTTGGGAGATTTGGTGAGAGGGGAAACAGAGCTGACAGTGGGAGGAGCAGGAGCCATTGATGTTATTTTATTGCCTCATTTTCACCAGAGCTGCACAATTCTGCAATGGGAATTCCTCACTGGCAGGTGGGCCACAGGAATGATGGAATGGCTCTGAACAGACAAGAGATTTCCAGAAACAAAGAGAAGGGAGCACATGGCTGCAGAACATCACCCAGAGGGATGCAGCCACTGAGCTGGAAAACCCAGAAGAGCCCTGGGATCAGCTCTGTAACTGCTGCTGACGATGGCAGCAGCAACTCAAAGCAGCTACTGGAGATACAGAAAAAGAAAAGATGATTCTGGAGTGGTTCCTGCCAATCTGCCCCATCCTAAGGATTCCTAGCTCAGGACCCACATGGAAACAGGACAGTTACAGATTTACACCCCCACATGGGTTTAGAACACTTGTAAAATCACTGAGAGTTTTACAGGAAGTTATTCACAAAAAAATAAATCAGAGTGGAGCTCCCTGAGTCAATTTCTGACCTGGTGCCTTTACAACTCTCCAACACAAGCCTGCAGTGAGCTGCTACAAACCTCTGGGTATAGAAAACTGAAATTGCAGGGTTTTACACATCTAGAGGGATTCTCTCTGGATCCTTTCTGCTGAACTGCAAAGTGCTGTGTTCCTCCAGAGCAGGAAGTGTTCCTCAGGCACATGAGAGCAGACTTGGCCTATTTACAGCACAAGTGCATGGAACTCACAATCCTCCCTCAGCTCCACTTTCTCCTTCCCACCCAACTGTTGCTCCTACTCAATTAAGGGAAAATAAAAAAAAAAAAAAAGGAGGAAAATACTCTCCAAGCATTAAACCCAGCACCTGTGATACTGCACAGACATTTCTGATCCTTGCAGCTCTGCACTGTGCCACTCTCCAGCACACCTGGATTCAGTCCATGCTTTCCCCTGAAGCCTCCAAACATCCCTTCCATGCCTTTTCCCTGCCCAGCTCTCACTGCTGCCCATAAATCCTCACAGCTCCTTCATGCCACAGAAATCCCTGACTACTCCAAGACAGCTGATGAGTTTTTAGGATGGCTCAGATGCCTGTTTACATTAAGATGAGTCTGGAGATTCTGTTTCAAGTAAAACTGTCCATTTTAAATCAACCTTTAGGCATTGAATTCTTGTGCCTGGTTTGCTGGTGCAATATGCCAAAGAGACATTTGCTCCCTGATTATTTAAAGATTCCTTAAAGATTCATTATTCCAAAATACAACTTTTCTCTGGAGAGCAGGGAATTCTGGTGAATTAACAGAACTCTATAGTCAGGATCCAGAGAAATCCCTGACTACTCCAAGACAGCTCATGATTTCTTATGATGGCTCAGATGCCTGTTTACATTAAGATGAGTCTGGAGATTCTGTTTCAAGTAAAACTATCAAGTGAACTTTAAATCAACTTTTAGGCATTGAATTCTTGTGCCTGGTTTGCTGGTGCAATATGCCAAAGAGACATTTGCTGCCTGATTACTTCCTTAAAGACTCATTATTACAAATACAACTTTTCTCTGGAGAGCAGGGAATTCTGATGAATTAACTAAAATCTATAGTCAGGATCCCTGCTACTATTTTAGCCCTACTTGGACAAACTGTCATAGAAAAGAAAATCACTTTTTTGCACTCCTTATCTGCCACATTAGATGTGTATAAGATACAGAGTTCTCATCCCTGAAAACAAACACAGAGCTCTAAGGAAGCTCAGATTAATTCTCTCCCTTTCTATACATTTAATCAATGAAATTAAATAGGCACAAATACAAAAAAATAATAATCTAAGGCTACCACAGAATATTGCCTTTCACACACTCTTCAAGTTAAACATTTGAAGATTTTTTCCTAATGATAAACTACAGAGAAACTGAGCATTACCGGGAGTATAAAAAACACATTTTAATTTCAGCTTAAAGCGTAAAGGAAGAAAATATTTTATTATAGAAAACTATAGATTCCCTAAAGTATTCAGAAAATGCCACCCAGCAAGAGTAACTGCTTTAATAAAGTGTATTTTCTAGGGAAGGCACAAACTGCCTGGATAGAACTTCAGGAGCTGTTTCCCACCTGGAGCCCTGATTCTCTCCTGGCTCCAGGGCAGGCTGGGGCCTTTTCAGACACCAGAGACCCCAGAAATGTGCATGGGAAGGCAAAAGCTCCAGAGCAGCCTCCTGCTGAAGGCCACAGAGCACACCCCAGGAGCCCAAAGCTGAGCCTAAGCAGAGTAAATGCACCTCTGGATTCCTGCAGAGCTCAGCTGAACCCAGCTCTCATGGAAGTTTTTAGGTTTCTTACTCTGCCTCAATTCCCACTGAACTCACACTTCTCCTTTAAGTGATTCTATGAAAAAAACCCAGAATTTTTCAAGGAATCTGCATCTTTCAAAATACTTCTATATTTGATCAAAGTGCTTTTAAATAATCTTCATTTATTGGCCTGTGTTAATTATAATTTAGTATCCAACACAACCTAGGGTTGTTTTGGTGTGTGGGGAGAGACAAAGTGTTTATCTCTGATTGAACAAGCTGAGCCTACCAAGCATCAGGGCAAGAAGATGACTTTGGAATCAAATGCAGGAGAGAAAAGAAACTTTAGAGCCCTCAAATGACAGCTGCTTGACTGATGGGACATCATTAGGTTTTCATGTTTAATGTTCAGATAAGCTTAAAAATGGAAAATTGAGGCAAGAGAACCCAAAGGCAAGTCATCAAATAAAAAATAATGAAGCAATGCCTTCAGAGAGCTTATTAAGGCATGGAGTTGTATTTATATAAACTGTTTTCCATATTAATGTGCACACATCCTTTCAGATTTATTGTAATGAAGCACAACTTGTACAATTTCCTTTGAAGGGAACAGAAAAGAAGCTTTTGAAAGAATTTTATCTCTATGAAATGTCTGAACAGTGCTAAGTGTGAGACTTTCTTTTAGGTTCCTATGCATCTTCCATTTTCAGGACATTTTTTAGGAAAAGACCGAAAAATGTTTCTTATCTGAACTACATCATATCATACTGAAGATCTTTTTCAGGCAAAGGAAAAAAAACCAAGATTTTTGAGGACAATTTACTCCTTTACTGAAGACAGGGAAGCGCCATTCATTCTTATCCCCCAAGAAAGATGGCAAAGAAAAAAAGACTTTTTTTAGTTAAGTAACTATGCTAAAATTGACTTTTCAAACCCCAGTGTTGTTGCACAAAGTATTTCTGGACTAAAGTTATCAACCTGCTCTTCCCAAATACAAACTGGTAAACATTAACAGGAGGCAATTTTGAGAAGGGAGATAACAAAAGGAATAATCACATCAAAGTTTGCAAGCTTAGAAAAACTGATACTCAACCTAAAATAGACCTGCTTTGAGCTGGAAACCCTCAATTATCAGACCTGAGTGTTTTACTTATGAGTAAAAGTGTAATTTCTAGAATGTTGTTACTAGAATGACATTTTTTAAAAGTAATGAAAGAAAAATCTGGTTATCAGCACATCAATCTACACAGTGTTGGTAAATGCAGCACTATGTAGAATTATCAGACCTGAGTGTTTTCCTGAGTAAAGGTAAAAGTGTTTGCTGTAATTTCTAGAATTTAACAGAATGTGGTTACTAGAATGGTATTTTTTAAAGGTAATGAAGGAAAAATCTGGTTATCAGCACATAAATCTACATAGTGTTGGTATATGCACAAGTTAATGGAGTTATGATGTATTAAAAAAGCATGTCAGGAACAAATACTCAAATAAAATAGTAATAGTAATCGTAATAATCAAATAAAAATTCCCATTCTTCTCCTGAAAAAACCCAAAGAAAACAGCCCCCCCAAAATCATAAATCATCATTTTTTAAAGAGCAAAACCATACAAACCACCTCTAGATCTCACTCCCCCTCACACACAATGCTCATCACTGTCATTTGCAGATAACCTGATGAGATTTGTGCACCCACAAAGCAAAGAATCTATTTCCTGGCTGCTAAGAACTGAACATAAATCATATTTTTTAGGGGAAAAAAGCCACAAAGGAAGAACACCCATGAATGCCACAAGGAAATATTGATCTCTAGCAATTCCTAGCGCAGGTGCCACTGATTCCCAGCCAGGACCAGCTGGAGAACATGGATTTCTGGAGAATTTAGCAATACCATCTTTCTCATGAACAGCGCTTCTCTGTGTAAGAAAAGCTCCAGTGTGGGATCACTTCTACTCACATGAAAAATTGGGAACCATTGGTATGTTTCCCTCGGTTTGCCATTGACAAAAGGAACGCTCTGTCATGTTTGAGAATAAAGTTTTCATCTGTTTGAAGAAAAAATATGTTTGTCAGATTTTCCCTGGTAAGGGAGGCAGGTTGTTTTCTTAGTAACTTATGGATGCTCTAAGGAGAAATTCTGCTGCTGCTGGAGAAAGGGAACAGGATGGAGGAAAAACAACAAGCAGGTTGAAACAAGTCTCTTCAAATTACACTTGAGACAAAACTTTCGTTCTTAAAATGGTGCAGATAAAGTGCAAACATTTCTAATTTCAAATAATTCATTATGAGTATATTCAATAAACATTAGGTAATGGATTTAAATCCTGAGTTATTTAGGTAAGAACGAGGTTGGCAGAATTATTGACATTCTAAAACAGGAATTAACATACATGATGCTGTTATTTACACTGCAGGTGGAAAGGTCAGGAGAAAAAGCTGATTATTTCCCTGCTATGGCACACTAAAAATGCCACCTCTATACTCAAAACTGGAAGTCTCAAAGCATAGAAGGGAAAAAAAAACCTCTCTATATCTCAATCTAAGTATAAAAGACAAAACTGAACATGCATTTTATATTGCAGTGAGTTAGAGAGGAGTTCTGGTTGTACAGCAGAATATAAAACCAGATCTTCTCCAGGTCATTTCCAAAGATAAAAATACCAATTTGAATGTACAAAGCTATTCATTTTTAGATCACATATCAAAACACAATCCTGCATATTTAGCACTCACCATGGGAAACAAACCCTGAGTAACTTTTAGTAAATGGATCTGTTCAAGCCTTTCCTTGACTAAAAACTTCAATAGTCCCACATCAAACTGTGTCTCTTTTTTAAGAGAAACTTAATTTCATGCATCTAACCACACCCAGAACCAGAGGCTGTAAATAAATATATTCACTATCCTAACATTTGAATATCAGTAACCACCTGCTTTTTTTTAAGAAATAATTGTATGTCTTTAAACAAATAATTTAAAAACTCACCATTTTCCTTCCAACAGACTTTTACAGAGGTAATTGTACATTTATTTATCAATTCTTTGCAAGGAAAATGACTTGTGTAGCTTATAAATAAAGTAAAAAATTAACCCTAAGCATACAAACCTTGAGTAGGGAAGGGGAGGAAAAGGGACATTAACAAAAGAAGAAATCACTGTTTAGAGCTGGAATTATGTGGATTTTCTCTCAGAATAAGTCATTAACCCTCAGAAAGGTTAGACACAACTCTTTATTTCTCCAAGCAACACAGATATCCATCTACAAAGGGACTTAGCAGTTGTCTATAAATTTACTAGGGAGGGGACAAGGGAACAGAGTTTGAATTTGTGTTACTGAGCTTTTGTCTCTTACCTTTTCATTTTGCAAAAGACCACATTCTCTATAAACAAAAGAATATGTTGACAGTTTTAGGCAGGAAGATAGGAGTTTATTCATGAATAAAGTTGCCTAGCCTCCATGCTGAAAGTCATGTTTAACCAATTATGTTAGCCTTAATTAATTGTCAATTTAAGTTAAATATTAACAAAAAATTATCTGGAAGTCATGCACATAAAAGGAATTCTCATGCAACATTAGTTTCATGCAAAAAGGTGATCTATGAGTGAACCTGTTTTCATTAAGTAGTTTGGGAATCAAGACTTGTTTATCTCAGGACTGAACAGAGAATCTGCAAAGACATATTTGCTCTTACCTTTGAAATAGCCACCATAAATAGATTCCCCTCCTTTTCCATTACCTACAGATTAAAAGGCAGCAATTAAAACTTTTTGTTGAAAACTTTTTGTTTCATTTATACAAAAGTTGTGCAGAACATTCCACCAGCACTTGACTCTCAAAATAGGAGATTCCCTCTTCAGGCTCTTTTGGTCAGGACACAGTGAAAACAGACATTTTGGTAAGGACAGGTATTTCAGGAAAGGAACAAACAATCCAGGAAAACATTCTGGAGACATTTCTACTCATTCAGTGCTTTATTATTATTTTAATCTTATTCAAACAGTTACATTCCTGTACCATCAGAATTGCTTGATGCCTGTACTGCAGAGCCACAAGTGAGAAGCAGTTCAGATCAGAGTCTGCATTTGAATTGTTTTAATAAGATGGAATATCATAAAACCCTCCAGTGAGGAGTTTTTAACACACTTTTCTAAAGCAATATTATATCAGCTGAAATATTTTAGAACTTCAAAAATTAACAATAAAATGGATGATCTATGCTATACTTCACACAAATGAAGTATTTTTATGGCACTGTAATACTTTTGTGGTGTTCTCTGAATTTATGAACACAAAAGTGATAACATTTCAAACTTGGCAGTTTTAAAATCCCATTTTACCTTCACTGAAGTCCCCACCCTGAATCATGAAGTTTTTAACCACACGATGGAATGTGGTGCCTTTGTAGCACAGCTTCTTCCCAGTTGTTTTGCCAATTCCTTTTTCACCTGCAAGAAGGGGAAACAAAAAGAATCCACAGATTGTCACTGCACAAATCCCAAGGGTTTCCCTCCCTATTCTAATGGACATGGCAGCCATAATTAAAAGATATCACAGTCCTACCTGATGCCTTTTCACCACCCAGAAGGGGATCTTTACAAGGGAACTCTGAGGTGAAAATTAAGTTGTTTCTTAAAAAATTTTCCTCTCCCCTTCAAGAAGGAGTGTGTAAATCTATTCAGGACGATTTATAAAAAAACAAGAGGTCAGGATAATGGTGGGTTAACTATTTTCTGTGGGTACAGCTACACTCCTATGCAGGTCACAGTAGCCTTTGCAAACCACTCTCACATCTGGATGTGCCAGATGATTCCCAGCAGAAAAGCCAGGAAAGCAAGTTTCAACTCAGTTTCAATGTGACCCACACTTGGAAAAGAGGGATTGAGCTACTCCAAGCTTCCTTCCACACCTTCCCCAAGCCTTGCACAGTGTCTGCACACCCATCTACAGCAGCTGCAGATCAGGTGGGCTGGAGGTTTTTCAGTTACTGATCCCACAATCTCAAGTTTCATTTGCACTTCTCCCAAAATTCAGAAGAGAAGCTGCCCTGGGCTCATGGATGAGGTGACAGTGACAGGCAGGGTGAGGTTCTGGGCAGTGGGTCCATGAGGGATTTGTGCTGCTCAAGAGACACTGACTGGAGCTTCTCAGAGGAGGGGAGCTGGCAGAATGTGCCAATTAACAGGCAAAGATTATAATAATAATATTATGCACTGTGGAACATTTAAAGCCCCACATTATCCCCACGTACAGGGACTGAGCTACTCCAAGCTTCCACACCTTCCCCAAGCCTTGCACAGTGTCTGCACACCCATCTACAGCAGCTGCAGATCAGGTGGGCTGGAGGTTTTTGAGTTACTGATCCCACAATCTCAAGTTTCATTTGCACTTCTTCCAAAATTCAGAAGAGAAGCTGCCCTGGGCTCATGGATGAGGTGACAGTGACAGGCAGGGTGAGGTTCTGGGCAGTGGGTCCATGAGGGATTTGTGCTGCTCAAGAGACATTGAGTGGAGCTTCCCAGGGGAGGGGAGCTGGCAGAATGTGCCAATTAACAGGCAAAGATTATAATAATAATATTATGCACTGTGGAACATGTAAAGCCCCACATTATCCCCACATACAGGGACTGAGCTACTCCAAACTTCCACACCTTCCCCAAGCCTTGCACAGTGTCTGCACACCCATCTACAGCAGCTGCAGATCAGGTGGGCTGGAGGTTTTTCAGTTACTGATCCCACAATCTCAAGTTTCATTTGCACTTCTTCCAAAATTCAGAAGAGAAGCTGCCCTGGGCTCATGGATGAGGTGACAGTGACAGGCAGGGTGAGGTTCTGGGCAGTGGGTCCATGAGGGATTTGTGCTGCTCAAGAGACACTGACTGGAGCTTCCCAGGGGAGGGGAGCTGGCAGAATGTGCCAATTAACAATAAAAGATTAAAATAACAATATTATACACTGTGCAACTGTTAAATCCACATGTACAGGAGATGCAGTGTACTGAAACATGAATTAACAGGATGAATAACAGGACAAATAACCCAAAGTTCAGTTTCACACCATCACTGGTTCTGGAATAGGTATTTGACATTTCACCAAACATTCTGCACCCTCAGAAATGCAGATCCACTCATTTCCCAGAGCCAACACTCCCCTGCTGCCATCTATTACTGTGCCACCCCAATCATCCCAAATTTGCCATTCCAAGCCCAGCACTGCCAGGATAAGGGCACTTTGTGGCACAAAACCCACTCAGGGCACTGCTGTTTATCATCCCTCACTCATGGAATATTTATTTATTAGTTATTTACCTGCCTCTCCACACCCATAACCCCAATCCACACCTCCTCCCACCCTAGTTTTGATTTCCACGAGTTATGCAAGCAAAGCTGTTTCTGACTGGGATGGACACACTCCTCCCCTCTTTGTGCAGCACTGAAAACCTTCCTCAAACACCACCACGGAATATCTGCCTGCATGTTTGGCCATGCCTCAGGATGTCCCTCAGGGCCATGGAAAATGCCCTCAGAGATGGGATCCTGCATGGCACTGAGCTGGAGCAGTTACAGAACATCACCAGGGCTGCCTCTGCTGCAGACCCACAAGTGAGAAGCAGTTCAGATTAGAGTTTGCACTTGAATTGCTTTAATAAGATGGAATATCATAAAACCCTCCAGTGAGGAGTTTTTACACACTTTTCTAAACAAATATTATATCAGTAGAAACATTTTAGAACTTCAAACACTAACAATGAAATGGGTGATCTATGCTACACTTCACATAAATGAAGGATTTTTATGGCACTGTGTAGCCATGATATTTTCTGAAAAATCCTTTCCTTAGGATTTTTCCTCCTGAGAAAGCTGAGAGGCCTCAGGAACAAAATGTAAACATTGATTATCTGCTGCTGTGGAATGCAACAGGTGCATCTGGGATTGGCCTCATGTGGTTGTTTCTAATTAATGGCCAATCACAGCCAGCTGGCTCGGACAGAGAGTCTGAGCCACAAACCTTTGTTATCATTCTTTCTTTTTCTATTCTTAGCCAGCCTTCTGATGAAATCCTTTCTTCTATTCTTTTAACACAGTTTTAGTGTAATATATATCATAAAATAATAAATCAGCCTTGTGAAACATGGAGTCAGATCCTCATCTCTCCCTCATCCTCAGACCCCTGTGAACACAGTCACACACACTGTAATACTCTCATGGTATTTTCTGAATTATATATTATGAACACATAAATAACATTTCTGTTCCTTTTAAAACTGAAAATTAAAGCTCTTAAACAGAGCTGGTGGTGAGCTGGGAGCTTTGGCAGTGGCCAGAATCCCAGTCCCTTTTCTCACCCCCATTTAGAGCAGCGCCAGTGCTTTCCCTTCCCAGCCAGGTAAAAGCCACAGCAGTTGTTCCCCTGGCAGGGGCTGCAGCACCTCCTGAGCTCAGACACCCCCACACCCCCCACACTCTGCTCTGAGCTCAGCTTCTCTTCTGCTCCAGCCCAAACACCAGCCTTGCTCTTTCTGCTCTAGACACCCGTGAATTTTGGCAGGAAAAGAAGAATCCTTGCTTTGAGCCCATCCTGCCTAAGCAGCTCTTTCCATGGCCTGCAAAGCCCTTGGCAATGGGATGGCAGAGGGGAACCGGCTGCCCTGGCAGCACCTGGACTGGCAGCTCAGTGTGAATTGGGTGCCAAGTGGTGCCACTTTGAGATCAGAAGGGAATCAGCTCCTGACAAACACCACAGCACGTGGGCCCAGCTTTGTTCCATAGGTGGGCACATCTGCAAGGCCAGCTGCTGGAATTGAAAAGGACATTTCCAGGGGCCAAATCTACTTCTGACAGCAGTGCCAGGCTCACTCTGTCCTCCTCCACCTGCCAAAAACACCCTGGCTTGGTGATGGCTTTGTGCAGATTCTGTGCTCCAGAATGGGAGAGCATCCCCTGTCCACTGTGATTCACCTCCTCACGTGGGCACAGGCCTTGCAGATGGCTGGGGTTTGTACTTGGATAAACAAATCATTATTAACAATAAAATCCACTATCAATTAAAAATCCACTATCAATAAAAAATCCACTATCAATTAAAAAAACCCCATCAATAAAAAAACCCATCAATAAAAAAACCCCATCAATTAAAAATCCACTATCAATTAAAAAACCCCCATCAATAAAAAAACCCCATCAATAAAAAAACCCCATCAATTAAAAATCCACTATCAATTAAAAAACCCCCATCAATTAAAAAAACACCTATCAATAAAAAAACCCCTATCAATTAAAAACCCCCTGTCAATAAAAAAAAACCCCTATCAATAAAAAAAAACCCTATCAATAACAACCCCCCTCAATAAAAACCCCTATCAATAAAAAAACCCCTTATCAATAAAAAACCCCCTATCAATTAAAAACCCCCATCAATTAAAAACCCCCATCAATAAAAAACTCCATCAATAAAAAACCCCCATCAATTAAAAAGCCCCATCAATTAAAAAGCCCCATCAATTAAAATCACTACTTATTATTAATTTTAAACTTATTCAAAGAATTACATTCCTGCACCAACAGAACATCACCAGTGTTGCCTCTACTGCAGACCCAGAAGTGAAAAGCAAACATATGCTCCCAAATGTATGAAATCTTTAAAAAATACATAATTAATAAAGAAAAATTGGTATTTCTGCAGGCTGTAAAATAATCCATAGAAGCCTCACTGTTGGGCAGAAGATGAAAGAAGACATTCCTAACTGCCAATAAAATCACTATCAATATAATTATTAACATTAAAAATGTTATTTATTAACAATAAAAATCTGAAATATCAGCTACATACCCGAGCACAAGCAGAGAAAGTTCTTACAAGTCTTTGGACAAATGTCTGAGAAGAGCTGAAACATAATTCGACCAACTAGAAAATAATTAAAAAAATAATTAGAGTTTTAGAACTGTGTAGAATAAGAAAATCTGCATATAAATCAATCTGTATGTTCTAAAATTGTAATTTTCTGAGAAAAGGTTACTTTATCAAGCAGAATAAGAAAATATCTTAGGTATGCATATATTAGAATACACAGCAAGAAAGAAGAATAATAAAAAATAGATAATAAGTAATTAAATTCCATCCAATTTATCAGAAGACCTGGAGATTCCATTGTGATTTGAACCTGGAAAGCCAAGCTGATTTACTAAAATACTTGAATCATGTCAGATCTTTTCCATTTTGCAAATAATTTCCCATAAACACAGGTCCTCAGAGAGCTGCAGCAATTCCCTCCCCAATTAGTGTGTTTATCCAAATCCATGAATAATCCCACTTGCACACTTCTCCCTGTGATCATTGCCTGCAAACCCCAACTGGCTGAGCTCCATTTGTGCTGAGGATTTCAGTGCACGGCCACTCCTGTAGAAGTCCATCCGAAAATCCTTCATTTTTTGCCTCACAATTGTCATGAGAAAAGACCACCGAAGGGTTAAAGCTGCTGAGCTGGTTGGGAAGGAGTTTCCTGCTTATCTGGTGTAAGGTTTTCTGTGCTGTTTAGGTGGCCTGGAAAGGCCCAGGGATGGCCTTGAAGAGCCGACGCTTCAAAGGACGAGGAGAGACTTCTGATCTTGTCTCGGTCTCGGTGTTTATTAATTGTTTATCTAAAAGATTTTCTTTCAGCCCGACAGAGGTCTGCACAGCAAGTCAGCCATGGGCACACTGCGAGCCCCCGGGGTGGTCACTTATCTTTATACCCGAAGTTACGTGTACAATATTTATCATTTTTCCCCAATACCTTCTACCCTTATTAACCGGTGCACTTCTAGTAATAACCAATCCCAAAGTGCCACCACCACCACAGAAGATGGAGGCCAAGAAGAAGAAGAAGAAGGACAGGACACGCCCCAATTCCTCCATCTTACTTCTTTAGACCCCCCTGTACAGAAATCCTAAACCCTGTGTTTTACACTTTAACTAACTTATCCCTTCACCATTCACCCAGTGAATTCCTCCCAGTCCTCATACAGGTCTCATCTCCTGTGTAGGATCAAAATCCTGTCACCAGACACTTCTGGCAACACTCCAGGATTCCCAAGCCCCCCAAGGGTGGTCTCGGCCTCTCTGCACCTCCATCCTGAGGTGCTGAGATCCCACAATCTGGTGTGTTCACAGGTGATGCTTGCAGAACAGCCATGCTGTACTCGAAGGGGGCATGCTGCCCTTTTCTGCACAATTGAGCTGCACTTTCTTCCAAACTCCTGAGCTGGCTGGACTGAGCTCTGGGGTGGCTCCCCCCCGCTCCATGAGAAGACCCCTCTTGCCTGTCTTCAACCACCGTGATGGACCAACTGAGATGAGAATCCCCTCATCAAGGAACCAAGAACCCCTCTGGCACACTATTGGCACCCCCATGGCACCCCCGTGGCACCCCCCTGGCAACCTCCGTCCAGAGACTGGGACTGCACTCCCTCCCAACTCAGGGAGGGGGAAAACTTAACGTACCTGTGAGCATTCGGCCATGAAAACAATGGACTTCTCCCCTCCATGGAAACCTAATTTCAGTCACCTTCCCCCAACCAAGAACAGGATATATATTGGGGTTCGGCCCGACTGTCCTTCGAGATCTCCCCAAGACGTGTTCCAGCGAGTTTCGGCGGCGGGACCCCGAGGACATCACGTTTTGGTAGCTATACCCCATTCCCTGACCTCCTTTCCTCCCTTTTTCCTTGTCTTACCCTTCTCTTCCCCGGATCCCTTAACCAAACGCATATTTAGCTGTGGTTATAATCAATAAATTGCACCTTGTTGATTTGTTACTGCAAAACCCCTGTGCCTTGCGTTGGTTATTTTTGCACCCAAAAATCATTCGTCACCCGTTCATTTCGGGCGGACCTTCACAACTCCTGGCCTAAAATCCTTCCCTTCAAAAAACCCAGATGGATCAAACAGAGATGAAAGGCAGGCAGGAATAATGCTCCGCTTGCCAGATATTGTCAACTAAATATTTTCTCTTTGCTGCTGGTGGTAGTTGTGTTATGGACCTTCCAAATCTATTAAAATACTGCTGAAAAGTGGTTGAATATAAAGAAAACTGTTTTTAAAATTGATTTACGTTTTCTATTTTATTTTCCAAGATAGTGGGATGTGAAGTACTAAAAAAATCCATGACAAACTGCTCCCAAATGTACAAAATCTTTAAAAAATACATAATTAATAAAGGAAAAATTGGTGTGTCTGCAGGTTGTGAAATAATCCATAGCAGCCTCAGTGTTGGGCAGAATTAAAAGAAGACCAGCAATCATCTGGCAATGAGCACTACACTCTAGTGGTGCACACTGGTAAGACTTCATTTTAAAAAGTAACAACTCCAGGAATAACTTCTCTCTCCTTTAAAAAAAAAAAGTTCAAATGTATTTCATTCAATACTTTAAAAAAAATAAAATTGAGAGGCTTCTAAGAAACTGTATTCAATTTTAAGGCTCTGTCCAAATATATGCAATTATGAGATGGTGAATTGTTGGCTCAGAAAGGAAGAAATAAAATAACAGCATCAGTACTTGATAATCTTAGATAAAAATTCAAGATGCCTTGAGCTGTTGAAAGGTCTGAATCTCATTAGGTGCAGCAAGAATGTTCTCTGAGCATTCATCACCACAGCAGGAAAATGAAAAGGAAACTGAAATGAAAATGAAAAGGGCGGGGAGAGTGTCCAAAGAATGAAGAAACAGAGAATATTCAAAGATCCCCCATCAAACAGCACTGCTGTAACCACCAGTGTGACACAAGGGCTGTTTGCAGGTGAGGAGAGCACTGAGCTGTGAGGATTGAGCATTCCTACAAGGAGCACACCACACAACACAGCTCAGCTGAAGAGTTCCCAGTTTCCATCCCAGCCCAGGAATTCAGGAGAACACAAATCCCACTCCCATTGCTCTGTGCACAAACTGAGCAGGGACTGAGCCACGGAGCTTCAGAGCCACCTGCAGCTCGGAGAGAGTCGTGGAGGAGAACCCAAAATGGTTTGGGGTGGGAGGGACTTGGAAATTCATCCAGTCCCAGCTCTGCTGCCATGGCAGGGACACTTCCACTGTCCCAGGCTGCCATGGGACACTTCCACTGTGCCAGGCTGCTCCATGGCCACTTCCACTGTGCCAGGCTGCTCCAGGGACACTTCCACTGTGCCAGGCTGCCATGGGACACTTCCACTGTGCCAGGCTGCTCCAGGGACACTTCCACTGTGCCAGCTCCCTCCAGGGACACCTTCCAGTGTCCCAGCTCCCTCCAGGGACACCTTCCAGTGTCCCAGTTTGCTCCCAGCCCTGTCCAACCTGGCCTTGGACACTCCCAGGGATCCAGGGGCAGCCACAGCTTCCCTGGGCACCCTGTGCCAGGGCTCAGCACCCTCACAGGGAGGAATTTCTACCTGCTATCTCATGTAAACTCATCCTCCTTCAGTTGAACACCTTGTCCCACTGCTCCATGCCCATGTGAGTCCCCCTCCAGCTCTCCTGGAAGGTCTCCCTGGAGCCTCCTCTTCTCCAGGCTGAACAGCCCAACTCTGCCTCTGCAGGAGGATTCCTCCTGCACTCACTGTGAGAAGTCACACAGGACACTTTCCAGGGAAAGAGCTGGCACTGCCCCCATTCTGCTCTCAGCCCAGTGCCAAGGAACTGAGGGCTGTCAGTCCCTGCAGCCTCCAGAAGGGACTGGTGCTCTGAGGCATAAATTGTAGAAGGATTTTGCTGCAAACCCAGCACATTTAGCAGCAGCAGACACCACCACCATTGGAAGAACTCTCTGATGTTCCTGCAGATGACAAGGCAGAAGATGGAAGGAGCCATTCATAACTTCCAGCGGTATTTTTCACCGGTGCTTTGTCAATAACAAATCTGCCAGGTGCTCATAAAATCACAGAATGATCCCTGCTGGAAGGGACCTTAAATCATCCAGTTCCACGTGCAGGGACACCTTGCACTAGATCAGGTTACTCCATGCCCATCCAGCCTGATCCCTTAATCCTACAAATCGTAATGCACACCTAGCCAAGATCCAAGGATGACAGATCCAGTTCATGAGATGAGGGCTGGATAAAACCTGCAGCAGCCACACCAAATGCTGCTCCTGAGACACAAACCACACTCTGGGAATCCATCTGCTGGGTTACTGCCTGCATTTCACTGCAACTGCATGAACACCATTATCACTGAGAGCTTGTGTTTTCCACTGACAAACAGGCAATGAAATGTGCCAGAGAAAGATCAAACTCATTTTCACACCTTGGGCAAAGATGCAGAAAGAACAGCTGCTAATCAAAAAAATAAAACAAGTATGTATGATTAGCACCTACAAATCTTTCTCTTGTCTCATCTCTCATCAAAAAAAAAGAGAAAAATCTCATTTTAAACTTGGAACTGAGGTACATGCTGATATAACACAGATAAAAAAAGCCTTTGAGATGCTGTTATTTCCCCAGATTTAGACACCTCTCCTCTGAGATGATCCATTCAGTGCAGACAATTTCAGTGCTTTCTTCAGCTTCATTTCCCCATGCAAAGGTTCAGTGATGTGATCAGGGAACAAGCTCTCTGTGACTAACCACAATATTTGCACAGTAAATTAAAATAAACAAACAAAAATCGCTCCAAAGTCAGTCCAGTAAGCAAAGCTGCTCACAAACCTACCCAGAGTCCTCAGCTGGATTTAACCAAGAAATGACAGCACAGACACCCCAACTCCAGGCTAAAGGAAAAACTGCTGGGATTGCACTTGCCCATTATTTATGAAACAATAATTTGATAAAAGTATTATTTGTAAGCAGGCTTTGAACTTATTTTTTAAAGAATCAGAGTAAGTGGTGAAAGAAATATGTGCATTATTTAAGTGATGCATTATATAAGTGATGCCTATATAAAATCTGTTTGGAAATGATGAAGTGCTCTCTGCAGCTAATGAGCTGCACCAATTAGAGAAACCAGAAGGCAAAATGAGCAAGAATAATCCAATTTCAGAACTCTGTCTTCAAACTAAAAGATGATTTTTTTTCTTTTGTTTTTAAACTCCCTAACAATTTTCCAGCTGAGGAAGAGTTAGTACTTGATTCTAATTAATCAGGGTAGGAATGTCCATGCTATACTGCAATAAGGGCTCCTGCTAGCAAAGTTTATTAAAATAATCATTGATTTCAAATATTTATTGTTTTCAAAGGTAAATCCTCTAATTTAGCTGCTTAACCTTTTGGAAAAAACCCTTTGGAGGCAAACACACATTGTTTCAAGTTATTTTCCAAGTAATGGGAAGTGGTTTGCTACATTTTATTATGTTTGAACCCACAGGTATTGAGTTCAGCTACAAACTCGCAAAACAAACCTGGTTTTTCAAAACTGCATCTACTGGATTTTATCTTTTCTCAATTTCTGAAGAGTGAACCAAAGCAGAGGTGTTTTGCCAGCCTATCAGCAGGAATATCCTGCTGAAGGAGAAAGCAGGGATTCCAGGCAGGGAGACAATGATGCACAGCCCAGGACGGCTGCCAAGGGCCCAAAGGCTCAGACACATTTGCATACAAGTTCCAATAACAGCTCGCTAAAAGGACCCAATTTGAATTTTATTAATTTGTTTATCCCTAAATCTGTCAATGCTAAAGCATACGGATTTAAAAAAAAAACTGCTTCAAAGTAGAAATTTGGCTCCAGTTTTCAAGGAAATAAAACCTTAGTGTGGAACAAGAATGGATTTTATTTAAAATTTAAAACATGAGTTTGAAGAATGGATGCCCTGCTGCCCTGAGCAGGGATGTGCAGCCCTGACTCATGAACACTTTGCTGACACCTCCATGCCCCAGCTGCCCTCTTTGCAAGGAAAAGCTCCATAAACTTCTCTCTAAGCCCATTCTTCACAAACACCACCTGAAATCCCCTCCATCTTCCACACAAAACCAAACTTATTTCAGTCCTGCATACAAGTTCCAATAACAGCTCGCTAAAAGGACCCAATTTGAATTTTATTAATTTGTTTATCCCTAAATCCGTCAATGCTAAAGCATATGAATTTTAAAGAAACTGCTTCAAAGTAGAAATGTGGCTCCAGTTTTCAAGGAAATAAAACTTTAGTGTGGAACAAGAATGGATTTTATTTAAAATTTGAGTTTGAAGAATGGATGCCCTGCTGCCCTGAGCAGGGATGTGCAGCCCTGACTCATGAACACTTTGCTGACACCTCCATGCCCCAGCTGCCCCCTTTGCAAGGAAAAGCTCCATAACCTTCTCTCTAAGCCCATTCTTCACAAACACCACCTGAAATCCCCTCCATCTTCCACACAAAACCAAACTTATTTCAGTCCTGCACACACCAAACAGTTGTGGGCTCAGTTCCCAGGGATATGGAAGTGAGAGGCTGCACTTGGCTCCTGGAGAAGAGGCTGATCAATTTTTCTTTTATTGACTGCTCCAACTTGTTCCAGACCTCAGGGTGAGACTTCAGGGTGTTTCACCCTGCACTGACAATTCCACATGGTTATTCTGAATCATTTTTTTATTGAATCAATTCCTTTCAAATCTCCATTTCCCACCCCTGAGAAATGTTTTCTCCATATGGGATCCCCTTGGCTCCTGCTGTCCCACACACAGTGGCTTCATGGACAGCCAAAGTTCTGGCTTCTATTTTCTGCAAATATATAATTTTTTCCCTTCTAAAGACTAAAAGTTAACATGGAGCCAGTTGAGAACAGTTTCTGTCTTTAGGAATTTAACAAAAACCCTACAAGGCATCACTGGGTCTATTACTGGAGGCACAAGAGAATGATTTTTGCAAGGTTGCTCCTTTCACATAAATTCATAGCAGCTGAAATCCCAAAATACATCAAACTTCAGGCTAAAGTGAGCAGAAAGAGAGAAGTAAGGAAAGACCAGACTGTTCTGGGAAGGGACACATCCCAGGAATGAAAGAAAATGAAGTGGAACAAATCAATGAGCCAAGGGTCAAACAGTAACAGAGGACAGGAGGAAAAAAAAAAAAGATAAATTATTCTATGAATAAGAATGAAACAAAGCAAAACTGAGAAATTTACCAAACTTCATGATGGATGAAACCAGTCAGGGGGTGGGAAAAAAACTTTGGATGGTCACAGGAGCTGCTGGAGCAGCAGACTGCATCTGTGACATCCTGGTGGGACATCTGTTCCAATTACCACAGTACCTGAATTCTGCAGCTTCACACACATTTTGCCTCACACAGTAAAGACAGAATTATTTAAACATGCATCTGCTGCCATCCCAAAATTCTTGGAATACTGTAAGCACTTAAATCCTGTGTGCACACTCAAAATCCACTGGTGGGGGGCCCAAAAGAAAGGAGCAGCACTATTTGAGCCAGCATCAAAAGAAATGCTTCTTCCTGATTTGTTTTCCATTTGCCCTTTAAAAATTATGAGCCACAACCTGCATTCATTACAAAAATGCTGAACAGGCAACTTCTTTAAAAGCAGACTAAATTTAGCTCTAAAAACCACCAAGCCAACAAAGTTTGCCCCACTGTAAGAGGCAAGTACAAGCTGGCACTGAGTTTCATTCCAAGGTTCTGTAGCTGTAGTGAAATAAGGACACAAAAGCTGTAACAAAGCTTCTGGAAACAGCCAAAGCAGAGCTGCACTCCTGCATTCTCCAAGGGATCTTGTGAGAGTAAAAGTGAGCTGACTTTGGATTGCTCCAGGTATCCTGGCACAGCCTGGGCAGGCACAGCCTGCAAGGGTATTGGAAAAAGGCTCCCAATATCACCAGTTGGATTGTGCCTGGGCCAGTCTGACCCTCGCTGCTGGGCCAAAGGCAGCAGCTGCGGTGTGTCACCCCAGAGATACCTTGGTGTGTCACCCCAGAGATACCTTGGTGTGTCACCCCAGAGATACCTTGGTGTGTCACCCCAGAGACTCCTTGGTGTGTCACCCCAGAGACACCTTGGTGTGTCACCCCAGAGACACCTTGGTGTGTCACCCCAGAGATACCTTGGTGTGTCACCCCAGAGACTCCTTGGTGTGTCACCCCAGAGACTCCTTGGTGTGTCACCCCAGAGACACCTTGGTGTGTCACCCCAGAGACACCTTGGCTTGCTGGTGGCTGCAGCTGGGCACTGAACAAGTCCAGGCTTGTTGGAACCCCGTTTACCTCAGGAGGAATGGCTTCAGGTGATGGTGAAGAGAAAAAGGAGAGGATTCTGCTGGAGGGTTTAATGTCCAGAGGTTTATTCCATGGTTACAGAGGTCTGAACGTGAGCAACTGCTCCAACAGAATCCCGGCCGCATGCTCTGATGACCTTTTTAAGCTCAGGGACAGGGGAGGGGAGGTCCAGGTGAGCACCAACCAGGTGACAGGGGCAGGGTCTCAGGGGAAGATGACACCCAGACAGGCCAATGACCCCTGGGCATTGGGGCATCCTTTGAACTTGACCAACCACACCACGCCTTGCTGGAATGATAAGCCTGATTGACAGGACTCACTCAGCATGGGGGCAAGGGGGAAGGGAGAGAGGTACAGGCACACCTGGGGGGATGACCTGGAAGGCCAAAATGGGACATTACAGCACACCACAACACGAGGGCAGAGCCAAGGCTTGGCAGCTGCGTGGGGGGAATGGCTCTGGACTGGCAGAGTGTAAAAAGGGAGAGTTTTGTGTTCTGCAGGCACAAAGATGCACACAGGGCTGCAAGGGGCACATCCCCTTCTCTCTGCATGCTGTGGGGATGTTGGCTCAGCTTTTCAGGGCACACAAGGTGGGGCAAGGCCTTTTTTCTTGGCTAGCAACAAAATGCAGGGCTGTTCTGCTGCCCACTCCTCCTGAAATGCAATAAGCTTTTTTATCAGCTTATTTACTAAAGTCAAAATAAGCAAAATGCTCGTTTGGATGAACATTTGAACTAATAAAAAGTGATGCATTTCACCACTCCTCCTGAAATGCAATAAGCCTTTTTATCAGTTTATTTACTGAAGTCAAAATAAGCAAAATGTTCATTTGGAAATCTGCTGGCAGTGTAAAAGTTAAAATGAATCCCTCACTAGTGCCAGCAGGAGAGCACATCTCTCAGAGTTAGTGCTTGGTGTCATCTGGAAGCTCTGATTTACCACTTGACTCAGCTTTTGAAGGTCATCTTAAAGCTAAGAGAGCAACATTTAAGCTTTTTAAATATATCCTTAAATCCTGAGCCAGAGTTGCATGGTGAATTGATAAACAGGCACCAGAATAAAGCAGCATGAGCAGACAGCACACAAGTCCCAGCACTAATTTTACAAACTGGCATTTTTCCTGCAAAAACCCAAGCCATGAGTCAGGTGGAACGAACACCAGCAGGGCTCCAAGTTTGATGTGCAGCTGGGAGATTCTTGTTATTTTCAAAAGCAAATAAATGCAGGCAGACACAAAGAGAGCCAAAGCCCTGGGTCTGCTCCAGGTGAGCCAAGCTCTGCAGCACCAGGAACAGCAAGGCTGCAGTTCCTCCCTGCCAGCTCCAAACCCAAATCCACTTTCACTGGGGATGAACAGCTCAAGGCTGAGGAGGGGACGAGGCAGGAGCAGAGATTATGAAATGGGAGCAGCAACCTGTGCAGGGAGAGCAGAGAGAACAGCACGGGGAGAGAGCCTTCACATGGAGCCAGAACAAAAAAAAAGCAAACAAACCCACACCAAACCTAAAAAGATTAACAGCAAATGAGATTGAGAAGGAATTGTCTTTGCCCTAAATCAATCCCATCAAGCTACCATTCCTAAGTGGAAACCCACCCAACCTGAAACAGCTTTAGTTGTCTCATTCCATAGTAAATTCCACCTGAAATTAAAGCAACAGATCACATAAAAACTCCATTTACATCCTCACTGGAAGTGTTCAGAAACCACAGTGCCAATCAAAATAACTCAGAGAGGAGTTCCAACAGCAACAGATTTGTAGATATGCCCTATCAGGTCTCTGAAGTTAGAACAGAGCCTCCCTTCTGAAACTGTGGTGGAAATAAAACACTGAAAGGGTTTCAGTTGCATCTGAATGAGGCTGAAATTCATGTCTGAGATATAAGCTCTTAATTCAAAGGTTTTCAGAGAAACATTGAAGCAGAAAATGAAAGTGAAAGCCTAATGAAGCCGTCACATACATTCATTTTTCTAGAGACAAGTGGTAGCAAGATAAAGCACGGAGTATGTGTGAGACAACTAATATGCATTGATAAATGCTCGTTCAAAGAGATGGGTGAGAAAATCTCCACTCCCATCTTAACAGAGAGGGGGAAAACACAAGAGGGAACCAAGCTGCTGTTCAGCATTAAAACTCAAGCCTACTGCTTCTGGGCATTACACTTGTATAGGGAAAATATAAGTTAAAAGATGGATTTATTTTAATTATTGGATTTTTTTTTTAACAGGCCAGCTGGTGAGGTGTTCTGTGCTTCTATGATTAAATGCTCGGTTCTTCCTTTACATTCAGAAGACGCATTTTGAGCAGGACAAGGAAAGATTTAGCCCAGATGACCTCCTAAGTTCCTTCCCAGTTCTAATTATTGCATCATTAAAAATACTTATAGGAGTAAATATCCAGTCTCTGCTCAGTCTGCCCTGATTTTCCACAGTTTACAGAAGTGGCATAACAAAGATATAATAGAAAATATATAACACATCACCAGACGTCTTTTTACCTTCAGAACAGCGTTTCTCAGCCCTGCCGAACCTTTATATTCACGCGTGCAAATAAAAATCGATCTCAAGGGGCAACGAGGAGCATCCAGCACCCCAGAAAACAGCCGAAGTTATTAAAAAGTAACTCAGAAATAACGCATCAATGGCCAAAGTCGCTGCTAGCGGCTTGGGCCCACGATGCAGGCAAGCCCGTGATTTAAAAGCCCCTTTAAAAGCCTTACCTGGCTCCCTGTTGATCTCTATCTCGAAGAAGCACTGGGGCCGGTCCTGCACCCCCATGGCCGCCCCTCGGCCTCGCCACCTGGACACAAAGCACAGAAGGAGCCCTCGCAGTCCCTCCCTCCCTCCGTCCGTCCGTCCGTCCCTCCCTCCTCACCCAGGGCTTCAATTACAGCGGGGCGGCTCCGCCTCAGCCCCGACCCCGGCGGCGGGGGAAACTCGCTCTGAGGGGAAGCGGTTCCTGCCGCGAACGCGCAGCCGGGCTCGGCGCCGTCAGCGCGGCCCATCCCCTCCTCCTCCCCCTCCCAGTCGCTTCCCAGCCCGCCCCATCGCTCCCTTCTCCCGGGGTTTTACCTGGCGGCTCCGGCGCTTTGTCCCCTCACGGCGCGGCCCCCTCAGCCCCCGCTGCCTCCCCGCCCCGCCGCCAGGCGGCGCCGCCGCCGCCCCCGGCCGCCATTACCCGCCCGGCCTCAATGGCCGCGCCAGGCCACGCCCCCCGCTCGCCCTGCCCGCCGCGCTTTCCCGCCCTCTGCGTGAGGGGCCGGGGGGCGGTGCCGTGAGGGGCCTCCCCCGTGCCGCGTTGGAAATGATGAATGTTTAATTAATAATAATAATAATAGTGTGAAAAATAAATCCAGCTCTTAATTCATGCTTTGCCGGGGTGGGTGGGAAAGGGAGTGGCGCCGTGAGGGGAAGAGGGCTTCGCTCCTTGCTAGACATGGCGTGAGCGAGCTTCTCCGCTGCCGCGTTTAAAACGATGAATGTTTAAAAAAAAAAAAATTAAAAATCCAACTCTTAACTCATGCTTTCCTCCTGTGGGAAGTGTAATTGCCTGTAAGTGAGTTTGAATCCTGGAAGTAGCGGCTCGATTCCCCCTGGTGTTTTCCCCTCTCTATACAAATGGGAGTGGGAATTTGCTTGCCCACCTCTTTGAACGCGGCTCGGGGAGCACAAAGGGGCTTTACAGAATACATAACGAGAATAAATAGCATCATAAATAAGCTTTGAAGAATAAATACAGTGAATAAATAACAGAATAAATAACCTTTACAGAATAAATAACCCCCCATGGTGGGGGTATCTCACTGCCCTGACCCCTCACTCTTATGGCCGTGCTCAGGGATCCCTCCCAGTTCCTTCACCTCTTCGATTTCACATTTAATTTCACAACTCTCCACAAAAGAAAAATATTTCTGCGAGTATAAATAAGCCCTCAGAAGATTATGGATGGAAAATGATTGCTGCAATGAATTCCTGATTCCCCCTCAGGATGAGAACGTGGCTGCTGCCAGCCTGGGGTCATCCTGCTTCTTGCTCAGCCTCAGTCTTAAAAACTAAAAAAAATTTAAACCAAATTTATTTTAATGATTGCAGCAGGCCATTGGTTATTTATTCTGCGTCGTGGATGTTGGACCATGCTGGAGTATAGAAGTGGCAACGAGAAATTGAAGTGTCAAACTGTTGAGGAAGGAGTGTTAAAACTGTAAATCCTCAGCTCAACACATCCTTCAGGCAAAATTACTTCACACCAAGGATATCCAGAAGCTTAAACTACTTTAGTTTATTAATTTAATTTATATAAATCCTCTTGTAACAGTACTTGTAGTAACTGCAGAAAGAAGTCCTTCCTTTCCAAGCAGGAAGGACATTTAGTCCTCAGCACTCAAAAAACAAATTATTTCCAATGTTTCCCAAAAGTTGTACAAACCAGAACTCTGCAGTAATTTTACCTGGCAGCAGTATCTGCAATTATGTCCTTGTCTGAGGAGAAATTCAGAGGTTTTATATGAAAAAAAAAAACCCTGCTGAGAATAAAGTAGCAATGCTGAAATCAGAGGATGTTTTAGCAGTTGGGAATGCAGCAAAGTGGGATTGGTTTAGATGTAATTTATCTATAGTTTACTGGTTGCTGTCACGATAGTGTATGAGGATCTCCTGAAGTTTTAACAGCCAGATTCTGTCATTCTTTATTAGGTCTAATAAGACATGATTGTGCAAGTGGTCCCTCAGGAATCCTGTCACTGGAGTTGTCACGCTGGTTTGCTGGTCCTTGGGGGGACACTTACAGGATAAGCTGTCAAAAAATGTGAAATAAAAAAAAAAAGGAGCAAATCTGGCCCTCAATTATTTGGCTGTGAAATGCTCTCATAAAGTAGAAGGGTGTTATTTGCCTCACTTTTCTGTGGTAGGTGAGAAACAAAGCTACTGAGGGGTTGAGTTGCAGGAGGTCTGCAGGAATTCCTTGCCAGAATTAAAATCTGAAAGCACATCTCCTTGATTTCCTTAATCTTCAAATAGATTCTTCATTCCCTTTCACCTGCAGTTTCTTGCTTTTCTGTCCTCATGAACGAACTAGCTAGAGGCAGGTGAGCAAATAAATAAGCAGAAAGTCTCAAAAAAGACATGGATATGTGCTGCTTGCTCATGATGAAAATAACAAAGATTGTGAGCAGTAAAAAAAATAAAAAACAAGCTGATTTCCAGCCCTGATTATTTTAATAAAAAAGCAAATCGAAAAGAAGTTCAGATCACTTGGGAGATAAGCTCC
Organism: Ammospiza caudacuta; assembly: GCF_027887145.1. Lineage (NCBI taxonomy): Eukaryota > Metazoa > Chordata > Aves > Passeriformes > Passerellidae > Ammospiza > Ammospiza caudacuta. Next base: position 3,104,499 of record NC_080593.1, read on the forward strand.
TAAGATCATGTCTAGGACAGAGCTGATAAATATGCAGCTTGGTGAAAGAGATACCCAAAAGAAGAGTTTCTGAAGATGATCTTTTGAAAGATGAAACACTGAGTTACAAATGAAGATTTTTTTTTCCCTTGTGTTCCTCTCTGGGAGCTGCTGCAGATGCTGCTCTGGTCACATCCTGTGTCCATTGAAAGCAGTGACAAAGTGCCCTTTGATGGCAGTGGCTCTGGGTGTAGGCTGTGTGAGGGGCATCACACTCAGCACACTTATGAATAATTGCTTTCTGTCATTCTCGTGTTTGATAAGCCATAAGTTGGTGACACACCCTCCTAAAATTTTCCTGATTATTTATTTTCCAGTCCAAGACACAACTTGAGAGCACACCAAGGATCCAACTTTACCCTATCTCAAATCAACTTTAGATATTTCTTGGTGGTACAATTCATGCCTAAGAATGCACATTGACAAATCTTGGCTGGAAGCTGCATTCTTGCCTGAGACAGAGCCCTCTTGGTCTGGGAGGTTGAAAAGTAGGAGGTTGCAAAGCTACAGGGCCTGCAGGCATTTTGGGGTAAAACTGCTTGAACTGGGGCACAGGGTTTAATTTCCAAACAGTCTTTGATTGCCTTAATAACTGTTAGTCTCCATGTGGCCATGAAAGCTTGGGCTAAGCAGCTTTTGTTTAGGTATTTGTAGAGGTTTTTCCTTATCTTTTTTTGCAAATTCCATGCGTGGAACCTAAGTCTGCAATGGGAAAAGAGTTTTTTTTCTGAGCAAGTTGTTGTAGAGGGCCTAGTGCCTGAAAAACCTCTGCTCTACTCCTTGGTGCTGAGTATTTTCCTACCTTTCTTCAGGCCTTGAAACCCACATTTCATCCAAGCTGCTGCAGGGATGAAATATGGGATTTTCTCTACTTCCACAACTTTTTGTCTATCCACATGCTTATTTGCTCCCCTGCCTGCATTAGTATGAATTCTCCCCAAATAATATTACAAAAATATGTCCATTTTGTTACCCAAGGAGGAGAAGGAATTTCCAACAAAGCTTTTCATTATCTGGGTCATTTGGGTTCGAGGGCTGGTGCTCAGAATTCTTTGGTGAGACAAATTCATGGCTGCTTGTTCAAAATCTCAGTCTTCACTGTTCCGTGCAGATTCTGCTCCAGGAGGGGGATGCAAAGTGTTGACACCAGGAAAAGAACTGACTCAAAGCTGTTCACGGGGGTCACTGAGGCTTTGAGCATTCAAAGATAAAAAAAGAGCTGGAAAATTGTACATTTAAATTTAAAAAACTTGTTACTGAAGCACAGACGAGCACCTGGAGTGTTCCCTTCAGTCAGTCACTCATGCAAAGCCATTTCTTTGGTATTTGTTACTAAAAGTAAATATTGCAGTCCAGAAGAACTGAAAAGGGGCTTTAATTATGCCAAGCCTCCGTGCTGAGCACACTTGAAACTAAAAATGAAAGGCAGTTTATCTGTTGAACAAACGGGAACAGCAAAAAGGGGCTTCATTAAAAAAAACCCAGGTCAGCATTTGAGTTTAGAGAGCTAAAGGGGAGGAAACAGCACATCTCAAGCAAAGCTTTTATCCCAGGGCTTTTTCTGGGAAGGAGCATTGATGTGGGGACACACTTGGCCAGGGTACAGGGGTATCTGTAACCTCAAACATCCAAACTCTGCCTCTGCTTCTCTTCACTCAGGCTTCCCTTTCCCCTGGGATTTCCTGTGAGCCCACTTAGTACCTGAGCCACTAACACACTTCCTGAAGGATTACTGAGCATCCCCCCATGCTGCCCTGAAGCTTTAGCAGTGTTTCCATCCCTGGCATGAGTAGGTGGCCCCATCTGCCATCCAGGCAGTAAACAGAATTTGTTAATGACTGCCCCAGCGTGACAGAAATATCAGCAACTCATTAATCCATTATGTGTGAATTGCTTAATGGGGCAGGGAATATTCCTGTGCTTGTGGCTTCTTCAGGCCTTGAAATCCACATTTCATCCCAGCTGCTGCAGGGTGATCCCTGCTTCCACAACCTTCCTCTCTATTTACATGCTTATTTTGCTTCTCTACCTGCATTAGTATGAGTTCTCTCTAAATAATTTTACAACAATATCTCAATTTTAAAAATATTCTACTGTGTAAGATAAAGAAGTTGATGATTTTACATCTCCTTAACTAATAAATGCCTGATGTGTGGGTCGGTGTCTTGAGAATATCTCAAGATCACACTTGGCTTGATCCCAACCCTAAAGTGATTAACTTATTTTTTTGCCATTTACTTCAAGGTGTTAAAATTCAGAATTATGAAAAAAACTCCCACCCTGATGTCTTGCTAGCACTCCAAACTATTCTTTATGCACAGGCAGAAGTGTATTACCACATATCAGACATGATTTACCCACTCAGTAGCACTCAAACTAGGTCAAAAACAAGAGGTTCGTTTCTGCAGTGTATAATTAACCAGTGAATTTGGGAGATTGTGGAGGTTAATGATGCCATGTCTGCTTCTGCATGTGGAGTCTTACATGGAAAGCCAGTAAATGGGACACGCTGCAGAACAGCAGCACGAGGGAGGTTTTACCCTTCTCAGTAAAATTAAACTGTTTGTGTTACTGTGTTCCTGCCATCTCCCATCTGTCTCCCTGTGCCTCTTGTCTCTCCTGTTAAATCCTGAGCTCTCGGAGTGGGTGACAAGGCAGAGCTTTTGGTAGGGACTGTGACAGCCTCTATCGGTCTGCTGTCGGGAAAAGGGATAAGGCAATTTTGCCTAAAAGCCTGCTCTTGTTCAGAAGTGACACCAAGGCAGAGATTAGAAATAAAAAATGGTACTGAGCAAGCAGAAACAGAAAATTCATGTGTGTCGCTGGAGGCAACCACACGAGCCTGTGAGAGGCTGTGATATCCCCAGGATCACTCCGATTTGAACTAATATTTAATTAATACCTTTTTGAGGGGAACATGGCACGATGATTCCTCTCCCCTAGATTTTTCCCTTTCTTTTTTCCCCTAAAGTTTAATTTACCTTTTTTTGCTTTTGCATTATTAAAGCCGTGTAAATCCAGCTCGATATTCTCACCCAGCACCATCTGAGAACACACTGTCATGCAGCTTGAAACGCCTGAATCTGAGTCAGCTCAGGTGCTTCAGAGCTTGTTAGCTTTAGCTCAGACAGCTTCTGCAGCTCGCAGGAGGGATTGTTAATTAGCTGAGATGCAAATATAGGCAGAGATTCGGGGCCCTGCCTGTGCTGGGGACCATCAAAGCAGCTCTGCAGAGCGGCAGGGATTCATCACTTGGCTGTGCTGAGCCAGAAATGACTTCACGTGGTGCTGGTGGGACACCTTGTCACTGCTGTCCCAAACTTCTGCTCCAGGGGTGTGACATGTGGCACAGAGGGGCTGGAGCTGGCTCCGAGCAGAACCAGCTGAGCTCTGCATCGCTCTGAGACCCAAACTGGCCCTGGAACAAGTGCAGCTCCATTTGTATGCACTGCTGCTCCTGAACCATTAAATCATATGGAAACCACGCTGACTCCACACAAAGCCGTGTCGGGGATGGATAAATCCATACAGCTGCCACTGCTTTAAAAATAAAGAATTCAAGGCACAGCTCGAAGGGAACTGGGTGAAATGTAGTGGCCCCTGTGAGCTGGGAGGTGAAACTGATTGATACAGTGCTTTGTTCTGGTGTTAAAGCAGTGAATCTGCAGCTGAGGCTCCAGAGCAGAGTGACAATAACAGCAAGAGCAGTGGCAGGAAGGAAAAGCTGAGCAGTTGGCAGAGCCATGGCTGCAGCGAGCTGGGGAATTCACAGAGGATCTGAGTAGGCAAAAGGGAACAGCTCCCTGCTCTTGAACCTGAGGAATGAACAGAGGATCCTGGTAACAAATGAGGGCATGGAAAAATTCAGGTCAGCAGGTCAAGGGAGGTGATTCTGCCCCTCTACTCTGTCATGAGACCCAACCTGGGGGTGCCCTGTCCAACTCTGGAATCCTCAGTGCAAGACAGACATGGATCTGTTGGAGCTGGTCCGGAGGAGCTCATGGAGATGCTCCAAGGGCTGGAACACCTCTTCTCTGGAGCCAGGCTGGGAGAGCTGGGGGTGTTCACCTGGAGGAGAGAAAGGTCTGGGGTGGCCTCAGAGCCCTAAAGCGGCTCCAGGAGAGCTGGAGAGGGAATTTGGAGAAGGGCCTGGAGTGACAGCAATAGGGGGAATGGCTTCAAACTGAGAGAGGGCAGGGTGAGGTGGGATATTGGGAAGGAATTGCTCCCTGTGAGGGTGGTGAGGCCCTGGCACAGGTGTCCAGAGCAGCTGTGGCTGCCCCTGGATCCCTGAAGTGTCCAAGGCCAGGCTGGATGGGCTTGGAGCACCCTGGGACAGTGGAAGGTGTCCCTGCCATTGCAGGGGGGCTGGAAGATGATCCTTCAGGTCCATTCCTTCCCAAATATTTCAGTGATTCTGTGACGCTGTGAAATTCTGGCTTGTGGGCACAGGCAGGATGGAGTGACAGCAATAGGGGTAATGGCTTCAAACTGAGAGAGGGCAGGGCAAGGTGGGATATTGGGAAGGAATTGCTCCCTGTGAGGGTGGGCAGACCCTGGCACAGATTTCCCAGAGGAGCTGTGGCTGCCCCTGGATCTCTGGAAGTGCCCAAGGCCAGGCTGGATGGGCTTGGAGCACTCTGGGATGGTGGAAGGTGTCTCTGCCATGGCAGGGGGGCTGGAAGATGATCCTTCAGGTCCATGTCTTCCCAAATATTTCAGTGATTCTATGACCCTGTGAAATTTGGCTTGTGGGCACAAGCAGGATGGATTCCTGCAGGGAGTTCCAGCAAAGTGGGCGGTTTCTATCAAGGGAATGAAGGATTGCCAGGAGTCCTGGATTGGCACAGTGCCTTCAGAGAACAGCAGCAATAAAACACTCAGTGCCTCTGGTAGCAGTGCTGGTAATACCCATCCAGATGAATATTGATGGTGATACAAATAAAGCTCTATGCAATTACAATCAGCTAAGGTTAGGAAGGCATTATTTTTCTGGCTTGAACAATTAAGTGCAGTGTGTGCACTTATGGCTAGAGCAGGTTGGAAGAAGGGAAGGATTTATGTTGTCTTCTGAAACATTCAGCACTGGCCACTGGCAGAGACAGGAAACTGCATCGATCTGTTTGGGAATCACAATTTCTCTTTCCTGCAGCAGCAGCAAAATATCTGTGCTGGGAGTTCAGTGCCTCACTTAATGTGATACTAAAAGATATCTTGGTGGACAGAGATATATAAAACTCCGGCATGATGTAGTGAAAACCTTATTTATGCCTCTGCATAGGAAGAATTTGCCTTATGATAAGATAGGTGCTTAAAGTACAACCTGAATTTAAACATGTAAATAAAATGTGAGTTAGGAAGCAGCCAAACTCCAGCCTGCTTGCTTCCAATGCCTGCCAAAATTTCCCTCCCAGTGTGAGAATTTAGGATTGGCCATGTGAGAAACCATGCAGAGATTTTGAAAATCATAGAATAGTTTGAGTTGGAACAGAGCTTTTAAAGATCATCTTTTGCAGGTGTCATGTGGGTGAGGCATCCTGTACCTGCAGCTTGGATGTCCTGTTCAAATCATGTGTTTTTGTCAGTCAAAGACAGATAAATGTTGCTTTTCTGATGGAGGATTATGGATCAGCTGGAAATAATTTCTGTTCCAATCTGCATCACCCTATGAGATTTAGCCCTGGTGCTTGAATCTGCCCAGTGTTTGTCCAGGGGATCTGCCTGGCCTTTGGGACAGTGATAATGAATAACTGAGCCTTTTACCATCACAATAATAATGAAGTTTTAATGGTGAATGAAGGAACAGAATGAGGGAAAATCCAGCCATGAAGCTGTTTCTGTCTGTTGGTATCTAACAGGCAGTCAGGTGTGGAAGGGTTAATGGATGTGGGTGAATGAAGGAGGGATAAAATCACACAATGTCCATAAACATAAATCAGGATCAATGCAAGAGTGGCTGCACAGATCCAGCCTCAGCCTCTGAGGCAAGAAACAGCTGTAAACCCACATGTAGGTTTGTATATAAACCCCATGGAACTGGGGGTTCCCACAGAAAAGGAGGCTCAGAGGGGCTTTGATCTCTACAATTCCCTGATGGAGGGTGCAGCCAGCTGGGGGTTGGTCCCTTCTCCCAGGGAACAGGGACAGAATGAGAGGAAATGGCCTCAGGTTGCACCAGCAGAAGTTTAGATTGGATATTAAGGAAGATTTCTTCATGGGAAGGGTGGTCAGGCATTGGAACAGGATGCCCAGGGAAGTGAGAGAGTCACCATTCCTGGAAAGATTTAAAAGATGTGTAGATGTAGCACTTAGAGAATGGTTTAGTGGGGTGGCCTTGGCAATGTTAATGGTTTATTTTGATTTTAGAAGACCTTAGCCACCTAAACAGTTTTGTGATTCCATTCTGTGGCTCTTTCTGCCCAGGCTTTTAGATCCTGGCTACACCAGAAAATGTTTCAGATGCTGGCTGCTTCAGTGCTACTGACCAACATCTGCAGAGCTGACCAAACTGAAACCCACAGAATAGAAAAGGGTTTTGAGTGTCATTTCTGACCCAAACACTGGATGCACCTGGGTCTAGGTAGAACATATGAGCCAAAGAAAATAATTGGAAAACTTCTTTAATCACATCTCCATGGCCACGTTTTCTCCTGCATCCCTGCTGGTACTGACAAGTAAGGTGTGGCTGAATCAAATCCTCCTGGTGCTATAAATGTGAATAATGTGTCCTTTTATTCTGAGGTGAAAGCAATTCATTTCTTGAAGTAAAACCGTGTCTCTGCCTTAATTTTCTTCCTGTTTTCCTGCCAGAGCACCACATAAATAAATCATTTTCCTTCTCTAAAGTCAACCTCAGCCACTGACTTGTCTCAAACAATTGTAGGATGAACCTGCTGTCAGAACCACCTTCTGCTGCTTGGCCTGACTGAGCTGCCACTGACCCCTGGCAGGAACTCACCCTCTCCACACCTTTCATTTGCTGTTCTACTTACAGGGAAATGAAGGGGAAAGCCATAAAAATAACAAGGATGTAAACAACTCTGCCAGGGAGCAAACAGCTCTGAGGATGAGCCGTGAAAAATCACACAGAGCAGCGAAAGTCTCCCGAGATAAATGGGACTATTTAGGCAGCCAGACAGTAATTGCAGCATTTGCAAAAGTCAGCATGAATATGCCACATTATTCCCAGCAAACATCATGTTTGAGGGACACAGCTCATTTTCTGTTCCCGAGGCCGGTGATTTTCTTTTGGTTTGTTCTCTCTCTAATGGGGCAGAATTTCTGAATCATTTTCCTGGTGCTTTGGTGTCTCCCTCGCAGTTTTATGGGCTGTTACCAGCACTGGTGGTACTGATGTGTGAAAACTGAGACAAGTTAATTTGGATTAAATGTAACTGGAATGTTGTAGTGCCATGGTTGGATGAGCTTTGTCCTAGAAGGGAGGTTTCTGGGAGAAACAATATTTGTGAGCAAAGGCATCATTTGCTGAGAGCAGTGAAATGTGGGATCTTGGGAGGAAAATTGAGAAAACAACATTGAAACCACCTGTAAGGCTGAGCCTGCCTGACTTCTGGGATTTGTGCAGATGTGAGCACATTGTCATTTTCTACATCCTTCCCTGCTTAATACCCACCAAATATTTGTTCTGCAGGCTGCAGGGGTATTGTAATTGCAGGGAAATGCCCTGACAAGGGCAGGAATGATGCATCTGACTCCATGTTCTCAGAAGGCCAATTTATTGCTTTATAATACTATATTATATTAAAGAATACTATACTAACTATACTGAAGAATACAGAAAAGCTACTTAATGCTAAAAAGATAATAATGAATGATATTAATAATAATAATTGGCCCTGATTGGTCAATGAGTCAAAACAACTCAACCAGAATCCAATGAAACAATCACCTGTGGGTAAACAATCTCCAAACACATTCTAGACAAAGCAAAACACAGGAGAAGCAAATGGGATAAGAATTGTTTTCCTTTTCTCTGAGTCTTCTTAGCTTCCCAGGAGAAAAATCCTGGGTGAAGAGATTTTTTCAGAGAATGTGAATGCCACACAAGGGATGTGTGGGCATTGCTCTGGATTAGGAAGCAGTTCTGGATCAGGCTGTAATGAGATCTTAAAGGATGTGGCAGCAAGATGGGGAGGTTTCTGGCCCTGGCACGGGTTGTCCATGGAAGCTGTGGCTGCTCCAGCCCTGGAAGTGTCCCAGGCCAGGTTGGAAGGGCTTGGAGCAGCCTGGGGTAGTGGGAGGTGTCCCTGCCATGGCACAGTCTCTGGTATCTGGGTATTCTGGTATCTCAGATACATCACCTCCAGATGCTCATCCCCTGAATCCAACCCCAAAGGATCATAAACCCAAATTTAAGCCTCTAAGATTTTTAAAGCAAAGACAGCTGGAGTGCTTTTAAAAAAATGCTTGCAGGGATTGATATTTTTGCTCTGCTCTCCTGTTATAATATTTACAAAGTACCTTTGCTCTGGAAAGGATTTTCCTTGGTTTCCCATTATCCCAGAACCTAAAAACCTCATATTTTACACATTGTAGTAAAGCACTTTCCTGAAAGTGTTCAAAAAATGGGTGGATGTGGCACTTGGGTGTCGCAGACATTTTTTCACAGAAATCCTTTCTTTCAGATTTCTGCGTCTTCTGGAAAGCAGAGGCCTCAGAAGAGAATGTAAACAATTGTTATCAGCTCCTGTGAAATGCAATAGGATGCACCTGTGATTGATTCATGTTCCCATGTTTATAATTAAGGGCCAATCACAGGAGCAAGCTGGGGACAGAGTCCCTGGACACAACTTTGTTATAGATTCTTTCTTTCTATTCTTAGCTTAGGAAGCCTCTGCAACTTCTCTCTTTATTCTATTTAGTATAGTCATAATGTATTATATATCATATATCAATAAATCCAGCCTTCTGATCAAGAAACAAGATTCTCATCCATCTCTCACCATCCCCAGCGACCCACTCAGGTCGCTGTAATACTGGGGACGTGGTTTGGTGGTGAACGGGCAGTGCTGGATTAGTGGTAGAATTTGATGACCTTAGAGATCTTTAGCATGAAAATGATTCAGTGAATCCATGAGACATCTCAAAGGTTGCATCCCTGTGGACAGGGATTTGAAGCAGGGTGGAAGGAGCAGTAACTCCACTGCTCCTCTCTCTGTGGATGAGCAGGGTGTGCTACCCCAGTACTGTCACTCACTGCGGGTGCCACAGTTCCTCCTGCTGTGTCAATCCTGTCACCAGGATTCATTAAACAACAGCATTTTACTGGGGCTGTGAGCTCTGGTGCTCCTGGCTGCTGCTGCCAGGCCTTAATTCCCCCTCTAATTATCCCTGGCCACTCTTGATAAGCATTTTTTAAAATTTGCAGTGCATTCAGCATGAAGGTGCTCCAGCAGGGTGTGTTTGTGTGATGGATGATGTTGTTACTCTAAATCACTAATTCTAAGAATCCCCAGGGAAAAAAAAAAGGTTCTTTGAACATTATAAAACTGCATATTTGCCTACTGCTAATTAGTCAAACATAACCTGCAGTCTGAATCTTCTTGGAGACTGGGAAGAATAAAAATACCCTGAGAGTAGGGGAAGGGTTAAGAAGGGAAACTCAGGCTGTGAAATTGAAATATTCCTTCTGGCTCAGAGAAAGCAAGAGCACTCATCAAGCACAGAGGCTCTTTATCTGGTGTCTGACAGTGCCACAGGGGACAGGAGATGCTGCAAACCAAGGTCGTTCCTGCCTCTCTGAAGTGCTGCATTCCTACATGCTGGCACTGAGGGAAAGCTGGACCTCCAGCTCAGCCAGGCTGGCCAGTGACACAGGGCAGGCAAAAAAAACAAAGCTGGAAAAGGCAGAAGGATCAGCACCCAAGTCCTCAGATAGTGAGAGCTAAAGGGGATGAGGAAATGGTCCTGTCTGACCTCATTTGGGATTGGATTTTTCCCCAAGTATTTCTCTATACAGTCTGTAACTTGGTGTGAAAGAGGGGGAAGTAAAAATCAGCAACCTGAGGATGGCAGCTACATTGAAATTTTCCCTTTTTGAGTTGGGAATCAGAGAAGAAAATGAGACCGTTTTTAGGATCAAATCTTACAAAGAATTACATATCCACCCCAAGGACTGCATGGACACCTAAAACCAGTAAAGAGGGACGCTGGTGTGGACACTTACCTGTGCAGATGCTGGCATCACTTTGGGATGCTGTTGGCATCTCATGCCTGCCTCAGGCTCTGAGAGAGCCATGGACCAGCAGCAGGAAGGAGCCTGTCCTGTGGGGAGAGCAGGAGCACAGTTCAGCTGCATCAACAGGAGCCCTGCTCTCAGGTCACAGGATGAACCCTGACCTTTATTTACAGGTGGAGATACTGTCAATTAGCTTATTTGTGGGGCAGAAAAATGGCTGAGCTTTTAAACCATGTCCTGTCAGTGCAGGACCAGTCCTGAGGGGGAGGAGCAGCAGCAATGATGGAAGAAATGTCTTAACATTTATTCTGAGTGACCTGTTAGTTCCCAAGAAACACCAAAGCACTCCAGTATGAACTGCTGACAATTTTTAAAGCCTGAAGGTTCTGTGAATTGCAGGGGGAAAGGGAACAGAGAGAGGGAGGCTCTGTTTTGAGGAGCATAAAGCTGCAAACAGCTCCCTCACAGTCCCAGACAGCTGGAGAGGCTCCTGGCCTGTGTCTGGTCTCAAATGTTAATGCAGCACGACAAGAGGATGTACAGGGAGAGAGGAGACCCCCTCAGGGCCTTGCATGCACCACTGAGCTCTGCAGCCTCCTCTCTTCCCTGGGGCTGGGGCTGCCTGTGCTGGGGGAGCCCTGACAAGGTTCAGCCATGGCTTTGGATCCTCCTGCTGAGCTGTGAGTGTGTGGGAGGACCTGTCTGGGTCTCTCTCCTCTATTTCAGGAGCTGCACTGAAGCTCATTCCCTTGCCTGAGGGATGCTGAGGTCTCTGTGTGTGCCCTGCCTTGTTCCTTGCTGATCCTGACCTGCTCCTGGCTTCCTGCACCTGCCTCATGCTCTGGATTTGTGTGGCTTCTGCTGGACTCGTGGCCACTGGCGCTGGACCTGCTGTGCTCCCCTTGCCCAGGTGCTGTGGGAGGCTCTCAGGGGTTGTCACCTGCATTTCTGTTCCCCTCCAGGTCACTGTCCCACCTGAGTGCTCTGGCTCTGTCGTGCCCTGTGCTCACGCTCAGGATTCAGTCACTGCCTTGCACACAGGATTGTCCCCCTCATTCTCAGCTGCAGTCCCAGATGGATGAAGTGACTGCCACCATCTTCCATAGAATCACAGAGTGGCCTGGGCTGGAAGGGATCATCCAGTTCCACCCCTGCCATGACAGGGACCCCTTCCACTATCTCAGGGTGCTCCAAGCCCTGTCCAACCTGGCCTTGGACACATCCAGGCATCCAGAGGCAGCCACAGCTTCTCTGGAAACCCCACCCCATGCCAGGGCCTCAGCACCCTCAGAGCCAAGAATTCCTTCCCAATATCCCATCTCACCCTGCCCTCTGGCAGTGGGAAGCCATTCCCTGTGTTCTGTCACTCCAGGCTCTTGTCCCAAGTCCCTCTCCAGCTCCTTGGAGCCCCTTTAGCTGCTGGAAATTGCTCTAAGGTCTCTCTGGAGCCTTCTGTTCTCCAAATCTCTCAGCCTGGCTCCAGAGCAGAAGTGCTGCAGCCCTCAGAAGATCTTTGTGGTCCTTTGAGAGGGGACAGCAGGGGACAGAGGCCCTGACACTTCATTGAAGGGGACAGAAGCCCTGCTGGCTGCCCCGTTGGTGTGATCCCAGCCCATCAGAGCCTGTTGGGAGCATCTGCAGAGCTTTGCACCCCAAACTGGTGGCCCTGAACACCTTGAGGTGAATGTGGCCTCTGAGGGATGATATCTGTGCACCAAGCATTTCACACCTGCTCCTCCAAAGCAGGATCTTTGTAACATTGTGTGTGTGGCATTCACATTCTCTGGAAAAATCTCTTCGCTCAGGATTTTTCTCTTGGGAAGCTGAAAAGCCTCAAAAAACCTGAAAACAATTCTTATCTCATTTGATTCTCCTCTGTTTTGCTCATGTAACATGTATTTAGAAATTGTTTACCCACAGGTGATTGTTTCATTGGATTCTGGTGTGAGTTGTTTTCACTCTTTGGCCAATCAGGGCCAAGCTGTGTCAGGACTCTGGAAAGAGTCAGGAGTTTTCATTATTATCTTTTTAGCATTGAGTAAATATCCTTTCTGTACTCTTTAATTTACTATAGTATTCTTCAATATAATATCATATCATAAAGTAATAAATTAGCCTTCTAAAAACATAAAGTCAAATTCATCATTCCTGCCCTCATGGAGACATTCCCAACAAATACAATAAATGAGGACAAACAGTGGGAAAGGAGATGACAGTCACAGCCCTGAGTGCACCAACAGGTTCTGCAGCCTCTTCCTGCCCCTCCCTTTGGCTGCAGGTGCTCAGGGTCAGCCCTGGTGCAGGGCAGCTGGAACGTCGGATCAGGCTGCTGTGGAAACCTGAGAATTCCTGCTTGGAGTTTTCCCCATGAACCTGCACCCCTGGGCTTGAGGTATCTGTTTCAGCATTGTGAAAAATGCCAATCACTTGTTTTAAAAATTTTAAAAGTTTAATAGTAATAAAATGGTTATAAAAATAGTAACACAATCAGAGTAATAACAATTTGGACAAATTGAATTAGGACAATATGAGACAACAAATACAAAGTGTTACGGATGTCCAGGTACATTTTTCTGGGCAGCATGAGCCCGAAAAAGGACCCCTGTTAACAAAGAATTAACCCTTAAAAACAATACACTGTTGCATATTCATACACCTCATACATGATGCATAAATTCCATTCAAACACAGGATTCTGTCTGGTCAGAGTCAACTTCTTCCTCTGAATCCTGACAACGCTTTTGAGGCAGGAAGAAGTTAATTTCTTCTGATAATGGAGCAATAAATTCTCTTTCTCTGAAGGATTCAGGTGTCCTGTGGCTGCTATCTCGCTGCGAGTCCTTTCTTTAAAGAAAGTATCCTGCATAGCATCATTTCTATTTTAATAATTTTTATAACCTAAAACTATATTTTACACAGTACTTAAGAGAATTAATACAGCATTACTTTCTAACACAACACATATAATATTCATTTTAATATTTGTGAAATGTGGGATCTCAGCACCTCAGGACGGAGGTGCAGAGTGACCGAGACCACCCTTGGGGGGCTCGGGAGTCCTGGAATGTTGCCAGAAGTGTCTGGTGGCAGGGCTTTGATCCTACACAGGAGATGAGACCTGTATGAGGATGGGAGGAATTCACTGGGTGAATGGTGAAGGGATGAGTTAATTAGAGTGTAAGACACAGGGTTTAGGATTTCTGTACAGGGGGGTCTAAAGAAGTAAGATGGAGGAATTGGGGCGTGTCCTGTCTGTCTTCTTCTTCTTCTTGGCCTCCATCTTCTGTGGTGATGGTGGCACTTTGGGATTGGTTATTACTAGAAGTGCACCGGTTAATAAGGGTAGAAGGTATTGGGGAAAAATAATAAATATTGTGTATGTAACTTCGAGTATAAAGATAGGTGACTGCCCCGGGGGCTCTCAGTGTGCCCATGGCTGACTTGCTGTGCAGAGCTCTGTTGGGCCGAAAGAAAATCTTTTAGATAAACAATTAATAAACACCGAGACTGAGAAAAGATCTGAAGTCTCTTCTCGTCCTTCGAAGCGTCGGCTCTTCAAGGCCATCCCTGGGCCTTTCCAGGCCACCTAAACAGCCGAGAAACCGGCAGTGAAAAGCCAATCATAAAATACATGCATTTTTCACAAGCACCATGCACCTTGCCTGAGCTGGGGTGCAGATCTGGCCCTGCCTGCCCTGCCTTGCCAAGCAGCTCTTCCTGGCAGAGGGAAGTAAGAAATCATAAAATCAAAGCTAATCCCCATTCTGGTCACTTAAGTATTACAATGGTGGGATTCTTTGCCAGTATAAATGTGGAATTGATTATTAATTTCCTTTCCAGAGGCATGGTGCCCTCTAGTCCCCGTTTCACATGGACACAGAATGAAACCTCGGTGATGGGGCTGCATTTAGCAGACAGACAGCACATCTGGTTTATTGCTTATGCTGCTCAGGCTTTTAAAAGTCAAAAGTACTCGGGGCTCCCTGCTGATAAAAATATTCCGGGCTGCTGCTTGACTCCGGGGTGAAGGTAACGCGAAAGCTCCTCAAAGCTCAGAGCGCTCTCACCTCCTCCCGAGCTGCTCCTGTGGCTGCGCCGCCTGCCCCGGGGCTCCGCGCAGAGCTCGCACCGAGGAGTTCGTGAATCTCCTCCTTTTTCTGCCTTCGCGCTCCGATCTGCCCCCACCAAAACCACCGCGGCGGAGCGGGACGGGGATGAGCAGCAGGGTGTCACAAGACTTGAAGCATTTCTGTCAGTTTTAGCACCTGTAAAACCTGGGCAGAAAGTGAAAAGCTGCTGGGACTGCCTGGAGGATGCGGCTGATTTCTTTGTCCTTGGAGCCGGGGAGTGGAAGAGGAAACCCAGAGGCTGCGGGTTTGCTCAGCGTTCATGGCACAGGGACAGCAGGAGCAATGGAAATTATCTGCGTGTGAAAAGCACCAATCGCTTGTTTTGAAAATTTTAAACGTTTAATAGTAATAAAATGGTTATAAAAATAGTAACAATTTGGACAAATTGAATTAAGACAATATGAGACAATAAAAACAAAGAGTTACGGACGTCCGGGTACCTTTTTCTGGGCAGCATGAGCCCGAAAAGGACCCACGTTAACAGAGGATTAACCCTTAAGAACAATAACCTGTTGGACATTCATACACCTCATACATGATGCATAAATTCCATTCAAACACAGGATTCTGTCTGGTCAGAGTCAACTTCTTCCTCTGAATCCTGACAGCGCCTCCGAGGCAGGAAAAAGTTCATTTCTTCTGATAAGAAGGCAATAAATTCTCTTTCTCTGAAGGATTCAGGTGTCCTGTGGCTGCTGACTCGCTGCAAATCCTTTCTGTTAAACAAAGCATCTTACATAGCATAGTTTCTATTTTAACAATTTTTATAACCTAAAACTATATTTAACACAGTACTTAAGAGAATTAATACAGCATTACTTTCCAACACAACACATATAATATTCATTTGAATATTTGTGAAAAGCCAATCATAAAATACATGCATTTTTTCACACTGTATGTGAGCCATGGTAACATGGCAAAGGCAGGAGAGCTCAGAGCAAATTCATTATGAAAAAAAAAAAACCCAAACCCCCAAACAACAAACACAGGAAAGAAGGTCAGTGTGGATTTGCATATTTCAATATTAATACAGAGGAAGATGAGATGTTGCTTCATGCTCTGGGCAGCTGAACCTTAGAACTCCTTGCCAGCAGTTGTGGATGGAGAAAGCTTTCCTGGCTTGAAAAGGAAATTAAGACAGGACTTGAGAGAGTCCTGCTGAGGATTACCAAGTAGAAAAACCACATAAGGTTCACAGAATTCTCTGGGATGAAAGTAGGTGGAAGCTCTAGCTCATGTGGGAAATATCACTTATCCTGTCTTTGACATGTGCTTCTAGGTACTTTTGAAAACTACTTACACATTCCATCTGAATCAGTATCCCTGTCCCTTTTTATATATTAACAAGAAACCATTACCATGAATATTAAAAAGCAGAATAATTATTCAATGATTCTTTCCATATGAAGTATAAAACAAACCCTGTATCCTGAGCACATTTAAACAAGCTAAAATGACATTTTTTAAAGGCGTGGATGCATTCAGTTCAGGGAGAGCAGTCAGACAAATAAACCTCCCACATGCTCATCAAATGCTCACAAGATTGAGGATTTGGATTACAAGTTATGACATGTTCTTCTGCAATAATATACAGTAAATAAAAGGATTTACCTCCTGCTACAGCATTAAATCAGTTGTTCTAGAGGTTAACCCAAATTCTTAGGAAATGGAAATTTAAGATTTTATTTCCAAAGTTACTCCATCATGGATGTTTTGGGAAGAAATGCAATTAGCATTATGATGTGATTTGGAGACTGTCATTACTGTGTGAATGTGGAACTTACAGGGCCTTACACTGATGTGCTGGTGACACAAAATGTTTAATGACATCTCTCGTGACATCCTGTCACCCTTCTGGCAGTGTGAGACAGAAATGTGGCTGCTGCAGAAGGTGCTGAGCTACCTGGTCCTGCCAGCCTCTGTCAGAGGAGTGTCCCGATCCACTGCTGGGGGTGAGACATCAAACCTCCCCCCAGGGAGTGACTGATATCTCCTCTGTTGCCCGATTGATAAATGACACAAAACTCGGATAAGTTTTGTGGGTGCTTTATTAAGGGCCCGGGGAACTGGGGGACTCACGTCCCAAAGTCCGAGCCCCCAAATTCACGTGTGGGTGCTTCCCTCTTATACATGCGATTCACAACAAAGTCTCCAAGGAACAGTTCCCCATTCCCCTTGCCTGGTCACAGACCCCTTGTGATACATTCCTTGGTTCACAAATAAGATCATTAATCCTCTGCTTATCTTATTCTAAGAGCATTGTATGCTGCCTCCAGACAGGTTAGCATTCTTACTTTCCTGCACTAGTTTAATTATTTATTAAATCTCTAAGACTACCTGCTAGGTAACACACAAAACCCAACACACTTTAAACGGCTACAAAACTACTTTTTAACAAACCAGTTCACACACAACTCACTATAATTAAATATTTTGCTAAATTTCATTTCTTTTCCAACACCTCCAGCAGCTTTTCACGGCGGCTCTGGTTCCTGGACAGGTGTAACATGGAGTGTGCTGAGGTTTTCATCTTACACTCCTCCCCCTCTTGGCAATGGTTTGGGTTCACTGTTTGCATATCTAAGGTGCCAGAATCCCAGAATGGTTTGGGTTGGAAGGGACACTAAAGCTCATCCTATTCCACCCCTGCCATGGCAGGGACACCTTCCACTGTCTCAGGGTGCTCCAAGCCCCATCCAGCCTGGCCTTGGGCACTGCCAAGGATGCAGGGGCAGCCACAGCTGCTCTGGGAAAGCTGTGCCAGGGCCTCCCCACCCTCACAGCCAAGAATTCCATCCCAATATCCCATCTAAACCCTCAGATACACAGCAGTGGTTTCACTCCACTTCTCAGACACCCACAAGGTGCATCCACATAACCATAAATAAACATTTGTGAAGGGCATAATGCCTGTCAGAGCCTTGTCTGTCAGACCAGGGTGTACCTTTCCTTTCAGGCAGAGCTGTGTGCTATCACTGGAGCAATTCACAATTATTTACCTTGGAAGCAGCACTGTGGCCTTTTAAACCCAGGCTTAGTGTCCAGCCCTCCTGCTCACTCAGGAAGCAGTGGTGAGGATATTTGAGCTCTAACAAGCCATCATGTCTATTTTAACACAACCACCAAATGCCAGCTTGCATTCATCCAGAGAGCTGTCAAGGGTTTTGCATGTCAGTGTGTTCTCTTCTAGCTTAATTTAAAATTTTAGGGAAAGTTCCAGTATTTGACATGCTCTGTTCTTTCCCAGTCATGGCTAGGATCATTAAATCCTAAAAAAATCCCAAAGGCAAGCAATCTAATAAAGCAGTCTTTTGTTCTGAGGTTGGCAGGATAACTCAAACAGGAGGTCAGTCAAAAAATCACATTTTCCTGAGTGCCCTGGGGAGCTGAGTAGATGAGTGTCCTGCCTCTTTCTAACCCCCATGCCATGGCAAGAATTAGTGAATTTGCATTTAATACAGCCTAGAAACCCATTCAGTGAAATAACTGCAAGGTATTTTCACAGCAAGGCCCTGCTCACGTTGGCTGGCACTTCCCCAGCTCCCTGAGGATTTAGGGAATAATGCCTGAGTTTGTGTGACCCCCTTGGCTGGGCTGTCTGACCCTGCATGTGCCATTTCTAAAGTGTGCCGACCCCACTCCATAGCACCCTGAGGAAGGAAACCTTCAAATATATTCCTGTTTTATATGTATAAACCATGCTGCCATTTCAGGATGTGCCCTGGGTTTGGTTGTTTTGTGGCTTTTTTGTTTGTTTATTTGTAGTGCTTAACAGAAAGATTCTCCCAACACTCCAGTATTAAGTGGTGCAGTTTTATTTTTATGCCTTTTGCCCCAAATACTCAGTCCATGCTTTTCTCTACAGATTTTTTTTCTTTGACATAAGGATTTTCTGCTTAAAAATGGAAGCATAGATTGGCTTCAAATTCCCTGGCAAAGCTTCTCATATGGGATACAGATGGTGTCAGCTTATCTGGCTCAAGCCTGTCTGCATGTAAACTTGTTTTCTTTGGAACTTCAGTGGTGCTCTGTGCCTCATTGTTCACATTCTCACAGCTGGGGCTGTGGCGAGGCAAAAATCAGCTTTTTGTTTCTCCCCTGCTCCACTGGGTAGATCATTGCTGATGTGTAGATGGAAATATTTTTTTTCCTTATAAATGTGTTCGCGGGGAGTGGTATCTGTCAGAGGAACAGCAAAACACCAGTGGCCATTCAGTGGTGCTGAGCAGGGCTGCTATTGCTGAGAGACAGCAACAACTCAGATAACAGCTCCACGTCACAGCTTTTGAGTGCAGAGCTCCCTTGTTCAGCAATGATTTATTGTTTACTCTTTTTATTCTGCTGCTTTTTCAGACGAATGTCCTGTGAGAGCAGTTTGTGTTGTGTTGCTGCTGCAACACCTGCAATGCGAAATCCAGAGTGATGCCAGGGGATGGTTTGGGTTTGGGAAGATTATTAAAGATCATCCAGTCCCACCCCTGCTGGAACCCTGGTTACTGAGAATTTTAGACTTTCTGTGCTGACAAGCAATGACCCCCAAGAGAACACTGCATTTGACCTAAAGCCATAAAGAAGACTTCCAAAATTGAATGATAAAACTGAGATTATAAGTGTATAGTTTGAATAGAAATGTGTAACATCACATAGAAGAAAACTCAAAGGTTTTAGAATAAAGTAATATATATAAAGCAAGATGGAAGTTTTAGGACAGAGACTAATCCTTCTTCTTAATAGGTTTAGGTGGTATTGTGTAATTAGATAAAATTCCACATTACAAGGCGTGGGTAGTTAGTCGTTAGGTTAAAAGTAAAAATAATTTAAGAGTCATTTCTTAATTAGACAGTTTATCCTTAAAAAACACTTGTAGAGAAAGAGATAAGACTCTATTTTTAGTTTGTTAGAGTGAAGTGCTGTAGAACTCACAGTCTGTGGGACTGTAATATAGATAAGAATTAATAAACATCTAAGTCCAAACAAAAAATACCACCTCGGGTATTTAATGCACCCAACCCTGCACCCATCCCTATTCCCACACCAATCCTCATCTCTATCCCCATCCCTACACCCTTTCCCCATTCCCATTCTCATCCCCAACCCCATCCTCATTCCTGATAGGGAAGATGTGTGCTTATGTCTCTACAAACAATTCCAGGGTGAGGGGATGGCTGTTAACGGCTCTGATATGGGGTTTACTGTCTGTACCAACTTCAACCGAGGGTTTGTTCCAGAGCCTGGACAGTTTGACTCCTGAACCAGCCAAATGGGGCCGCACAACCCTGAGTTCCTAAACTGTGGGGTAAATAACCTGTTCAGGGGGGATATGTGGCAGGGGGCTCGGGAAGGCTGCACCTCCCTGGTACCCCGGCCAGAGGGGCAGGCAGAGGGCAGCGAGCGGCGCAGTTTGGGATAAAGGAACCGAGAGAGAGAGAGAGAGAGAAAACCCCGCGGGGATGAGCCCCAGGGCCGCTCTCCTTTACTGAATGAAGCTGCAGCATCCTCTGCCTCCTTCCTGTATGGACACTGCCTCTTCCCAGAGGGATTTCCCACACGCCTTCGCTATCCCGAGGCACCCCCATCCCCGTTCCCAGACTGGTTCTCGACCCGGTACCAGCCCGCTCCCCAGCCCTGGTCCCGGGTTCCGCTCCCCGCCGGTCCCTGCCCCGTTCACATCCCCGGTCCCCAGTCCCGTTCCTAGCCCACTCCCGTCCCCAGCCCAAGCCCCAGCCCTGTTCCCAGTCCGCTCCCCCCGGTCCCAGCCCGTTCCCCAACCCGGTTCCCAGCCCGCTCTGCCTGGTCCCCATGCCCGATGGCAGTCTCCTTCCTCAGTCCCGTTCCCAGCCCGCTCTCCCATTCCCAGTCCCCTTCCCAGCCCGCTCCCCACCCCCCCCACCCCCCCATTCCCTGCCCCGTTCCCCAGTCCCGGTCCCAGCTCGCTCTCCCGGTCCCTGCCTGTTCCCCAATCCCGTTCCCAGTCCAGTTCCTCAGTCCCGCTCCCCAGTCCCGTTCCCCGTCCGCTCCCCCCGGTCCCAGCCCGGTTCCCAGTCCGGTCCCCAGCCCTGTTCCCCGGTCCCAGCCCAGTTCCCAACCCGCTCTCCCGTTTTCCAGCCTGGCTCCCAGTCCCGGTCCGAGCCCGGTCCCAGCCCAGTCCCCAGTCCCGGTCCCCAGCTCCGTTCCCAGCCCGCTCTCCCGTTCCCCAGCCCTGTTCTCATCCCCTTTCCCGGCCCGCTCTCCCGTTCCCAGTCCCGGTTCCCATTCCGTTCCCAATCCCGGTTCCCATGCCGCTCTCCCGGTCCTCCCGGCGCTGTCCCGGCGCTCCCCGCGCGGCCGCTCCCGCCGCTCCTCGCTGGTGATGCGGGCGGGGCCGGCGGCGCCGGGCGGAGCGGGGCCGAGGCCGCGGGGCCGCCGGGGAACGGGAGGTGAGCGGCGGCCGAGGGTCCCGGCTGGGCAGGGGGCACCGGCCCTGCTCCGGAGGGTCCCGGCTGGGCAGGGGACACCGGCCCTGCGCCGGAGGGTCCCGGCTGGGCAGGGGACACCGGCCCTGCTCCTCATCCTCTTCCTGTGCCCCCGTCCCCGGGGCGGGGCGGTCCGGGATGTGTGTGGGGAGCGAACTGGGAGGGACCGGGGTGAAATTGGGGTGTCAGGGGGCGTTGGGGTGCTTGGAAAGGCGATGAGGGGAGTTTGGGGATGTGGTGGGGAGCAGGGAAATGTGTGTGTTGGGATATAGGATATAAGATTTGGGGGTTCCTTGGGGTGTTTGAGGGGTAGAGGAGGAGGAGGTGGGTTGGGGATGGTTTGGGATGAGCAGGGATAACGTGAGGATTTGGGGATAGGTGTAAGGTTTTGGGGTGTCTGCGTGCTGGAGGGGTGTGTGGAAGGCCTTGTCAGCACAGAGCAGAGCCCTGAGTGGGGACATGGGTGTGTTTGCTTTCAAAGTGCTTGGGTTTCTTGAAGAGTGTGGGAAGGGGGTTCTTTATGGGATTTTAGGATGCTTAATGCAGGGGAGGAGAGGTATGAGTGGGGTGTAGTTCTGTGTAATGTGAGTAGAACAGAATGGATGTAGGATGGGTCCTTAGGTGGGATCCTCAAGGGACAGGGATGAGCTGCTGGGTTTGGGGAAGCATCAGGATTGAAGCATATGGGGTGGGTGAATATCTGGGACCAGGTGAATTTGGTGTCTCTGAGAGGTGAAGGTGGGGCAGAGCCTCAGAGCATCACAGAGTTGTTGCAGTGTGGTTTGGAGCATTGTCTGTTGGAACAGTGGGATTGATGTGGGAGCTGGATCCTGGGCTTGGAGGTTTGTGTGTGCTTTATTTCTGGTAATCCACAGGAGTGTGTGCAGACAGATTTGTGATGGTAAGGGTTTTTTCCGCATGCTTCCCCTTGGGGATAAGAGTAAGCCTGTAGGATTTATAGGAGCCTAAAAGCTCTGGATATGCACAAATCCTGTGTTAAATTTTGAGATAGCAGTGTGTTTTCAAGTTGCTTTTATTCACTGCTCAGTCTGGAAGGTGGGCCTGGGGTGTCTGTAGCTGCTCAGCACTGCTGGGGGCTTGGAGGCAGCTCACTGGCAAAGATCAGGTGGATATTGGTGCAATCTTAGAAAATGAGAGATTTAACACTGGTCTGGATTTGTTTTTTTATACATCTGAGAAGAAGATAAACTCCACTTGGTGATCCCTCAGGGAGGTGATAAATCTCCCTCATGAACCACATCCTTGTTGGGTGAGACCCAAAGCAGCACTGGAGCTGCAGCTCAGGTTTTGTGTTTGATGAGTCAACCTGAATCTGTTTGATGTTCATCCCACCTGGAGCTGTCCAGGGCTCCCTCTGGAGATCACCTGCCTGAGGAAGGATGCTTTAGGGCAGTAGTTGTGGTCATATATCAATCTGTCATGTGTCCCAAAAATTTCACATTCTGCTTCAGGGCCATGGAAACATCCACTAAAGCTTTTGGCTCTTCCTTCAGCAGGAAGGTCAGAACTGGACAAAGCAGATGGGGATGAAGCTGGACACCTCCAGAGAGCAGGGAAATGTGTCTGAGCTGGGAGAGACAGTGAATACTTGAGAGAAATCACATATTTTGGGAGCAGTGTGCCATTCTTGGAAGGAAACCTGCTTTTGCTGGTGAGATAATTTGTGAAAGAACCAGGTTTTTGATACAATCTCCCTTATGAACTCTGCACTGGTTTGCATTTGAGCAGATTGTTTTCTAAGTCCAGGCAATTAGGCAGGAGTTTGTTGAGCATTTGGGGAAGTGTGGCCTGGTGAGTTGGGTATAATCTTCTTACCCAGAGGAGCTTGTGTAACACACAGTGAAGTGCAGGAGGTCTGATTGAGGCTGCCTTGATAATCCCTGCTCAGCCAGGGGAGAGTTGGCTGCTCGCTGGGAAGTGAGGGAAGGGGGAATTGTGCTCCAGGTCACTTAGATACACTGAGGAATTGTTTATTCTGAGATTGGGACTGTTAATGTGAGTCTTGCACTGGGCAGTTTTACTCTGAAGCATTGTTGGGTGTACAGGTGCTTCAATAAATGAAAAAAAAAACCAACTTTGTTTCCTTCAGCCCTAAATGATAACCAGTTCTTCTGAAATAATTGCTTGAAATCCTTCCCAAGGTTCTGCTCTGTGCCAGATGCTGCCATGATGTTATCACCTGTGAACTCTGCCAGATTTGAGTGCAGAGCCTCGAGTTCATTGTCCAAGTTCAGAGCCAAGGGCAAAGAGCTGCCACGTCCTGGCAGTGACAGATCTTTGGGCTGCTGATGGTGAGCAAACACAGAGTCTGCAGGAGGAAAGGGCAGCCAGGGTGGCACAGGGACAGCACTGAGCCACCTGTCTACGGGCACACCTTGCTCAGCTGTGACACTTTGTGCTTGGGCACAGGTGACGTGGCAGAACTGGCTTGCAAGTCGTTAAAATTCCAAGGGCAGTGCCATTGGTGGCTGTCACTTGCCAAAGCCACACAGCTCTGACCATCCTCTGAGGGGAGAGCAGCAAGGGCTGTGCCAAAGGGACACCCAGCACCTCTTTTTCTGAGGAAGGAGAGTGGATTCCTTTCTCCAGGGAAGTCTGCCATCGAATTTGGAAGTTTTCCTGGATTTTTCCTTCCCAGAGCAAAGGATCCCTCTGATGGGCAGCTGGCAGCACTAGGCACTGCAGCAGGAAGGTTTGTATGTTTTGGAAAGTTGGAAAACTCTCTATGTGCAGTTGGTTAACTGTAGGTGATGTTATCCTTAGTGATTAATTAAAAATATGGGTATTTAAATTTCAACTCTTGCTGTTAGTGGCATGGGGAGCTGAATAATTTCATGGGCTGGGTAGGTTTTAGGAAATGTCTGTGATTTCTCAGTTTGATGCTTTTTCATTGTCCTGATCATCTTCTGGTTATTTTGGAGTTATTTTGGAGCTAAACTTCATCAGCATTACCAACCCTTCACTCTAAAACTGCAATTCTGAGCAACAAGTTGGCTGTGTTAAAGTTAATATTTATGTTAAAGTTCGTATTTTTGGGGGTTTATTTCACTTTCATGTGAAAATTTTCTACACTGTTCTATCAATGCTTATGGGCACACTGAAGACTGATGGGATGTTTCAAACTGATTTACAACAATCATAATTATTGTTGAAATCCTTTTTGATGTGTGTTGGTGTTTGTGAGCTTAGTTTGCTTTCACAACAGAAATGACAGCTGGAAGAGAACTGTCAGAGGGAATGTGGAAAAAAAATCACATCTAATTCTTTAATCTCTGTTTGAAAAGTTCAAGATAACACTTCTCAAGAGATGTCTGATCTTCTGTAGTTTTAGTCTGCTTTTTTAAGGAAACAACTTTTGTGCCATTGTGCTTTCTGCTAATTCCTCTGATAATTATCCTCTGATAATTGCAGTTGCTTTAACATGCTGGCACCTTGGACAGAGGGATGGTTCCCACAATTTCTGTGGGAATGGTTCCTGTGGGGGAGAAATGAGACCCTCTCAGTGCTGCCTGTGGCAGGAGCTCAGCCCTTATCAGACATCAGGAGAGAAGGTTTTGCTCTCAGGACTTCTCAGACAAGAAAAGCTCATCCTGAAGAGCCACATTTCAAAGACACTTTGAGCACCCTGATGAATTGTGTGGTACAGGCCTGGTCAAAGCAGTTGTTCTCTCTATCAAAAGTTTGACTTCACAAAGTATTTTTTCCCCTTTCTTTCTATTTCCCCATTGCTTTATTTGTGTAGTTTGCCTGAAGCCAAGTAAATGCCTTTGGTTTTCCTTTTTTGCCTTTTTTTAATTCCTTGAGTTGTTTGTGATAATCCCTTAAAATCTGCTTATTTAGAGCTGCTCTTTTACTGACATAACTTAAAAAAATTATGATTGGGGCATCATAAATATTTTGCATGCAATTCCACAGCATCTTTGACTGAGTCTAGAAATGAATATATTGGATAAGAAAATGAGTTGTTTGTTTTCCTTCAGGCAAAACACTTCCTAGGATATGTTTTCCCACTGCACAGGAGATCTGATGGTAAAAATGCATGTAAATACACGTAATTAATGAAGTTTTTAAACTAATTTTTAGTTAGTTCATTCTGATTCTCTTTCAGAGATGATATGAAGTGCTGTTAACCCTCTGACACCGTGCCCTGGATCCTCATGGTATGTCTGAAGGACACATCTCTGCTTGTTCTGAATTTGCCAGGTGAAGCCCAAGAATAACTTTCCACGGAAGTTTGTGACCTCTTAAAGAGGAAGAAGTCAAGAGAGGGCAACTTTTATTCTATATTTAGCCCTAGGTGAGTTTAAAAAGAACCTGGTGGGCTCTAGCCTAAAATTTATTTTTGGATTTGTGTGTTACACTAGAAAATAGAGAAGTGCCAAGCTCAGGCAGGTTTTTGGATGCAGCACATCAGTGGGATGTGGGATCAGCACAGCAGCTTCCACAAACTCCTGTGAGAGCTTTCCTCAGCCTTTCTGATGCTTTGGGCAAAGCAGGAGGGAAAATAGAAATATTTTCAGGTAGTTAATTGCCCTATCAAATCCCCTGCCTCATCTTTTAATCTGAGAGGCAAGAATTGGGCTCAGCCATGAGTGTTGAGAAGAGTTTGGTTGCCTTGCAGTGGCAGAGGTGCTGTTCAATTCCAGTGCTGAATTCACTCTGATCCTGCCTGGAATTTCAGAAAGAACTGACTCAAACCTTTCATTTCCAGGTTGTCCTCATGAATACTCCCGTGGAGAATGTCCATGATCTTCTTTGCCTGCGTGGTGAGGGTGAGGGATGGGCTTCCCCTCTCAGCCTCCACAGATTTCCATCTCAACCAGGACTTTCTGGAGTGCAGGAAGAGGCTGAAGGCTCTGTCCTCCATCCTGGCACGGTACCCCAGTCGGGGCACGGCCAAAGGACGTAACCTCAGCATCCAGTGAGTCCCTGCTCTGCTCTGCTGGGGTTTTTTTGGCTTTAATTTTTGAAATATTGCTCTTGGGGGGTAGAATTATATTGAAATAATGCTGTGGGTGTGGTCTGCAGTGGCTGATTCCAACATGAATTGCCACACTGCTTGTGTAGGGTGTGAATTCCAATGATTTTGGAGCTTATTCCTCATTTCCTGCTCAATGTAGTCAGCATGTGCTTAGTTATATATTTGTATATATTTATATTTTTATGTTCATATATTGTATTTTGTATGTTAATTTATATAAACACACTTACATAACTGTTACTTGTTTTATACTTGATTATGTTTACATAGATTTCATTTTGCACTTACATTTATACATATAAATACACATACATTTATACAGATCTACATATACATGCACAAACAATATTTATTAATATTTAGTTATATATTTATAGATAACTACACAATATTTATACATATTTAGTCATGTTTTATATACATACACAGTATATATGTATTTAGTTATATATTTTATATACATGCACATTTAGTTATATATTTATATATTCACAATATTTATACATATTTAGTAATATATTTTATATACATACACGGTATATATATGTATTTAGTTATGTATTTTATATACATACACAATATTTATACACATTTAGTTATGTATTTTATATACATACACAGTACTTATGCACAGTTATATATTTATAGATACCTACACAATTTTTATACACATTTAGTTATATATTTATAGACATATTCACAATATTTGTACACATTTATAGATTTTATATACATATACAATATATATTTTTAGTTATATATTTTGTATGCATTCACAATATTTATGTATATTTAATTATATATTTTATATACATACACAATATTTATGCACATTTAGTTATATATATTTATATGCATACACAATATTTATTAGTTATATATTTTTTATACCTACACAATATTTATATACATTTAGTTATATATTTATAGATATATTCACCATATTTGTGCACATTTATATATTTTATATACATACACAATATATATTTTTAGTTATATATTTTATATACATACACAATATTTATATACATTTCATTATATATTTATAGATATATTCACAATATTTGTACACATTTATAGGTTTTATATACATACACAGTATTTACATGTATTTAGTTACATATTTTATGTACAGACACAATATTTATACACATTTAGTTATATTTTTAATACATACACAGTATATATATGTATTTAGTTATATATTTTATATACAAACACAATATATAGTTTTAGTTATATATTTTGTATACATTCACAATATTTATATATATTTAGTTATATATTTTATATACATACACAGTACTTATGCACATTTAGTTATATATTTTATATACATACACAATATTTATACACATTTAATTATATATTTTATGTACATACACAATATTTATACACATTTAGTTATATATTTTACATACATACACAATATTTATACATATTTACTTATATAATTTATATACATACACAGTATTTATATGTATGTATTTAGTTATGTATTTTACATACATACACAATACTTATGCACATTTAGTTATATATTTATAGATACTTACACAATATTTATACACATTTAGTTATATATTGTATATTTCTTATTTATATATATTTTGCTCATGTTCATTTTCATTTTGGGCAGCAAAAATGGGCAGTGCTGGAGAATCATGGATTTCTACAAATCCCTTTAAGAAGGCATCCAAGTACCTTGGAATCATTTAGTTTAGGAGAAGAAATTTATTAAAGAAATTACAGCGAAAAAAATGAAAAAATTTGTTTAAACTCATTTAAGAAGTGAGTTTTACCTGGTGATGGCATTTCTGGTGAGCAAATGGAAGAAAACTTTAAGTGAAGCTAAAACCAAGCATCCCTTTTTGGGCGGAGTTAAATACCGCGATTTCCACTGAAACACTCAGAAAAGCAGAGATTTTCATCTCGGCTCCTTTTCACTCCAAGCCAGCTCGTGCCCTTTGAGGGCAGCAAGTGCTGCAGCCCTCAGTCTGCTGTGGTGTGTGCAGCAGCTCAGGCTGGCTCTGCAGTGACAGCAGTGCCA
This sequence comes from Ammospiza caudacuta, assembly GCF_027887145.1. NCBI lineage: Eukaryota > Metazoa > Chordata > Aves > Passeriformes > Passerellidae > Ammospiza > Ammospiza caudacuta. The sequence goes on from NC_080593.1 coordinate 3,132,373, forward strand.
CTGGATCCGTGGCCAAAAGGCCATAAATTATGGACAGCTTGGGAAAGGGGCTTTTAGGCAGGCATGGTGTTGATCCCAGCTGGGAGCTGGGAGCAGCAGGAATCTGGGGAAGCTCCCCAGTGGAACTGGGCTGGCAGAGCCAAGCAAAGCTGTAAATCCCAAGTCCACGGTACAGCAAATAAATGAAAATGAGGTGAAATAGAAACGGTGAGTGGGAAATGAAGTTGGGGTAAAATATGGGAACAGGAGGAAGGAGACAAATTGTTTAGTTTCAAAATTTGGGTGTTAAAGTGATTTCCCGCTGACAAATGGCTGGGCTGCAAGGGAAGATGTCCCTGAGAAATCTCCTGGAAGGTTTGAACCATCTGCAGGTGGAAACTTTTACAAAAATATGGATTCAGTGTTAGAGGAGCTCCTTTTAAAGTAGAATTTTCATTGTGATGTAGCAGGAAGTGTTTGAAAATCTTGGGTTGTGCAAATTAGCAAATATTTCTTACTGTTAATATGATGTTGCCATCAAGGGAAGGAAGGAATCCATCTGCTTCCTGGGATGCTTTTATTTTTTTTCTGCATTTTCTTTCAAAACTGGTTTTCTGACAAACTTTGTTTTTATTCAGGTGATTTAAAGCCAGCCCGGGGAAAGAATGTGCTGGATTTGTACTAATGTACCAATTTAATAAAGTCTGGGTTGTGCTCTTCACTGTGCTCAGGCATCCTGGATGAGTTAAGAATAAATAATTGTGTGAGAAAAAATAGATCTACAGGAATTGCAGGACTTTGACAACAACAAAAATCCCTTTATTTTTCAGTCTGCTCTCAGCTCAGTCTGTACATTTTGTTCTGACAGAAAGCACAGCTTCATCCTCACCTTTTTACGTTCATTTCACCTTTTTATGTTGATGTGATCTTTTTTATTTTTTTAATTTCTATTTCAGTTTCCTTTCTTCTGGGGATATTGCCTGCATGGCAATCTGTTCCAGCAGCTACTCAACCATCATGGCCTTCTGCTTCCTGGAAGAGCTTCGCTGGGAATTTGCTGCTTCCTACAACACAAGGAGCATCAATTCAGCTTCCAGACCATATGCTTTTATTGAATTTGGTTTGTAACTTTGTTCTCTAATAGTAAAAACCCTCCTTCTGCCAAATTGATGGTGTTGAACAACATCTCCTGGCTAAAGGCTGATGATGAAAGTGGCTCTGGGAGTGCCTTTGCCTGCATGTGGAGGAGGAGGGGGAAATCTTAATGCCCTGAACTATTCAAGTGTTTGGTTTGGAGTTCCTGAGAGTTCATCTCTTATGAACAAAATGTTGTGCTGATTGATGAACAAGCAGAGAAGAAAAAAGAAATTCACACCTCGGACACTTTCAAACTTAATTAAAAATATCTGACAAGTGAGGACTGATGAGTACAGGAAAAAAGGGAGACAGAATAGATTATTATGGGCAGCTTTATTTCTGGCATGACTTGGAGTCAGAATACCTCAGAACAATGCCCAGAGGTTCTTTTTTAGCCTGAAATAATTGGTTTTCTTGCCAAGTAGCAGCTGCTCTACTGAACCTCACACCTTTGAAAGACACAATTCCCTTGCAGTGAGAGAGTTTTCTGGGAAAGGATAATATCCTGCAGTGTGTTTGCACTCCTCAGTCCAGATTTCAGTAACAGTGTTAACCTTGAGAAATCCATCAGGAAAGCTTCTTTTAGAGCCATCTTGGATTTTGGGTGGAGTCCCTGCAGGGCACATTACAGCCAGGATGTAATTTCATGTTGAGATCCACATTACTCCTTTTTTTTTTTAACTTGAGTAGGAGTTGGGGGGATTTCTAGCATCTTTTAATTTAATCTAGCCTCTTTAGTAAGGCTAATGATTTCAGTGTAAATTTGTGTATAATAAAGACACTAATAACCCAGCCTCTTTAATCTTTTAATCTAGGCTTTTAATAAGCATAAAGCTTATTTTTCAAAGAAAAAATACATTTCTAAAATAAGTTTTACTCTTACACATTAGCACATTACTGAGTGCCAAACATTGCTGTGTGGTTATTTATTTATTTATTTAATCATCTCCATTCCTGTGTTAACTCTAAGATGGGCTTGATGCTCAAGATTTTAATTTTTTTTTGGCAGTTACAGATCATTTTAATTATTTTTTAGAGTAGATATTAGAAGAAATTTTTTCCTGTGGGGGTGAGGAGGCACAGGTTCTCAGAGAAGCTGTGGCTGCCCCTGGATCCCTGGCAGTGTCCAAGGCCAGGTTGGATGGGGCTGGGAGCAACCTGGGATAGTGGAAGGTGTCCCTGCCATGGCAGGGGGTGGAACTGGATGATTAAAAGGTCCCCTCCATCCCAAACCTTTCTGTGCTATAAAATATCTAAAAGAAGTATTTTTGTTCCCTAACCAGCAATGGAATTTTTAGAAACGAAATGAAGAAATGAAAACAATCAAAACGATACGATGAAATATCACCACAATTGAGGTTTCAACACCACTAAGGATTAATTAAGCAGCCTTTCAGAGGTGACTTGAGCAGCTTTTCCTGTTGTTTCAGATAACACCATTCAGAAGGTGAAACAGCATTTCAACAGCAGCCGTGGCTCCAGGGCCAAGGGCAGCTGGCAGAGGGTGGAGGAGGAGCTGAGGCTGCAGCCCCCAGTGCAGCTGCAGCTGGAGAACACAGAGCTGCTGAACGGGCTGAGCAATGGAGGGCTCGCAGGAGGCCATGTGGAGGTTGGTAAGTTACTTCTACACCAGGTGACAGGACATTTCCTCACCCTCACATTGTTGCCAGGTGTCACAGTGGTAGATGTGAAAAACACCTTCACTCTTTGTTCTGGTTTGAAAGCAAAACCAGTGAGAGACTCCAAGTCAGAAATACAGTTTATTAGGAAAAGGAAAAAAAAACCACCACAAAATACATGCAGTAATACAAAAGAAAAAACTCTGACAGAGTCAGAATGCAACCTGAAACACTGTTGCTCATGGTGTTGGAAGCAATCCAGTTGGAATTGTGGCTGCAGCCCTCCTGCAGTGTCAGGGGTGGTTCTGCTGGAGCAGGGATCCTGTAGAAGGATGGAGTTTTCCTCTGAAGATCCAGTACAAGAGGCAGCTGCTGTTCCTCTGGGAATCCAGTGGAAAGGCTGCTCTGGTGTCCCAAAACGTGAGATTATATCCAGGTAGGAATGCTTGGCTCCTCCCTCTGGGCAGAACATCCCACAATGGGATGATGGAATTTTATCAGCCATGCAGGGACATTCAGTAGCCCATTAACAGCATATATGTCCTAGAGGGAGGATTGGTTTGTGGAAGAGATAAAAGAAGACTGCCCAATGAACAGAGGATAACTGCCCCACCTCTGACAGATGGAAATGGAATGCATATTGCCTTGCAATCTAGGACACTTCTGTGAAAATGTGAAAAGTTTAATAAAGGACAATAGGAGACAAGGACAATGGAGCAAGTGTTATTATGGCCATGTGCATCTTGGCACTGAGTCAAGAGCACACTGTTACCTTCAGGGGTTCTCCTTAAATACCTTTTAATTACATCAGCCTGTGCATATTCACAGACCCTTGTGCATAGTAGACTTTCCCCCAAACTAGTTTACATGTTCCAAGAGTTGTTTAGCGTGGCTCCTCCTTGGGTTCACCTTTTTAGAGCATGCACATTCCTTGGTTATGGTTTTAGTCCTTTTTTATCATTTCCAGTTTTGGGGTTTGGCCCATACTGCCTTCAGAGGGTGAGTGCTGATGGTTGGCAGATGTGTCCAGGTGTGCTCATCCTGTGTGCATTGGGTGTTATCCCATCCCAGCAGGCATTGTAACACAAGCACACTGATAATCAGCTATTTCACTGAGCTTAATCAACAGCAGAAATAAAAACTATATCTTTATAACAAAGTTCCTTTAGCACCACACATATAAAATCAATTTTAATATTTGCAAAAAGCCAGTATTACAATATGTATCTATAACACATATCAGCTATTTTACTACTATATCTAAACTTAATTAACAGCAGAAACAAAAACTATATAACAAAGTTACTTTAACAATACTCATATAAAATCTATTTTAATATTTGCAAAAAGCCAATATTATAATATGGATCTATAACACATACTTATATCAGCTATCTCACTACTATGTCTAAGCTTAATTAACAACAGAAACAAAAACTGTATAACAGAGTTACTTTAACAGTACACATATAAAATCTTGTTTAATATTTGCAAAAAGCCAGTATTACGATACGTATCTATAACACATATCAGCTATTTCACTACCATGTCTAAGCTTAATTACAACAGCAATGAAAACTATATAACAAAGATACTTTAGCACTACGCATAAGAAATCTGTTTTAATATTTGCAAAAAGCCAATATAATTGTATCTATAACACATATCAGTATTTCACTACTATGTCTAAGCTTAATTAACAGCAGAAATACAAACTATATAACAAAGTTATTTATCAGCTATTTCACTACTATATCTAAACTTAATTAACAGCAGAAATAAAAACTATATAACAAAGTTACTTTAACAATACTCATATAAAATCTATTTTAATATTTGCAAAAAGCCAATATTATAATACATATCTATAACACATATCAGCTATTTCACTACTATGTCTAAGCTTAATTAACAACAGAAATAAAAACTATATAACAAAGTTACTTTAACATGACACACATAAAATCTATTTTAATATTTGCAAAAAGCCAATATTATAATATGTATCTAACACATATCAGCTATTTCACTACTATGTCTAAGCTTAATTAACAACAGAAATAAAAACTGTATCTTTATAACAAAGTTACTTTAGCATCACACATATAAAATCCATTTTAATATTTGCAAAAAGACAACATGATTATATTTATCTATAATACATATCAGCTATTTCACTACTATGTCTAAGCCTAATTAACAACAGAAATAAAAACTATATAACAAAGTTACTTAAACATGACACATACAATATCTATTTTAATATTTGCAAAAAGCCAGTATTACAATATGTATCTATGACAGTAGAAATGCTGCAACATCCCTCAAAGCGTCTCCTTCAGAAGCTGCTCTGAGTAAGGCCACGGGAGCAATTTCAAGTCCATGCACACACACAAACACCACAGATAGCTCAGGGGAAGAAGGACAGGAAAGGTCTTTGTGTGATGAATTCCAGCCAAGGTTTATTGCATCCACCATGATCCAAATGGATCAGGGACAGAGACCAAACCATGGGGTCTGCACAGGCTTAACTATGGGCTCAGTGACTTGAGGGTACAGGGGTGGTACAAAGGGCAGCAAACTGTAGGAGGGATGAGGGATGAGCAATTGGGGTGGGCAGGGTTAACTGGCCAATGGGAGAATTTAAATAAAATTATAATAATTCAGAGGGAGGGGGTTTACATTTTCCATTTCAGGGGAGGCTCCTGCCTTCCTTAGCAGACACCTGTCTGTTCAAACTGAGAGAGATTTCTAATGTGGATTGGCAATAGTGCTGCAGAGCACCATGGGGGGAGTCCTCTCTTTCAGCCTAGGTGGGGAAAACTCCATGGTAGATCTTTCCAGAGCAAAGCTTTATTACATTTTATTACATTTATTCCATTCCCACAACTCCCCTGTTTTTTCCTACTATGAAAAGTTCCCCAGTGGATTTTTGCAGACGCTTAACAGGGTAACTTGAGTAAAACGGTAAAAACAATGATTACAACCCAAAAATCTGTTTGGTAAAAGATGGAACCGATCTTATCTGAAAAGTTCATTGATGTAACCTGAGTTTTTCTCAGCTTTAAGTCCTTTACTTGCTCCTTCAGCTTCTGGATGTGGATAAATGTTGAGTGTGAAGAAAGGTTGAAGCAGAGCATCTTTTCAAAGTCCTAGCAGTTATGTCCGTGGGCAAGCAGTGAAAAGTCTGTTGCTGCTTGGTTTTATAGTGTTACATGCTTGGTGTTATTGGCATTTGTTAGCAGCTCACTCAGCGCCTGGAACATAGCACTGGTTTGCTTACTTAGCTAGCACTTTGAATTTTCATATAATTTTAAAGTTTTTGCAGCAGCAACCCCAGGGGACAATACTGAGGCTGCTATTTTCTTTTTTCTACCTCAAAAGTTAATTTTCTTTTGGCAGTCAGATTTCAATTGCTGGACAAATCTGCTGTGCTTAATTTTTTGGTCATGAATTATGGCCCACAGCACATGGCAGAAAAACACATGGAGGTTCCTTGTGTACCAAGAAAAGTTTATTTACATTGTGTGTGTCAAACCAAAAAAGGCTTTTTCCATCATAGTAAACAACATATGGGCTTTACATTGCAGCAGGTGTGCAGCAGAGCTTTGGTGGCTGCTGTGGAGTCTTTTTCCAGCCTTACAGCTTCCTCTCTGGATGGAAAATATAGGCTTGATATTTTCCATGTGATATTTTCTCTTCAAACCCTCGTTTGTTCAAGTTTCTAAAGAAGGTCCACTGATTCATTCATTGCTTGTTGCAAACTCATAATGAAAGATCTGTAATTACAGTCTGAATGAGATTCTTCAGCCTTGAGGGAAAAGAAGATGAGAAAAATATGAACTGAGGGTAACCTCTTGTTCCCACATTGTTTGGCTTGAGGTGTTCTCCACTCTTTGCTTTTTCCTTTTACCTTGCTTTCTAAAATTGAATTCATTTGACTAAAATTCTGAAAGAGGCTTTGTGTATCTGTATAAATAACACAGAGGCTTGACAGGGGCCTTTTTAATAACAGAACCTGATGTTTTACCTGCTTTTGAAGTACCAGCCTCTAATTCTTTATTATAAAAATGGTACCTCTTAGTTGTGTTTCAGTTGCACGGTTAAGGTCCTGCCTACCTCCTCCACAAATGAAATCAGAGAATTATTTAGGTTGGAGGAAATCTTTCAGATCATTGAGTCCTACCAGAAACCAAACCCTGCCAAGTCCACCACTAAATTTCAATCCTATTAGCACGGTGGTTTAAATGCAGCTGGAGTGCCATGAGCTTGTATTTCCTTTTTTTTTTGTTGTTGTTCTTGGCTTATGAAGCACTAATAAAATTAAGTTCCAGTTGCTCAATCTTATATTTGTGATAGATGAGCTGGAATCTAATTTGACATAGGTATTTTAAATTAGAATATGGAAGGGCACTGGCCAGGAGGAATTAAAAATAGAATGGAAAGCCCTTTATTTGCCAGTCAGATTTGTGAGTGCTCCTCAGAGCTGTGCTTGAAGGTTAAATCTTTTCATGTTACGACAGGGCTTAGAAATTCTTTGCACTTTTTCTTTAAATTTTGAGCGGCTTCAGTGCCAGTAAATATTTGTGATCTAGTCTGTGTCCACAGATCAGAAATATATTTTTACTTCCCTCTTATTCCTAATTGCTTTCCTTTACTTTCCATCTGGCTTTTTATTTCTGGCTGTTCTCTCTGGTCTAACCCAAATACTCTCACAGATTGTTCTGCCTTTATTTTAAGGCTCATGTTTATGATCATCTGTTTGCCTCCACTGGAGTCAGCTTTCCTGGCTTGTGTCTCTCTCCTCTCATCATCCCCTCCCAGCTGAATCCCACTTTGCTGTTCTAAGTTTAGCTGTGTGCATAGTGTTTGTTCCATATTAATGTTATTTATACCAGGGCTCTGCTCTACAAGAGCCTGTTTGAAATGCTGTGGCTGCAGGAGAGCAGGATTGAATTGTGACTGCACTCCCTGGTGCAGATTGATTGATCCAGGGATGATCCAGACATCCCTTCCTCACATGGCTGGGGCTGCTGCTGGCCTCTTTGGAGCTGGCTGAGCTCATCTTCTGGCTCTTCAGTTTGCTGTGAAAAAGGCCACAAAAGTCAGGGCAGCTTTCTCCTTGTTAGTATTCTTGAGAACAAGAGATTTTTTTTCCCTTTTTACTTCTAATCTTTCTGCTGTTTGTTCTTTCCTTTTGTTAACTAAACACAGCCCAACTCTGGCTACAAAAACCCTTCCCTTGCACCCTTGATCAGCACCCCCAGAGCCCTGGCTGCTGCTCAGAGCCTCTCTGGTGTCAGTGTGGGCACAGAGGACATGGGGCTGTGTGCAGGGCACAGGGGGCTCTCTGTGGGCAGGGAGGGTGTCTTGGTTTGGAAAGCCAGGAGTCTGCTAAGGAAGGCAGGAGCCTCCCCTGAAGTGGAGAATGTAAACCCTCCCACCCCTCCCAATTGCTATAAATGTTAAATTAAGGGGCTCTCAGGCAAAAATATGAGAGCAGGAAATAACAGTTGTTTATTAGGGAAGACAATAAAAGGATAAAATAAACAATGCAGTGCACTAGAACAACACTGACAGAGCCAGAACCCAACCTGACACCCTGTGGGTCAGGGTGTTGGTGGCAGTCCCATTGGAATTGTGGCTCAGCCCTCCTGCAGTGTCAGGGGTGGTTCTGCTGGAGCAGGGATCCTGTAGAGAAGGATGGATTCTTCCTCTGAAGATCCAGTGGAAGGAGAGGCAGCTGCTGTTCCTCTGGGGAATCCAGTGGAGAAGCCGTGCTGGTGTCTCAGAACCTCTGGATTATTTCTGGGTAGGAATGCTTGGCTCCTCCCTCTGGGCTCACATCTCCCAATGGGATGCTGTAGTTCTTATCAGCCATGCAGTGACATTCAATAGCTGTTATCAGCAGATGTCCCCTCCCAAGGGAGGTGTGAATGTGGTCACTCAAAGAGAGAGATAAGGCAAACTGCCCACTTGACAAAAGACAACTGCCATACAGATGGGAATTGAAAACATCTTGCCTTGCAATCTGGAACAGAGGATTTGCACCAGGACATGGGGCTGAGTGCAGGGCACAGGGGGCTCTGTGGGCAGGGAGAGTTTGCAGGGCACAGGGGGCTCTCTGTGGGCAGGGAGGGTTTGCACATCACAGCTGCCTCTGGGAAGCAGCAGAACAATTTGTGCCACTGTTTTGTGAGGCAACTGGTGAATCCTGCAGCTCCCCTTGGTGAGTGTTCTTCATCTTCCACAGGCACACAGGGAGTCCTTCAAAGGCCTTTTCAGGGGCTGCTTTTGAAGCTGTCTCACTCTCTGCCTTTTGTGTGCTTGTCTTTCAGCTGAGGCTGTTGGAGTGATTTCATTTCTCACTCCTGGTGCTGTTTCTGCAGAGCTCTGAGTGAGTGACTCAGTGTCCAGCCTTGTGCTGTGCCTGCAGGAGGCAGATCCAAGCTAATGCTGCACACTCTGGTGTCTCCCTCCAGTGAAATGGCCACAGGCCTCTGCCAGAAAACCTTTCCTGGGCAGAGGTTTCAATTTCTTCACTGGGTGAGGGTGTTTGCAGTTATTCTGCACACGTTCAAACCTGCTGGTGCATCACCCACAGCTCCCAGAACATTTCTGTGTGGATCTTGTGCTCTGAAGTGCACAATTTCTGTGCTTGAGGAGGCAGATCAATGTGAAGCCTAATTAGTGTTTATTTGTGCTTGTGCAGAGTGCTGCTGTCCTGTACTGAGTGTTTGTACTCTTCTTTTCCCTTATTTAATGTAATAGACCATTCCAGTGTGAAATTCTCTTTATAAAAATATGACTGACTTCACCCAATGAAGTGAAATAATTTTCCCTTAGCAGGACCCATCTCACTTCTCTGTGCAATTGCAGTTTGTGAGTTAAACCTCAGAATGTAGCAGCACAAATAAATCTCTGCAGCAAACCATTTCAAGCCCAGTTTTCACAAAATCTGAACCCTGAGCAACTGGATGTTTTAATCTCCCCTGCATCTGTGACAGCAATTCTTTTTTATCCTCCTGGACTAAAAAAAATATATGTAACTTTTACATAATATTTCATGCTGCAGAAGCAATATATTGAGGCCTACATGTTTTTCCCTAGGAACTGGGAACTCTTGGCATGTGTGGCTTGCAGGATTCTGCTCAATGAATGATATTTGTGTTTAATAATTATTTGTTTGGGAGATATTTTGTGCCTCTGAAGTAAACCTTAAAATTTGAGGAGCAGTCTTTATTAGGAAATATCTGTGGGAGAGTTACACACATATATATAGCTGCCACATTATTTAATTAATCAAAAGTAGGAATAGCAGGAAAAAATAGAAGGAGACTGAATTTTGGGGTCGGGGAATGAATAAAGATGCTGCTACAAGTTCTCTGTAAATGTCACTGTGTAGCAAATGAAAAGCCAAATTGCCTTGAGTGACAGAGTTAGAGCATTCTGTCTGTAGCACCCAATAATGCTCCCTAAAGTGACACTCATCAAATTGAGTTGATCCAGTTCCTTTGGAGCTGAAATTATGGGTGTGTGAGTGCATGCCAGACAAATTAATTACAGAGACACAGATGAAAGGTGCTTTACATCCCTCTATTAATTTGGCACCAGAGTTTTTTACATCCATCTATCAAAATCTGGCTTGAAGGAGAAGGCAGGAGTGTTTTTCTCTCTGAAATCATGTGGTGGCTGATGTGGTGATTCATTTGTCACTCAAGGGAAGCCAGAGGTGCAGTTTTTCTGGAATGGTCAGATGAATAGATAAAGGGTCAAATAAATAGATAAATACTTAGATAAACAGATAGATAGATAAAGAGGATCTGGATACACCTGGGTATGGGGAGATGTTTTCCTTGAGGGCTCATTCATTCTCTCCTGTGTCTTGGGTGCAAGAGGACATCTGGATTTGATATCTGAGCTGCAAATTATCATTTTTTATGAAACTGGCAGTGTCCTACTTGTGGTGATCCAAGGGCAGGGATGAAATGTGGGTGAGGATCAAGGTGTGGAATCTGTTGTTGAACAAGTGCAGGAAAACTGGAGGTGTGCTCTTGGCCAAGCCTGAATTAAAGGCAGCAGGTTCCAAAGCTAAACACACATGATAATTACTTTGACCTTAATTAGGGATGTATCAATGAGATTATTATGCAGAACTGCTGCTCAGCAGTGTGGGTGTTAAGTAGTGGTAGAGAAGGTGAGAAAGGAAGGAGGCAGATAATTCACTACCTGTGAAATGGGGGCAGCCTGAGCCCTCAGGTGGGATAAAATGTTTAATTACTGGTTAAGGAGGAGATGAATTACTGCCTTGCTGTGGTGGTGGGTGAAATCTAAGCCTTTTCCCAGACCTTTGGGTGGGGAAAGCCTCTGTTTTTTCTGCTGACCTGAGTGCTGAGCATCCTCATCTGCTGGAATAAACAAAGAATTATCTGTGTGCACCATAGAAGACACTGACGCCAAATAGGGCAAGAAAAATCTGTTGTTGATCTGTTTAAAAATACTCCAGTGAGTGATTTCTGGATGTGTGAAGAACTGAATACTGCAATACAACAAAAAAAAAAAGGGGGGGTTTCTATTCATAATCAGTCTTCCCTGGAGCAAGCATGGAAGGTTTTGAAAGTGTTTAAAATCCACACAAAGTAATTGTGGTGTTTTCTAGTAAAATATTGAAAGTAATAGAGCAAACTTTCACTAATGTCTGGTTTTCATTTCATTTCCAGTCCCTACTTACAGAATGCAGCCTGTGACCCCCCTGGGGATTCTGTCCCTTGTTCTGAACATCATGTGTGGAGCTCTGAACCTCATCCGAGGAGTTCACCTGGCAGAATATTCCTTTCAGGTAACCCTGATGCTCCCAGACCTGACAATGAGTGAAAGGCAGAGAATTTTTGGGTAACCAGTTCAAGGGTGGCTGTTCTGCCCCTTAGCTGAGCACAATCTCTCCACAAGAAGTGTTTTGTTTCTCCAGGACTGCTACACCTTCTGTATTTTTCTGCACATCACAGTATTCTGCATTTTATTCTGTTCTATAGAAGTTTAATTTTTGATTTATTTTTAAAATTATTTTATATTATTTTTATAATAATTTATAAAGAATATAAATTTTTTTTGATTATTTATTCTTAATTTTTTATTATCAGAATTCTAAAATTCTAAAAACTATTTAATTATTTATTAAAATAAACAAAAATTATTACATTATCAATTATTTAATTATTTCATAATTATTTCATAATTATGAAATAATTATTGAATTATTTATTATTTTACTCGAAAATTATTTAATATTGACAATATTTTAATATTTAATAGTTATTTATAGAATTATTTGTATAATTATTTATTATTATATAAAATATATATTATATTTATATATAATATAAAATATAATATATTATATATAAATATTATTGTGTATAATATATATTATATTATTATATAATATATAAGTATAATATATAATATATACTACTTATATAATTATTTATTATTCTATAATTATTTGTATAATTATTTGTATAATTATTTATATAATTTAATATTTAATTTATTTTTAATATTTAATAAATTTAAAATAATTATTTAGTAATTTTTATAATTTTTATTTTTTAATTTATTTATTCTTCTCAGGCTGCCTGGATATATTTTTGCTCTGTTCTTTATTTTAGATCCTTTTCTGTAATTTTTTTAAAAATAAACATGACACTGTAAACAACTTTAAAAAAAGGGGGAAAAAAGTGTGCTGATTGTATCCTGACACAGTTTTATTTAGCAGGAAGTGTCACATAAGCCTCAGTTCTTGGTGTCTTATCCAACGATATTGGTCTTGGTGTTTGACACTGTTACAGTCAATCAGCATAAACTGGGATGAGAGGTTCTTGACTATATTTAAAATGTTCTCAAATATCAAGCAGCACTTGCTAAAAGCTGTGCCTGACGTGGTTGTCACTTCTTTTAATCCCAACAGGAGGACCATGAAGGAATTGGAAATGTGATAGCTTTTTTTCTACCTTTTCTAGCCTGTGTTTTTCAGGTATGTTAACTGCAAATAACATTTTTTTGGTGATTATTTTGCCGTTACAATTCACAAGACAGAGCCATTTTCAGCTAAGGAGAGGTTTTTAATATCCTACTGTCCTGGTTTAGGACAAATTAGGGGAAATCTCCAAAAGGGAGCCCCCCAAAAACAAAACAAACCTCCAACCACCCCTCCCCCAACACCGGGTTCGGGAAGGAATTTCTCGGAGGAGCAAAGTGGAAAACAAAACCTATTTATTTACAAGTAACAAAAGAACACTCCCCAACACAAGAAAAGAAAAGAAAACAGAAAAAACAGACTGTGTGTTGAGAGGGCGCGGCGCTTCTCTGCAAGCTTCGGATGTCCTGGACGTCTTCAGGTCACGTCCGGAGCCGGTCAAGTATCTTCAGGGGAGGGTAAGAAAGAGGGAGCAAGAGAAAAGGAAAAAAACAGCACAAAAAAGCAGAAAGCAAGCAAGCAAAGCGGCTAGCCAAGCCAAGCAGCAAAAACCAAAAGCAAAAAGGCCTGGTCAAACACTCCCCCCTCTCTTCCCCGCCCCGCCGCAGCAAGACGGCCGGGGTGGGGGGGGGGAAGAGAGAAAAGGCACAGCTGCCAGACACAACACACGATATTGGGATAAAGGCTGTCAACCCACGACACTCCACCCCTTATCCCATATCGTGAATATACAATAAAAACTTTCATTTCACTTACTCACACCTTTGACACTTACGCATTCCTCTCATCTTACTTGCTCAGACCTTTGACACTTACAGTTTCCTTCTGTCTCACATTCAACAAACAATGACATTCATATATGAATCTCATCCCACAATCAGGTCTCCCTGAGGTACACACCGTGTTGTTCCATCTTTCTGCATTATCCACCATGTATAACCTGGTCCTTGAGCAAAGACAATCCCACGGATGGGTTTGTCTGTACTCGAGGCAGGGTTGATCCATACTGTCTTTCCCAACAAACCTCTGACATGGGCCACTGGGGCTTTATCCCCATCTACTATATTAAGGAGCTCAGACTGAGCAGGACCCGCTCGGTTGGTGGAACCTCGAGTGTTAACTAACCAGGTAGCCTTTGCCAAATGCTGCTCCCAGTTTTTAAAAGACCCCCCACCCAATGCTTTTAAGGTGGTTTTTAACAATCCATTATACCTTTCCACTTTCCCTGCAGCTGGTGCATGATAGGGGATATGGTATATCCACTCGATGCCATGTTCCCTAGCCCAAGTATTAATAAGATTGTTTTTAAAATGAGTTCCATTATCCGACTCAATTCTCTCGGGAGTACCGTGCCTCCAAAGGACCTGCTTTTCAAGGCCCAAGATAGTGTTACGGGCTGTGGCATGAGACACAGGGTAGGTTTCCAACCATCCCGTGGTGGCTTCTACCATGGTTAGTACATAGCGCTTGCCCTGGCGGGTTTGAGGCAGTGTGATGTAATCAATCTGCCAGGCCTCCCCGTATTTGTACTTAGACCACCGCCCCCCATACCAGAGGGGCTTCACCCGCTTGGCCTGCTTGATGGCAGCGCACGTCTCACAGTCACGAATAACCTGAGAGATACTGTCCATGGTTAGATCCACCCCTCGGTCTCGTGCCCACTTATAGGTGGCATCTCTACCCTGGTGGCCTGAGGCATCATGGGCCCATCGTGCTAAGAATAACTCTCCCTTATGCTCCCAGTCGAGATCTATCTTCAACTCCCCTATCTTTGCAGCCTGATGTACTTGCTGGTTGTTTTGCTGCTCTTCATTAGCTCTACTTCTGGGGACATGGGCATCTACATGGCGAATCTTCACAGGTAACTTCTCTACCCGAGTAGCGATATCTTTCCACTCTTCCGCAGCCCAAATTGGTTTTCCTCTTCGCTGCCAGTTGGCCTCTTTCCATCTCTTCAGCCATCCCCATAGAGCATTGGCTGCCATCCAGGAATCGGTATACAAATAGAGCCTTGGCCACCTCTCTCTCTCTGCAATACCTAGGGCCAGTTGAATAGCTTTGATTTCAGCAAATTGACTGGATTCACCCTCTCCTTCAGTAGCCTCTGCAACCCGTCGAGTGGGACTCCACACAGCTGCTTTCCACCTCCGTTTCATCCCTATGACACGACAAGAACCATCGGTGAATAGAGCATAGCGTGTTTCTTCTACTGGTAACTGATTGTATGGCGGAGCTTCCTCAACCCGGGTCACTGGCTCTTGTTCCTCATCTGCGACACTAAAGCTTTCACCTTCAGGCCAATTTGTAATTATCTCCAGGATCCCAGGGCGATTTAACTTCCCAATTCGAGCGCGCTGCGTAATGAGGGCAATCCACTTACTCCAAGTAGCACTGGTGGCATGGTGGGTAGAGGGAACCTTTCCTCTGAACATCCATCCCAACACTGGTAGTCGGGGTGCCAAAAAGAGTTGTGCCTCTGTACCAATCACCTCCGAGGCGGCTTGGACTCCTTCATAGGCGGCCAAGATTTCCTTTTCTGTTGGAGTATAGTTATCTTCAGACCCCCTGTAGCTCCGACTCCAAAATCCCAATGGTCGGCCTCGGGTCTCGCCAGGTACCTTCTGCCAAAGGCTCCAGGACAGACCATGGCTCCCGGCTGCAGAGTAGAGCACGTTCTTCACATCTGGTCCCGTCCTGACTGGACCAAGGGCTACAGCATGAGCGATCTCCTGCTTGATTTGGACAAAAGCTTGCTGCTGCTCAGGGCCCCAATGGAAGTCGTTCTTCTTGCGGGTAACCAGATAAAGGGGTCTCACAATCTGACTATACTCAGGGATGTGCATCCTCCAGAAACCTATAGCGCCTAAGAAAGCTTGTGTTTCCTTTTTATCAGTTGGTGGGGACATGGCAGTGATTTTATTAATAACATCCACAGGAATCTGACGCCGTCCATCTTGCCACTTCACCCCCAAGAACTGAATTTCTCGGGCAGGTCCCTTGACTTTGCTCTTCTTAATGGCAAATCCAGCTTCCAAGAGAATATGAATTATCTTCTCTCCTTTCTCGAACACTTCTATTGCCGTGCTCCCCCAAACAATGATATCATCAATATATTGCAGATGTTCTGGAGCCTCACCCTCTTCTAGTGCAGCCTGGATCAGTCCATGACAGATGGTAGGACTGTGTTTCCACCCTTGGGGCAGTCGGTTCCAGGTATACTGCACTCCCCTCCATGTAAAAGCAAACTGAGGCCTGCATTCTGCTGCCAGAGGGATGGAGAAAAACGCGTTAGCAATATCGATGGTCGCATACCACTTTGCTGCCTTAGACTCCAGCTCGTACTGCAGTTCCAGTATGTCCGGTACAGCCGCACTCAGTGGTGGAGTCACTTCATTCAAGGCACGATAGTCCACAGTCAGTCTCCATTCTCCGTCAGATTTTCGCACAGGCCAGATAGGGCTGTTAAAGGGTGAGTGGGTTTTACTGACCACCCCTTGGCTCTCCAGCTCTCGGATCATTTTGTGGATGGGGATCACGGCATCTCGATTCGTCCGGTACTGCCTGCGGTGCACTGTTGAGGTGGCAATTGGCACTCGCTGCTCCTCTACCTTCAAGAGTCCTACTGCAGATGGGTTCTCTGATAGTCCAGACAAGGTGTTCAATTGTTTAATACCCTCTATCTCCACTGCAGCTATTCCAAAAGCCCACCTGAATCCCTTAGGATCTTTGTAATAGCCATTCCGGAGGAAGTCTATGCCCAAAATACACGGAGCCTCTGGACCAGTCACAATCGGGTGTTCCTGCCATTCCTTCCCAGTCAAGCTCACCTCAGCTTCCAACAAAGTCAACTGTTGTGATCCTCCCGTCACTCCAGCAATGGAAACAGGTTCTGTCCCCACGTGTTCCGATGGCATTAAGGTACACTGTGATCCAGTGTCAACCAACGCTTCATAGTCTTGTGGCTCTGATGTGCCAGGCCATCTGATCCACACCTTCCAAAAAACCCGGTTCTCCCGTGCCTCTTCCTGGCTGGAGGCAGGGCCCCTCTAAGCCAGATTGTCCTTCTTTCCTTGGGCATATGCCTTAGAAGTTCCTTCAAGGGGATCGGACATGTCATCGTCATCATTATACTTAACATCTCGGCTACGAGCGACCGGAGCTGCTATCCTTTTGGTGATACTTTCTCTTTTCTTCAAATCACGCACCCGTTGTGCCAAAGCAGCGGTGGGTTTTCCATCCCATCTCCTCATGTCTTCTCCAGACTCACGCAGAAAAGCCCATAACTCAGTCCGTGGGGTGTACCTTCTCTCCCCATCAAAGGAGCGCCAGCGTTGGACACCAGGACCTCTAATTTGTACAGCTGAGATTTGAATAAGGTCCTCCTTAATCTCTTCCCGGAGTTTCTTATGATTCTCCTCAATTTTATCCTCTAGTTTCTGCAGTCGGGTTTCCACTGCTGCAATTCTGGCATGAGTTGGGCCATGCACAGCATCTGCATACGCTCGAAGCTTCTTTGCCATATCGAGCACAGTCTCATATGTATCATCCCGCTTCATTATTGCTAGGGCAGAAGCGTATTCAGGTGGCCCAAGTCGCACGAGTTTCCTCCACATTACAGGTGTGCATGGTACCAGGTCCGGATTTCTAGTTGTTGTGTCATCTGAGAAAATGAGCTCTGCCACCGCCATCTCTCTCAGGCGTTGGATCCCCTGTTCTATGGTCTTCCACCGTGTCTGCTGCATATAGAGATCATCCGTACACAGGTATCGTTCTGCTACGCTTCTTAGGACCCGTTCCCAGAGGCTGTGAGGGTTAGCCCCCCTCATCATACCTTGATCGATGACAGGATCATGTGACAGGGATCCCAAATGCCTCGCTTCAGTACCATCCAAAATCGTAACCTCCCCTGCAGCATCCCAAAGGCGGACTAACCAACTAATTATAGATTCGTCAGGTTGTCGTCTGTAATCCTTTCTTAGGCCTCTGAGGTCCTTCAGAGAAAAGGAGTCAATATTAGCTCCAGATTCTGTGCCCCTTGATGTGGCCTCTGATTTTGGTGAGGGTCCTTCTCCTGCATCATCATCCTCATCATCCTCCACCTTTCGATCGGTCTTGCCTTTACACTTTCCACCTCTTGTATTAGCTGCAACAGCCATGGTTTGGGGCCTACTGTCTGATTCAGCTGCTAGCCTGGAGCCTGGGATGTTAGCTGCAGCCTGGGTCACTGGGGTAGTAACTAACTTATCTCCCTGTTCCCTTTCTGCTATCTGCTGCTCCACAGTATCTAGCAGAGTACGGTAAACAAATGCCAAGGCCCAGCTCACTGCAGTAATCCTTTCTTCCTTAGTGTTACCATGGCACTTCTCCCTCAAATACTTTGCCACCTCGACTGGATTCTGAATTTGATCAGATGGAAAGTCCCAGTCCATAGGATCAGAAAATTCCTTTAAAGTCTGGCCCATGTCCTCCCATTTCCCACTCCAGTCAAGATTTTTCCTGCTTTGTTTTACTCCTAAGTCAGGAGTGTCTCTAACCCCTCTAGAAATCTCAGTCTTCATTTTATACACACTCCAGACAGTATAGAAAAGGCTTAATAAATTAAATGCCAGAAAGATGGTTTCTTTCAAACTCAGGGGAAATTCAGTATTTTCTAATAGAGATGTCAACAATTTGGAGGACAAGAAGGAAGACAAAGGCTGAAAAGCCCCTTCCCCTTCTTCTCCCCAAACAAACTGAGTAAACAACCATAATAACAGTCCATACATTCCTGAAATAAAGTCCAGCATTTTTATCCGACACATCATCATACATAAGACCAGCACAATGACTATTCTGGTTAGTGCCCCCCGCTTACAAAAGCTACTTATTAGGGCCAACATCAGAGCTATTTTTGGGTAAGGAAATAACCCCAGGGACCACAAAAGTATTAAAACTTCAAAAACCCCTAGGGACCAGAACGACCGGCAAGCTTCCACTCCAAATGACATTATGAATCACCGATATGCCCACAAAATAGCCAAAACCAAAATATTATTGTTATAGGTTTTTTTTCCACTGTTTTTTGGCCTCCTTTTTCCCGGCCAACGCACCAAAAAGTATATTGTCCTGGTTTAGGACAAATTAGGGGAAATCTCCAAAAGGGAGCCCCCCAAAAACAAAACAAACCTCCAACCACCCCTCCCCCAACACCGGGTTCGGGAAGGAATTTCTCGGAGGAGCAAAGTGGAAAACAAAACCTATTTATTTACAAGTAACAAAAGAACACTCCCCAACACAAGAAAAGAAAAGAAAACAGAAAAAACAGACTGTGTGTTGAGAGGGCGCGGCGCTTCTCTGCAAGCTTCGGATGTCCTGGACGTCTTCAGGTCACGTCCGGAGCCGGTCAAGTATCTTCAGGGGAGGGTAAGAAAGAGGGAGCAAGAGAAAAGGAAAAAAACAGCACAAAAAAGCAGAAAGCAAGCAAGCAAAGCGGCTAGCCAAGCCAAGCAGCAAAAACCAAAAGCAAAAAGGCCTGGTCAAACACTCCCCCCTCTCTTCCCCGCCCCGCCGCAGCAAGACGGCCGGGGTGGGGGGGGGGAAGAGAGAAAAGGCACAGCTGCCAGACACAACACACGATATTGGGATAAAGGCTGTCAACCCACGACACCTACCCAGGTGATTCCACTGATTTATTCCAGTGAAGTGGCACAAAAGCAGCTCAAGGCACATTTTGACCCTTGGGAAATTGCATTTTCAGGCTTTTTCAGTGCTCCCATGTTGTGACAAGTCAGAGGGGCTGGGTGTGATGGATAAATGCCATCCCAAAGATGGGTTATTCCCAAAGGGATGGACACATCTTCTGTCAGTGTCTCACTTAGTGATGGGCTTTTGCAGCACAACCACCTTGGGGACTGAGCAAATATTGGACAGCAACATTATTGAAATGGTGTAATTTACATGAAAAATCACATTGAATCCTGGTGGTTCCTTAATGGGATTTTTCCATATTCCAATTTTCCATATTTTCCATTTTTTTCCACAATGAGGTTATTTCCTCTGACCTTACACAGAAGAGTTTGAATGAGGAAAACCCAACATGTTCCAAACTGGTTTTTCTTGAAAGGCTCCTTGAATTCCTAAAAAATCCCACAACCTTTGACCTGAGGGAAATACATGCTGGAAAATCTTCAACTTTCAGCCTGGCATTGCAGAAAGGTGCTGCAGTTTTGTTTCCAGGAATAATTGATGCCTACAGTGTATTCACTGTCCTTTTACCTTTTGGATCAAGGTTTGGGGACCACTGTCTGCAGACTGTGATGTATTTATGGGATTATTTGTTGTATCATGGTACAATTTAGTGTCTTTCAGCTTTCTTACACCTTTGCTCATGGCAGAGTTTTGGGGTGAATAGATGGATTTAGATCTAATAGATTTATTTAGATCTAATGGATGGATTTAGATCTAATGGATTTGTTTACATCTAATGGATTTATTTTGATCTAATAGATTTATTTTGATCTAATGGATTAATTTTGATCTAATAGATGGATTTATAGCTAATAGATTTATTTAGATCTAATAGATTTATTTAGACCTAATAGATGGATTTAGATCTAATAGATGGATTTAGATCTAATGGATTTATTTAGATCTAATAGATGGATTTAGATCTAATAGATTTATTTAGATCTAATAGATTTATTTAGGTCTAATAGATGGATTTAGATCCAATAGATTTATTTTGATCTAATAGATTTATTTAGATCCAATAGATGGATTTAGACCTAATAGATGGATTTAGACCTAATAGATGGATTTAGATCCAATAGATTTATTTTGATCTAATAGATGGATTTAGATCTAATAGATGGATTTAAATCTAATTGATGGATTTAGATCTAATAGATTTATTTAGATCTAATAGACGGATTTAGATCTAATAGATGGATTTAGATCTAATGGATTTATTTAGGTCTAATAGATGGATTTAGATCCAATAGATTTATTATGTCTAATAAATTTATTTAGATCCAATAGATGGATTTGATCTAATATATTTATTTCAATCTAATAGATGGATTTAGATCTAGTAGATGAATTTAGATTTAAGAACTTGATGCAAGCTGTTTTTCACAAAGAAAGGCTCTGTGCTGCCTCTTTCCCTGTGAGTACCTGAAGCCAGGGAAGCTGAATAAAGGAGAATTCTCTCTTCTCCTTTTGATTTATAGCAGCTTCTCCCCAAAATCTGTGCACAACCTGCAGTGCTTTCCACATGCTGCCCTCTGCATCAGCACAGTTGGAAACTGTGACCTGAGCTGACAAAGGCTGATCTGTCACTGCCTGAGGGGGAAAAGTGACTCCTCTGTCAGCACTGGGAGCTTTTCATGTGCTCCTGTGAGGGTTTGCCCTTCACATGCTCAGCAGATGGGTCCCAGGCAATAATTCCCTGGTTTTGTGCAGAGTTCAGTGCTAACTCTCCCTCTCTGCTCTTTTGCAGTGTTACCTGTACCTCTTCTACAGCTCAGCCAGGAAGGTGAAGACATTTGTGCTCCTTTTCTGTGTCTGCTCATGCAACTTCTACTTGTATGGATTGAGGAACCTCTGGCAAATCTCCTTCCACATAGGAGTGGCTTCTCTTTCCTCTTACCAGATCCTGACGAGGCAGCTCCTGGAGAAGCAGCCTGACTGTGGTGTATGAAAAAAAACAAACAACAAACTTGGGGTTTGCTACTCTGTTTTTACAACTCTTTTTTTGTATTCACCTGACCAGAAATAACTGAGAGTGTTTTTTAACCAGCCATGGCAATGGTTATTGCAAGGAGAACAGCTCCAAGCAACCTGGGATGAGCAGGATCCTGTAATTCTGTCCAGCACACAGCGAGGGGTGCAGCTCTGTTTCACGTGGTGGAGCTTGTCAGTGTCACCAGAGATGGAAGTTCTTACCTTCAGCAGGCTTTTCCTCCTTGGCTGCCACCATCCAGACAGCATTTTGCCATTTGTCTCACTGGCTCTGTGAGAGCTGGGCAGGTCAGTCTTGCCCTGCTGCTGCAAATACTCCAGTTGTGTGGTAAAACAAGGGTAAAGTGATGGGTAACACTTCTGTCTCTAGATTGTCTTGCTGTAAATGTGAGTGAAGGGCTATTTGCTGTAATTAGTGTGGAAAATGCTGAGGGTGAGCTTCAGGATCATTTCTCTAGGTTTGGAAGGACAGGGAAAGGCTGTGGGTCTTTCATAAACCATAAAATCTATAAATATCTTGCTGAACAGCACATTGCAGTTTAGTGTGTGCTCATGGGGTAATTGCAAATATGCTTGGGGCAGCAGAAAATAATCCAAGTGGGTGTAAGTGATCTGTCAGCTCCTGTGGCCTTTGTTTCCTTGGCTAAGGTCACTTTCAGGATAAGGGCAATTCCATGTTTGCTTGGCCTGGATGGAGAATAAATCTTCCAAGCCTATTTATGACAGGCCACTGACTCCTTCACCTTTTTTTAATAAAATGAGTAGCTGGTGAGTAGGAAGCCATTTCCAGGAATGGAAAGCAAGAGCAGGTTCTCTTTGTTCTGTGGAACACTTGTGGTTAGTGGTGGTGAATTCTGACACTCAGAAGAGTTTCTGGGTGTGCACTTTGGAACTGGGGACTGGAATTCCCAACCTCTGCTGCACTGGCTGTTTTATTTTGTCATGGATCCAGGTGCACAGGGGCATTTTAGGGCATAGATGAATAATTTAGGCTGGCTGTTCAAAAAATGCATAGCAGTTTGATGCAGCTGTCCTTGAGGGCTTGTAGAGATTGACACTGTAGGTATGTTATTGTGGAATTATGGTCCTAAAATTTCCTTTTATTTTTTTTTCACTTTCTGGTCATTCCCATTTCTTTCACCAAAGATTTCTTTTTCTTCTCACATAGTCTCTACCTCTGGTTGCAAAGAGATTAACATGCAGCAGAGTTGTCTTTTTTTGCAGGAACACTTGACAAAATTCCTTTCTTTATGTCAGTGAGCTTTCCTGGAATCTCAGGATGCAAACACCAGGATCAGACCAGAAATTTGTGGTGCTGGACATTGGAAGCACTTCTGGATGCAGAAACAGCATCCATGTGCAGCTCATTCCAACCTGGACAGTTTGTAGGACATCAGGAGACAGTGCCAGAGCTTTTCTCAGGAGGAAAATGTAGGGATTTCTTTTTCACTTTACTTACTGTAACAACAATGTGATAAAAATCTCAAAGTGTGAGCAATAGTCTGGTAGGAATGATGGAGGAATATTTTAGCCAGGCATTTAAGGACACAACTTGAGCTCTGCCATAAGGGAAAGATTCTCTGTTATAAGGCAGAAAATTCCTTTCTTTTATGTCAGTGAGCTTTCCTGGAATCTCAGGATGCAAATATGAAGATCAGACCAGAAATTTGTGGTGCTGGACATTGGAAGCACTTCTGGATGCAGAAACAGCATCCATGTGCAGCTCATTCCAACCTGGACAGTTTCCAGGACATCAGGGGACTTAGTGCCCGGAGGAAAATATAGGAATTTCTTTTTCACTGCACTTACTGGAACAGCAACATGACAAAAACCCCCAAAGTGTGAGGAATAGTCTGGTAGGAATGATGGAGGAATATTTTAGCCAGGCATTTAAGACATAGCTTGAGCTGTGTGCCATAAGGGAAAGGTTTTCTGTTATAAGGCAGAAAATTCCTTTCTTTTATCTCAGCAAGTTTTCCTGGAATCTCAGGATGCAAACACCAGGATCAGAATAGGAATTTGTGGTGCTGGACTTTGGAAGCACTTCTGGATGCAGAAACAGCATCCATGTGCAGCTCATTCCAACCTGGACAGTTTCCAGGACATCAGGGGACTTGTGCCTGGAGGAAAATATAGGAATTTCTTTTTCACTGCACTTACTGGAACAGCAACATGACAAAAACCCCCAAAGTGTGAGCAATAGTCTGGTAGGAATGATGGAGGAATATTTTAGCCAGGCATTTAAGGACACAGCTGGAGCTGTGTGCCATAAGGGAAAGGTTTTCTGTTCTAAAGGAGGGGATTAAAGTTGTTTGTCTGTCATTATCCCAGTTTTCTGCAAGTGGAGAAATGAAGCCACAATTCAAGCACTGTCCCTGAGACACCAAGATGACCCCAGAGATGTGAGGGGTTTTGTGCTGCTCTTAATTTTCAAACTGTTCACTCCCAGTTTTCCCTGGTAAATTGTTTCTGGAGACTGCAGGGAACTCAGCCATGAGTTTGGATTACAAGTTTAAAAAAAAAAAACCTGCAAAAAGAACACCCCAAAAATCTGACACTAAAAATGCAACACTTTAAGGATAATGGATCTAGTGACTGGTGGTGTTTTCCAGGAGCATAAATTGGATATCAACCCACTGGATTCTTGTGGGGAAAGGATGAAGCATTTTATGCAGACAGACAAATCTTCATGAAAAGGACTTTAGGATGGGAGCCAAATCCCTCCTCCTGCATTTTTATCCCCACTCTGGCTAAAGAGTCCAGAATAGCTTTTCCTGTTTCTGCACACAGAGCATTTCCAGAGGGCATTCCCCAGAGCTGATTGGAAAAGTTGGAACATTCTTGCTGCTTCCCCAGCATCCAACTGCTCTGTCCTGAACCAAACCCATCCCTGAGCCAGGGGATGGCAGCCACAGCTCTGCAGAGGAGTGCTAGAACGGGGTGTCTGCATAATTGTGCAATTAACAGAGTGGAGAAAGGTTAATTTCAGCTTTTTTTGAATTGGTTTTCCTGAAAACATTTCAGTAAAATCAAACCAAATCAGTTGGTTCAGTTCTGCCTTTGCCTAAACTTGTATTTTTTTGCTTTGTGGATTTTTGGGGAATGTGGCTGAATCTTCAGGTGTTTTCTGCCCAGTGACAAAGCTCTGCTTTGGTGTTGGTCTTAATCCCTTTGCAACCTTTTATTTTCCTGTAATAGGTGTAAACCATATTAAGGAATCTACATGGATTAGTCCGTGTGCACTTCATAGGTTTGGGTTCCAGGATGAGGCAGAACACACAGAATTTGATCTATTTTTATTTTTAATTTGGTATTTATCCCATCTCCACACAGTGTTAATACAGTTAAACATTTTCTCTTGGCAAGAGGAATAGAATAGTTTACATTGATCTCAGTGCTTTAAGATTTGATAAAAAAGAATGACTTGCAGTTTGAGAACACAAAATCTGACTCATAATGTGGGATTTCTCCTGTATTGAATCAAATCCCCAAAGAGAAATCCATCCCTTTTTTCAGCTTTAAATTGGTTAATGTGCTTTGAATTGCATCTTCTTCATTCTGTCACTTTGCAAGAGAAGTCTTTTGGAAGCTCTTCTCACCCAGCAGCTCAGCACAAGCAAATTGGCAAAGAATAAACTTCAGTAATTTCCAGATTTGCTTACTCAGTGCTTAGTCACTTTATGGAGCTGGTAATTCTCTGGTTTCTTTTTTTTTTCCCTTTTCTCCCAAAGACCTGTTGAGTTTGTAGAAGGTGGGCTGGTACCTTTTTAGAAATTTTTGCACTGTATTAATAATTGAACCTGTGTAAATGTGTATAAAATCATTTTGCATGTATATGTATATATGTACATATATCTAATAAATGGCTTTTTTTGTAATGGTTGTCTTCATGGAGTGTTTGGAATTTACTGATTATATGAGGAGGTTAATCAATCATTTCATTTTTGCAGGCATCTTTAGTGATCCCTGTGGCCAATTCATCAGCTGAACTGGATAAACATATTTATACATATTTATTTATAAATACATTTATAGAAATGCAGTTTTCCAAGCAGGGCATTGCAGCAGGCTTTGATGGAATCTCTTTGTGGCTTTAACAAGCTTGCTGTTAATTTTCAGGGATTCTCAGAGGTTTTTCCTGCAAAATTTGTGTGTTGAAATGAGATGAAATGAGATGTGACACATCCCAAAGGTGCCTTTCCAGCTGCCTGGCAGGGACAGTGGGGACGTGGCAGTTTGCAGGTGCATTTTTAGCCTTAATAAAAACAGAATTGTTAATTCGTTTGTCCTTACTAAGAACTTGTGGGCTTTTTTTGGGGAATATCAGCCACCTTTGCTGATGGCTCTGAAGACACCAATTCATCAGTTTTAAAGCAATGAAGGGGTTAAAGTGACAGAAAATTCAGCTTTTCCATCACTGGAATGGGATGGGGTTCATGTGTGGGAGAGATGCTTTGTGTGACAGCACTCAGAGGATTCTGCTGGATCAGGAACCAGAAAATAAAAATCAAAGAGCTGGAAGAAACCAGGCTTGTGGAACTACTGGTTGCTTCCCATTTTTCTGCTCCCTGCTCCTCCACAGGGTATCTAATGGCTTCAAACTGACAGAGGGCAGGGTTAACAATTGAATATTAGGAAAATTCCTCACTCTGAAGGTGGGGAACCTCTGGCAGAAGGTGCCCAGAGGAGCTTTGGCTGCCCCTCATCCCTGGAAATGTCCAAGACCAGGTTTGGAGCAGCCTGGGACAGTGGAAGGTGTCCCCACCATGGCTGGGGTGGCCCTGGATGGGCTTTAAGGTCCCTTCCAAGCCAAACCACTCTGGGATTCTGTGGCAAAAGCAGAACAATGCTCAGAAAGAGAGGGAGAAGCCCCTGGAGTGAGGAGAGAGGCAGGGCAGGGGGTGGGAATCAGGAGGAGAGAGAGCCTCATTCTTCTGAACTGCTCTGCCCTTTGAAATCCAGATGTTATTTTCGTTCTGTAAATAAATGATTGCTCAAAGCATGTTTCTTCTCAGGATGCCAGTGCAGGGGAACAGCAGCCTCTCCCTTTCTTCTGTGGCGAGGGGAGAAAGCAATTATAACTGCCTTTCTCTTTTGAAGATGCTGATAAAAGAAGGTGGGAGGATCAGAGGGTCCCTGTGCCGAAACAGAAACGACTCCTGAGGTGATAGAAATACATGTTTTTATTTCAAACAAAGTAACTCCACTTCTGCTGACTTTCAAAGGTGACCCAGTTGCACGGAAAAACTGTTTGTGAGGGGGGAAAGGAAACCATGGCCACAAAAGCAGGGACAGGCAGGAGGTGAGGACAGGTGGATGTAGATTTTCACTGTTTCTCCCGGCGCTGATTTATGACCGGAGATAGCTCAGGGACGCCACTTGTAAGTTTTCTTTTGTTGGCTGTTTAGGCTTGTAAGTTTTCTGTGCTGTCTAGGCTGTTTAGGTGGCCTGGAAAGGCCCAGGGATGGCCTTGAAGAGCCGGCGCTTCAAAGGACGAGGAGAGACTTCTGATCTTGTCTCGGTCTCGGTGTTTATTAATTGTTTATCTAAAAGATTTTCTTTCAGCCCGACAGAGGTCTGCACAGCAAGCCAGCCATGGGCACACTGAGAGCCCCCGGGGCGGTCACTTATCTTTATACCCGAAGTTACGTGTACAATATTTATAATTTTTCCCCAATACCTTCTACCCTTATTAACCGGTGCACTTTTAGTAATAACCAATCCCAAAGTGCCACCATCACCACAGAAGATGGAGGCCAACAAGAAGAAGAAGAAGGACAGGACACACCCCAATTCCTCCATCTTACTTCTTTAGACCCCCCTGTACCAAAATCCTAAACCCTGTGTTTTACACTCTAATTAACTTATCCCTTCACCATTCACCCAGTGAATTCCTCCCAGTCCTCATACAGGTGTTGTCTCCTGTGTAGGATCCAAGTCCAGCCACCAGACACTTCTGGCAACATTCCAGGACTCCCGAGCCCCCCAAGGGTGGTCTCGGCCACTCTGCACCTCCGTCCTGAGGTGCTGAGATCCCACAGGTGGAGTGTCCTTCTCAATGGTCATGGCTTTAGAATCTCTGGGCCACTTGTCCTGAGCTCAGGGCAGGGCTTGGAGCAGCCTGGGACAGTGGGAGGTGTCCCTGCCCATGGCAGGTGATGGAAGGAGGTGATCTTTAAGGTCCCTTCCAACCCAAACCATTCTGGGATTCTGTGATTTCCTTTTCTTTCACTTTTCTCCAGCTCTTAGAAGAATCCTTGACAAAGTAATTAAATGGCAACACCAACCAAAGACCCCTAAAATGTCTTTACTTCCTGTTCCCACTTCAAGTACACATTAACCAAAACACAATATGCCTTTAAAATTCCCTTTGGTGGAATAAATGTCTTTTGATGAAAGAATGGTAAGGAAGGCTTGAAATAATGACCATTAAAAGGTAAAGCACCAGTCAGTACAGCATGGAAGGCTGAGATTAATAATTTCATTATGGGGAAAAAAATAATTCACTTTTGGAACCCTGGATACTCAGGATTTCAGATTTCTGTGCTGCCAGGCACTGACCCCCAAGAGAACACTGCACTGACCTGAGGCCGTGGAGAAGCTTCCAGAATGGAATGACAGAACTGGGATTGTGGGTGTGGAGTTTGGATAGAAGTGTGTGATATCACAGGGTGGGAAACTCAGAGTTTAAGGGTTTAGAATAGAGTAATGGAAATAAAGCAGGATAGGGGTTTTAGAGCGGTGGTTGAACCTTCTCCTCCTTCTCCTTCTCCTTCTCCTTCTCCTTCTCCTTCTCCTTCTCCTTCTCCTTCTCCTTCTCCTTCTCCTTCTCCTTCTCCTTCTCCTTCTCCTTCTCCTTCTTCTCCATGGGTTTGGGTGGTTTTGTGTAATTGGATAAAAAGTCCCCATTGCAGCCATGGCTGGTTGGTTATTGGGTTAAAAGTGAAAATAACTGAGGTGTCATTTCTTAATTGGACAGTTGATCCTTCAAAGGCCTTGCAGAGAGAGAGATGGGGCTCCATTTTTAGTTTGTGAGAGTGAAGTGCTGCAGAACTCAGGGTTTGTGAGAGTGTGACAGAGATAAGAACTGATAAACATCTGAGTCCCAACAAGAAATTCCATCTCACACATTTAATCCTGACTCTGGCAAAAAAAAAAAAAAAAAAACAAAAAAACAAAAAAAAAAAAAAAAAAAAAAAAAAAAAAACAAACAAAAAAAACCCCAAAAAACAAAGCAAATACTCCACTCACAATAAATCCCAAATCCCTGATTTCATAGGGTAATAATAAACAAATTAGGCAGAAAGTTCAGCCCTGAAGCCCTGAAATGCTTTACTGCCCACCAGAGGGCAAAGCAAGCACGAGGATTTCTCCAGGGAGCTGCCACCTCCTCTCTCTGTGGTACCTTGGGTGGGAGCAAAGGGCACAGACCTGACCTGGTTGGCCCCAAAATTTTCCTATTAACTGCTAGATGAGGTCAAAAACCCAACCAAGCTGCAGTGAAGGCACTGAACAAACCTGTGCAGGTTCCTCCAGGCTTGCAGCTGTGTTTGGGGGGCTCAATGTGCCCTGAGTGATGCTCAGAGGAGGTGACAGCACCAGCACAGCTGCTGGGGGGACAGGCACTGGGCCAGTGGCACTCCCTCAGCCTGGGATGTGCTGTCTCTGCTTTAGGGGTGACCCAGGTTTAGGTACAGGTGGTTTCCTTTGCCAGGTAAGGGATGGGACCAGAGGAAATGGCCTCAGGTTGTGCCAGGTTCTCCTCAGCCTGGGGAGGGTTGGGTTGGATTTCAGGAGAGATATTTTACAGAAAGGGTGGGCAGGCACTGGAACTGGCTGCTCTCCAGGTGGTTGAGAAACACTCAGGTGATCCAGAGCAGGAACCTCTGGTGCTTGAGGCATCCCAGAGCTGGCAGACGGGTTTTGGTTTGGACGCATGTCGCAGACATCTTTTATGGAAAATCCTTTCCTTAGGATTTTTCCTCCTGAGAAGCTGGAGACCTCAGGAACAAAATGTAAACATTGATTATCTGCTGCTGTGGAATGCAACAGGTGCATCTGGGATTGGTCTCATGTGGTTGTTTCTAATTAATGGCCAATCACAGTCAGCTGGCTCGGACAGAGAGCTGAGCCACAAACCTTTGTTATCATTCTTTCCTTTTCTATTCTTCTTAGCTAGCCCTCTGATGAAATCCTTTATTCTTTTAGTATAGTTTTAATGTAATATATATCATAAAATAATAAATCAGCCTTCTGAAACATGGAGTCAGATCCTCATCTCTTCCCTCAGCCTGAGACCCCTGTGAACACTGTCACACTTCCAACCTGGTCATCCTGTGAATTTTGTGAATAACTCTTCCCTGGAGGTGCTCAAGGCCAGGCTGGATGGACCTTCAAGCAGCCTGGTCTAGTGGAAGGCATCCCTGCCTCAAAACCTGATGATCTGAAGGTTTTCCCCAAGCCAAACCATTCTCAGATTCTGTGATTCTGTGATAGCAAGGAAGACTTTGATGTAAAATAAAAACTACTGAAACAATCTTCAATTCTTCTGAGCTTTCTGCTTCTCCCTTTTGCAGGCACTGGGAGGCACCAGTGCACAAGGCTGGGAAGGAAGCTGAGGGGAACCTGCCACATTTCCTACCTGCTCCTACAAATGCTGCACTTTTCCCAGCAGGTTTTGCTGTAGGATTCCTGAAACGGAGACCAAACACCCTGGAGACTGTAGGATAATCACTTTGGGGCTGAAAATCTGCTTAACTTGTTTGGGAATCCACAAAATCAGAGGGTTTTGGGAAAGCTGCAAAAGGCTGGCCCCAGTAGCCATGAGATTGTCAGCAGGAAAATTATGTAAGAAGTAGAAAAGTAAAGACAAATAGAACCATGGTCTGTGTATTAATGTTTGAGTAGAATAACTCCCTAAGCTACAGAAAAGGATATCTAGTGAGATGTTAGGAAGTTTGAAGCTTACTAATGGAGCTCTGTGCATTGTGTTTTAAGGCTCACAAGCAGGTATTGTATTTGAAATAAGCAAGCATTGTTTAACCAAAGGTACCTGTGCTTATAGTGGCTGGATAGAACTACTGTCAATGTGCTTTTGCTTTGTGTGATTGGTGAAAAAACCTCTAAAGTGAGTTGTAACATTAAGTTCTTTGTCTGCTGCCTGGGATGTGAGCTGCTGGCATTTTCCCATTGTCATAACCATGGAATGAGACTGATGCAGGAAAATAAAACAGCTCAAGGCACGTTCCCAGCAGTCCTGTCCTGTTGGTGATTTGTACACAGACCATGGCCAGTGATAACTGGCAGGGCTGGAACCAGTTTGTCAGAAGCAGAAAGTCACTGCAATTTTCATTCCAACTGATACTTCCCTCTCAGCCTCAATCTCCATAAAAGTCAAAAAGAAAACATCCTGAAATGAAATATTTTGTTCAACTCAAGAGAGTTTTTGTCCAGAAAAGCATAGAAACAGGAACAGTGGGCTCTGACCACTTTTATTTTTTAGTTTGGTGTCTTTAAGGAACAAACCTCGCTCGTTGTGCTGAATGGAGGCGCTCCTGCTCTGAGCCCTGGGGTTTTGTTCTCAGCCTCAGGGATCCAGGAAGGGGCTGGAGGGTATCTGAGACACACATCCATCCATCCATCCATCCATCCATCCATCCATCCATCCATCCATCCATCCATCCATCCATCCATCCCTGGTCCTTAATCCATCTGCAGAAACTGCCTGGAGAGTTGAGCTTTGGAAAGAGACTTGAGGCAAAGCCTTGTTCCCAAACCTGCTGATAAATGGGCAGGGAGTGATGCTGCCCTTGCAACCTCAGCAAGAGGAGGGGGCACAGAGGGCCAGGAGCAGGCAAACAGGATAGATTTCCCCCAGCTTCACCCCACAGTAAACTTGCTGCTGTTGAGGAGTGAAGGGGAGGAGAGTCCTGTTTGCATCTACAAGAAATTTCTGCATCTACCAGAAACCTACTTCTGGTATCACCTGTGGATGGGAAAACAATTCCCTGACACAATTTTAGGGATTTTCAGCAATTTCTTTCCCTGTAGTGGGTTTTTTGGGAGGGTTTTTTGTTTGTTTTATATCTCTTCCTGATCATTGCATGGAGAGTGCTGAGCTGTCATGTACCACATATTCACTGGCAAAGAGTGAAGCTCCAATCCTGGGGTCAGTTTTGGGAATAAAGGACATGTCCAGGGAAGGGAATGGGGTTGGGAAAGGGGCTGGAGCAGCTGAGGGAGCTGGGAAGGGGCTCAGCCTGGAGCAAAGGAGGCTCAGGGGGGACCTTGTGGCTCTGCACAGCTCCTAACAGGAGGGGACAGCCAGCTCTGCTCCAGGGAACAGGGACAGGAGGAGAGGGAACGGCCTCAATTAGGGCCAGAGCAGGTTTAGGTTGGATATTAGGTGGAATTTATTCATGGAAAGGGTTTCAGGCATTGGAAGGGGCTGCCCAGAGAGGAACAAGAATCACCATCCCTGGAAGAGCTCAAAGCAGTGTGGATGTGGCACCTGGGGACAGGGTTTGGTGGTGAACCCAGCGCCAGGTTGAGGCTGGACCTGGGAAATCTTTTCCAGCCTTTGTGGTTCTGTGGTTCTGTGACTGCAGCTGGCAGATCCAGGCTGGATGTTAGATATAAACTGCACCAGGAGGGACGAGAAGCTCTGGAGCAGCTCCATGCCCAGCCTGACCCATTGTGGTGTCAGTCCTGCCCCGAGCCACATCTTGCACTCCATTGTCACACACATCTTTTATGGAAAATCCTTTCCTTAGGATTTTTCCTCCTGAGAAGCTGAAAGGTCTCAGGAACAAAATGTAAACATTGATTATCTGCTGCTGTGGAATGCAACAGGTGCATCTGGGATTGGTCTCATGTGGTTGTTTCTAATTAATGGCCAATCACAGCCAGCTAGCTTGGACAGAGAGTCTGAGCCACAAACCTTTGTTATCATTCTTTCTTTTTCTATTCTTAGCCAGCCTTCTGATGAAATCCTTTCTTCTATTCTTTTAGCATAGTTTTAATGTAATATATATCATAAAATAATAAATCAGCCTTGTGAAACATGGAGTCAGATCCTCGTCTCTTCCCTCATCCTCAGACCCCTGTGAACACGGTCACACCCCATGTCCCCTCCAGCCACATCTCCCTGATTTAATGCCCCTTCCAAACACATCCCTGTGGTTTGACAAACCTGTGACACTCTGTGATTTAATGTCCCTGCCCACCAGCATCTCTGGCACTTCACTATTCCTGTGATTGAGGGGTCTGGATGCTGCTCAAATGCTTCACAGCACTCAGGTCCTAAATTAGCACAACATTCAAAAAATCCCCACCAACAACCCCAAATCAAATGTTTCTCCCTGAAGGCTCTCGTGATAGAAATTGAACATCAATAGAATTTAGAAAACTTTTATTTCCCCCCCCCTTATCAGGAATCTGACTCATTAAATTTTCAATTTACAAGTTTCTGATGGGTTTATGGGAATGTTACAATAACCTGGCACCACCAGTGCCTTCCAAAGCAGGAAGGAAGTGTGCTGGGGATAGAAATGTGGTGTTGCTCCCATATCTTAAGGTAATTAACTTTTCTGATGATTGAGACATATCAGCCTCCAAAAAAGACCTAAAATTACTTTTTAATGCAGATTTGCATGAGTGTACCTCCCCATTCTTGGAAATGTCCAAAGCCAGGTTGGACAGGGCTTCGACTAACCTTGGATGGTGGAAGATGTTCCTGCCATGGCAAAGGATTGGAATCAGATGATAATTAAGGTCCCATCCAACCCAAACCATTCTGAGATTTCTGGTGTTTCAGTCACAAACAGAAAAATCTAAACTTGTCTTTAAGAAAAGCAAACTTGAAATGCTGCAATTTTCATTCAAACTGATACTTTCCAGTCAGCCTCAATCTTGATAAAAGTCAAAAAGAAAACATCCTGAAAATGAAATTTTTGTTAAACTCGAGAGAGTTTTTTGTCCAGAAAAGCCAAGAAACGGCAACAGTGGGCTCTGATCAAAGAGTTTAATCCCATAAAGATTTTAAAAGGCAGGGTATAACTGCTCTCAGCCTTTGTTCTGACAGTCTTGAGTCATTAAAATTCACTGCTCAGTTTTGTGGAGACCCCATCGCCTTTTAAGACTGACTTAAAAATTTAAGTGCTTAATAAATTAATGATTGCAAATTAAGTCATCCTTTGGTGCCTGGTCAGCTGTGTAGTCCCCAAATCCATTGATGTGCTGAGGAATTATGGTCTTCAGTTGTTTCATTGTGGCACCTCCTGCTGCTTTAGGCACACTTGGGGATGTGGGCAAGAAAGGAAAATGCCTTTGAGAATATTTTTGACCCAGGTTGTTAAGCAGCCCTTCCCCCTGGATCAGATCTTTCCATCCATCACTGCCAGGGAAGAAAATCAATCCTTTTTATAGCAACGAGCATATTCAATAATGCAAAAGGTCAGGGCATTAAACACAGTGTGGAGGTGTCTGCAGTGAGAGATGGGCTTTGCCTTTTCAACCCTGCACAGCCCCACTGCAATTGGCAGCTGGGGCAGCCCCTGCACACCCACCTCCCTCAGGATGGCCAAAAAGCCATCCCTTAGAAGGTCAAAATATTTATCCTGCAGGAGGTCAAAAACCCATCCCTCAGCATGGTCAAAAATATACACTTCTAGTCAAACTAAAAAACCACAATCCCAGTTCTGTCATTCCATTTTGGAAGCCTTCTCCACAGCCTTGGGTTGGTCAAAAAACCCTATCCCTCAGGATGGTCAAAAACCCCATTCCCTCAGGATGGTCAAAAATACACACTTCTATCCAAACTCCAAACCCACAATCCCAGTTATATCATTTCATTTTGGAAGCTTCTCCACAGCCTCAGGATGGTCAAAAACCCCCTTCCCTCTGGTCAAAAATCCCCATTCCTCAAGATGGTCAAAATCCCCATTCCCTCAGGATGGTCAAAATCTCCATTCCCTCAGAATGGTCAAAAAACCCATCCTTGAGGATGGTCAAAAATCCCCATTCCTCAAGATGGTCAAAAACCTCATAATGGTCAAAAACCTCATCCCTCAGGATGGTCAAAAATACACACTTCTATCCAAACTCCAAACCCTCAATCCCAGTTCTATCGTTCAATTTTGGAAGCCTTCTCCATAGCCTCAGGTTGGTCAAAAAACCACATTCCCTCTGGTCAAAAATCCCTATTCCTCAAGATGGTCAAAATCCCCATTCACTCAGGATGGTCAAAAAACCCCATCCTTCAGGATGGTCAAAAGATCTCCATCCTTCAGTAGGTCAAAAATCACCATCTGTCAGGATGGTCAAAAAAGTTCCCATCCATCAGGATGGTCAAAAACCCCATTCTTGAGGATGGTCAAAAACCTCATCCCTCAGGATAGTCAAAAATACACACTTCTATCCAAACTCCACACCCACAATCCCAGTTCTATCATTGCATTTTGGAAGCTTCTCCACGGCCTCAGGTTGGTCAAAAACCTCATCCCTCAAGATGGTAAAAAAATCCCCATCCTTCAGGAGGTCAAAAATCCCCATTCCTCAGGATGGTCAAAAAACCCCATCCTTGAGGATGTTCAAAAACCTCATCCCTCACAATGGTCAAAAACCCCATCCCTCAGGATGGTCAAAAAACCCCTCATCCCTCAGGATGGTCAAAACCACACACTTCTATTCAAACTCCAAACCCACAATCCCAGTTCTATCATTCAATTTTGGAAGCTTCTCCACGGCCTCAGGTTGGTCAAAAACTTCATCTCTCAGGAGGTCAAAAACCTCATCCCCCAGGATGGTCTAATTGAGCATAACTCCATTTGACAGTGCTTTTCCAATTGGAAGGCTTCAATTGTTCCCATTTTGGAGTGAGCACCCCAGGGATCACTGGAGAGTTCCATGACCCAAAGGGCTTGGGAGGCTGTGACACAGCTGAAGGGACCTGGGATCAATTCCTGCTCTCTAGGAATTCCCTCTGTGACTCCAGACATGATTTAAAATCATGCAGAAATCAGGTTTTATGGCCAACCAGTATTTCTGAGCTCAGGGCAGTGAATTGGAGCATCTTCTCTCCAGGATCAAATTCCTTTGGGATCCACAGATCCCAGACCAATGAGAGGCTCTTGCCATCCCCACTCAGGATATGGGGATTTCTCACTTTCTTTGTGCCTCACTTCCTCCTGCATCAAACAGCTGCAGAACCTTTTTGTTGAACTGTTCTCTTCCAAAGAAAAATCCAGAGAAATTCAGAAAAAACCAAAATGCCTACTTTGATGAAATTTCACTCAAAATGACCAGACAGCATTTTGAAACTTCCAGTGAAAGAAAGTAAAGTGAAACTTTTCTTACAGCATTTCCCTTCATTACTCTGGGATCAGTTAAACAGTCCTCAGCAGAATTTATTTAAAAACCCAATAAAACAAATGACTCCAGCTTTATTTTTTTGGTCATAACAATATTTTTGCAGGCATACCTGAACAGAAAGGAATAATCTGATCTCCAAGCAGATAATTCCTCCCTTCTGCATTTAAAGTAGGACTTTCAGGAGTGCCTTTGAGCTGTGTGAACTTAGGCCAGGTAAGTTTTTATGACATATTTGCCCAGAGAGAGGCCACCCTTTGTGACTGCAGCGTGGATGGGGCAGAGTTTCAGTGCCCAAATGCCTGGGGGCAAAACTCCTGTGGCACATCTGTGGCAGCAGATGTGGTTGTTCAGCTTCTTCCAAGGGGAGCATCCAGCTGTTCCTGCCAGAAAATGAACTTTATATGGGCAGGGAGGGATGGGACAAGGAGAGACAGTTTTAAATGGAAAGAGAATGGGTTTAGATGAGATGTTTGGCTGAAATTCTTTACTTAGAGAGTAGTGAGGCACTGGAACAGGTTAATCAGAGAAGTTTTGGCTGCCCCTGGATTCCTGGAAGTGTCCCAGGCCAGGCTGGATGGGGCTTGGAGCACCCTGGGATAATGGAATTTGTCCCTGCCATGGCAGGGGATGGAGCTGGATGATCCTGAAAGTCCCTTTCAACCAAAACCATTCTGAGATTCCATGATTCCCTGGATTTGCCATTCTAGCAGTATCGAAGTGGGTAGATGTCGCAGACATCTTTTATGGAAAATCCTTTCCTTAGGATTTTTCCTCCTGAGAAGCTGAAAGGCCTCAGGAACAAAATGCAAACATTGATTATCTGCTGCTGTGGGATGCAACAGGTGCACCTGGGATTGGCCCATGTGGTTGTTTCTAATTAATGGCCAATCACAGTCAGCTGGCTCGGACAGAGAGTCCGAGACAGAGCCTTTGTTATCATTCTTTCTTTTTCTATTCTTAGCCAGCCTTCTGAGGAAATCCTTTCTTATATTCCTTTAATATAGTTTTAATGTAATATATATAATAAAATAATAAATCAGCCTTCTGAAACATGGAGTCAGATCTTCATCTCTGCCCTCATCCAAGAACCCCTGTGAACACCATCCCAGGAAGATCCACTGGAGGGAATTCCTTCCACAGCTAATCCTGATTTTCAGCAGGTTGGGACTTAGGTGATCTCCTCTAACCCATGAGAACCAAGTTTAGCTGGAATTTCTCATCATTTCTTCTCTCCCTTTTCATTGTTTCATATAAAATGTTGCTGGGCTGCCTTTCCCTCACTGCACCCCCCAGCAGAGGAGTAATTACATTCATTGGAAACGCTTCCTGATCACATATTCATTTACCAGCTGCTGAAGGAAAATGAACTGGGCAAAGTGCCACTGGAGACTTGGATTCACAAGCTGGGGAGAGCAACTGAAAGAAGTGCTCAGTGTGCATTTGCTTTCCCTCTCCAGCCATCCATTATCCTCCTGTTCAGCTGATTTGGGAAGTTAAAAGGCAGCCAGGGTGGCAGCATGTGATACTTTCCAGCACGAGCACAGCTTTGGGGCTGCCAGATTTACCTTTGGCTGCACTTTAAAGGGCACTAAAAATACTCCAACTTCACATCTTGAATATGGTGCAATAAATTAAACCAGAACCACTGCATTCTTATTTCTTGGTTGCTGTCAGTCACTCTCATTGGTGTTGCCATTGACCCATTTTTATTTCCCTGTCCTTCTTCTCCCTCCCTCTATCCCAGTGTCTCTTTTCTGTTTTCTGGACTCCACAACCAGCCCCAAAACATGTAGAAACCCCCACAGGTCTTTAATTATAGACACCTCTGACACCTCCAAATCCACCATGGAGTGGTTTGGGTTGGAAGGGAGCTCAGAGATAATTTTGTTCCAACTCCCTTCCACCATCCCAGGCTGCTCCAAGCCCTGTCCAACCAGGCCTTGGGCACTCCCAGGGATCCAAGGCCAGCCACAGCTTCTGAACAAAATCCCAAACTTATCTGTATATATCCATAAGAAATATATCAGTACAAGATTGCCCAAATCCACCAAGTCTTGGACAAATAGAGAGGTTTCATTCCAATTACTGCCAGAGATCCCAGGAACATGAACAACCAACCAAAATGAGCAAAATAGTTAAAATAATACAGTCAAAAACCCTCCAGGGCCCAGCTGGGAATATTTTTGCAGGCTTCACCTTTTTTGGTTTGCTCATGTTCACCACCAGGGAAGACCAATAAAATCTCTTGAAACATGAAACTTTTGAGTCAAATAGATCAATTTACTGGATACAGAGAGTCAGTGGGCATTGATTTTATGATATTTCACATTGCCCCTTCCCCATGCTGTGCTCATTCCCCCCAGGCAGCGGCAGAAAATAAATTATTAATTAATTTGATTCCCACTGTTTCTCCATCCCATTGTTTTCTTTCTCAGGAGGTCTGACAAACGTTTAGCCCTACCTGAGTTCTGTAAGTGTGAACTACTTGATAGTTTCTAGTTCCCTAATTATCTGGTGTCATTAGACTTGGGGTATTTCCCTCTCATTTCATTTTTGCCTTCAGTATTTATGGTTTTATTTCAGTCTGATGGTTTGAGCTCACCCTCTTTGGCCTTATTTGACATATGAAGGGAAGGAACTGGTTAAAAACCTGGGCTAATGGAAGGATTAGAACTGGGTGAGCTTTAAGGTCCCTTCCATCCCAAACCATCCTATAATTCTGTGATATCTCTAAAGAGCAGGGGAAACTTCTCAGATTTTAAATTTAAAAGTTACTTGACAGTTTTTCCATCATTTTGCACCTCGGGTGCTCTCTGACAGTGTGGATGCAGTGTGGTTTTTATCCAGAAATTTAGACAAAACCTGTCAGTCTCAAAATGGGTTATGAAAGTCATAAAATGCAAACAGAGTGTGTAGTACACATCCTAGACAAGCAGACACTGGGACTGGATGAAAAAGGCTCAAATTACTTGAAGAGAGCTTAGCATAATTGCTGGTTTTCTTCTGCTAAGATATTTCCACAAAGCACACAAAAGCAGGGCTTAAAGAGAAATGATTTGTGGCATAAGTGGTGTGTTAAACATCTGAATATTAATGTGGTTCTGGTGAAGAGCCCTGTCAACATGTGTCTTTGAATTTTATGTTCCTTGAGTTGTGCATGGGGACATTCAGGCATCTGGATATCCATTTTTGGTTTTTGAGGGTCTCCAGGACAAGGGAAGAGATTAAAATCTTGACTCCATGTTTCAGAAGGCTGATTTATTATTTTATTATATATATTCTATTAAAAGAAAATGATAGATTAAAACTATACTGAAAGAAAGAGAAAGGAGACATCAGAAGGTTAGAAAAGAAAGGAATGATAATAAAATCTCATGACAGACTCAGAGAGTCCAACACAGCTGGACTGTGATTGGCCATTAATTAAAAACAATTCACATGTTGGGTAAACAATTCTCCAAATCACATTCCAAAGTAGCAAAACATGGAGAAGCTGAAGCTTCCCAGCTTCTCAGGAGAAAAGATCCTGGTGAAAGGATTTGTCAGAAAATATGTTAGTGACAGGGTCTCTTGTTTGGGTCTCTTGTTTGGCCTCAGGAGTTTGGGTCTCCTGTGGGTTGTGGTCCAGTCCTGTGTGGATATTTCAGGTGTCCCAACCCTGAATCATGGAACCACAGCTGCCCAGAACAGCCTGGGGTTGAAGGAAACTTAAACATCATCCCATTCCACCCCTGCCATGGGCAGGGACACCTTCCACCATCCCAGGCTGCTCCCAGCCCATCCAGCCTGGCCTTGGGCACTTCCAGGGATCCAGGGGCAGCCACAGCTGCTCTGGGCACCCTGGGGCCTTGTATTGGCCTCATCCTCTCATGTTCATCTGCAAATGTGATTTATTTCTTGGATCACTGATTTTGGGGTCTCCTCCAGCCAGGTCTCATAAGCTCTTGGAGATTTATATCACACCCAAGATAGCTCAGCTACCTTAGATGGCATAAAATCAGCAGGATGGCTTCTGTGGCAGTGCTGGAAACAGAGAAGTTTTCATAAAGAGGTAAAATAACAAAGCTCTTTACAGAGAAAAACTGAGCCAGGGCAAGAGGTTCTTGCTCTTGGTAAAACACTTCACAAAAGCAATTAGTTCCCTTGTTGTCTTCTTTTTCAGTACATTGCTTAGGCAGGACTTTTTGGCTTCTGTCCAATTGGCTGTCCTTAAGTTTGAGGTGAAGTCCTCAAGGTCCTTTTTACCTAAGTGAAGAGAGAAACTTCCAGGCTTTTTTCCTTTTTAGGGAGACAAAGGACAATTTTGTCATTCCGTCAACAAGGGGAACATTCCAACAAATCACCACATAAAGCAATAAAACATCTCAGAGCTCCCTTTCCCCCAGGCATGCAGACATCAGTGAGCACCCACACAGCTGGTGGGGCTGATGATGGGGTTAATCCTGCCCAGCTCCTCTGGGATTTGCTTCAATCATCTGCTCTCCTGTTTTACCCAGATCCCCTCGTCTAGGCTGTCGCTGTGCTCTAAAGCCAGCCCAGCTCATTGTGGTTTTTCCTCTGGGAGCGGAGTTATTTCTTTATTTCTCTATTTTCCATTGCTTAATTTTGTGTTTACCTTGAATTTATTTGGGGTAAATTTACCTTTTTATAAGTCGAGTCACTGGAGGCAGCTGCAGCCCTGGTTTGAATGGGAGGACCATGTGACAGTGGGGTCATTCCTCATTAAAGGCTTCAATCAATGACCTTAGCTTGCTGATTCTCTCTATATTTTTGCACAATTTGAAGGTCTGAAGCTTTAGTAAAACCACAGATGCCATAAGAATGACACACACTGAGCCGGCAGCAGGGTGAGTGATGTAAATCTTTTGTGATGATGCAAATGTTTGTGCCTGTGTTTGCACTGGGAGCTGTTCTGGAGCCACAAAATGGCTGAGGGTGGGAAAGACCTCTGGAATCACCAGGTCCAACCTCCATCTCAATCAGGCTATCCAGCACCATTCCCCCTTCAATATTGTATTTGTGGGGTGCCCTGTGGCAGGAAGGAATGATGAATCTATGTTTTCATAAGGCTAATTTATTATTTTATGATACTATATTATAATAAAGAATACTATACTAAACTATACTAAAGAATACAGAAAGGATACTTACAGAAGGCTAAAAAGATAATAATGAAAACTCCTGGCTCTTTCCAGAGTCCCGACACAGCCAAAGAGTGAAAACAACTCACGGCAGAATCCAATAGAACAATCACCTGTGGGTAAACAATCTCCAAACACATTCCACATAAGCACAACACAGGAGAAGCAAATGAGATAAGAATTGTTTTCCTTTTCTCTGAGGTTTCTCAGCTTCCCAG
The DNA here is from genome assembly GCF_027887145.1 of Ammospiza caudacuta. Taxonomy (NCBI): domain Eukaryota; kingdom Metazoa; phylum Chordata; class Aves; order Passeriformes; family Passerellidae; genus Ammospiza; species Ammospiza caudacuta. The sequence goes on from NC_080593.1 coordinate 3,173,531, forward strand.
AAGAAAAATTCTGGGTGAAGGGATTTTCCAGAGAATGTGAATGTGACACTTCAACAAGCTGTCTTTTGAAGTACAATTTTGCCTCTAGAGCTTGGCTGGATCCTTTAAGAAGAGCGATGAAACCCATTTATCTCTGCAGAGGGAGGTTTGCCCAGAGCACTCCTGCATTATCTTGCACAGGGGCGCTTTGCTTTGTTTGAGGTGAGTTATGCCTGTGATGATTTTAACAGACTGCAGGAAACAAAGCAGACAGTCGGGGTGTAAAACACCTTCCATCCCAAAAGTGTATTCAGTCTCAAGGATCCCTCTCATCCATTAGGTATTGATTTGAGGGGAGGACACAGAACAAAGCTGCCAGCTGGCCCCGATGGGTTGGAGCAGCAAATCCAGAGCAGCTCCTCGGGAATCAATGAAATCCCATCGATTCAGAAAGGCTGTAATTAAATGAGCTAATGGATGAGGGATTGGGGGAGGGAGAGGAGTGACACTGAGAGGATCAGCCTGGCCAGGTGGCAAAAGAGGTGAACTCAACACCTTGGACCATGAGGGGGTTTGGGCAAATAATTTTGGGTGTGTTTGTTTGTTGTGTGTCTCCCCTGGGTGGGAACAGGACCCCAGGGTGGGACATTGCTTTGTGAGCAGGGACATGAGCTGGTCTGGAAAAACTTTCCATTGTGGCAAACAGAAGATTCTGCAGATTTCAAAATAAAAGAGCCAGAGGTTGAGCTCAGGTGTCAGAGGCTGGGTCATTCTCACTTTTAAATTGCCTGTTTTACCTCCAGCTGCACCTTTCCAAGAATGAGGGATGGTGGCCAATAGTTGAGGGGCTGATTGTCTTAGGTTGGAAATGCAAGATGTGGTTGGGGTGTGTATTCTATTTATCATCTGTTAAAAGTGGGGCAGTTCTGTCCATGGGGCAGTTTTTCCTTTCTCTCTCCCACACCAACCCTCCCTGCAGGAGATCTCTGCTGTCCATGGCCACTGAGTGTCCCTGCAGGGCTGATCCAATCCCAGCATCCCATGGGGAGATGCTCCGCCCAGGGGAGGAGCCAAGCATTCCTACCTGGATCCAATCTGAGCCTGGCACAGCACAGCAGCCTTTGCCCCCTGCACTGCCAGAGGAGCAGCTTTCTGCTGCCCTGCATGGCCAGAGGGAGCCCAGGCCCATCTGCAGCAGCCCTGGAGCTGCAGAGGAAAACTCCCCCCTTGTGCAGGATCCCTGCTGCAGCAGAGCCACAGCTGGCACTGCAGGAGGGCTGAGCCCCCCTGGGATGGGGCTGGGACACCCCCTGACACAATGGGGGCAGGGACTGCTCTGACTCTGGCAGTATTTTATTTTATTTTATTTTATTTTATTTTATTTTATTTTATTTGGACTATTGCATTTGTATTTTATTATTCCTCTTAAAGAAGTTATTCCTACTCCCATATCTTTGCCGGAGAGTCCCTCAATTTCAAAATTATAATAATTCAGAAGGAGGGGGTTTACATTTTCCATTTCAAGGGAGGCTCCTGCTTTCCTGAGCAGACACCTGTCTGTTCAAACCAAGACACTGATTCTCCCTCTTTTATCCACTCTCCTGAGCCTCCACCTGCAGTGTGGCAGGCCTGGGGTCCCAACATCAGGATATGGAGCTGCTGAGGTGGGTCCAGAAAAGGCCACAGAGATCTCCAAGAGCTGGAGCCCCTCTGCTCTGGAGAGGCTGGGGGAACTGAGTGAGTTCAGTTCTGTTCTTCAGTGCTGGGAGAGAGAGCTCAGAGGATTTTATTATCTTTGAGCAAGTGAAGGGAGCAAACTCTTTCCCATCTCCAACAGGAAAGGCACAGAAATAGTAGATTGATGCTACAACAGGGGATTTTTAGTTAAATGTTAGAAAAGCTTCCTCATGGTGAGGCTGGTTCAAAATCTGAGAGGATCTGGGAGAAATTTCCATCCCTGGAGGAAGGAAACCTGGAAAACATGATCACAACCATTAAATAACATCAGGATGGTTTAGGCAGAATTAACAGCTGATTTCAGTACCTAGCCAATCATTTCTCCATGGAGAAAGCAGGGACAGGAGCAGAAATAAACCCTGTTCCTAAGAGGTGTGGGAAAGAAAATGGACTTTAAAAAAAGCTCAAGAGACCTCAGATTAATTCCTTGCCTTGCTCTAGAATTCCTGGGTTTGAGCCTTTTCTTGCCTTGACTTCCTGCCCATGTCCAATTAAAATAAATACTATAATAATAAATATAAATATTATTATTTAGCATTATTCATTGTTATGCTAGTAAATTATTTGCCTGGGAAATAAAAAGGTTTTTTCCACTTTTCTTTGAAAAAAATCTTTTCCCGACCCAAGTGGGGGAAGGACCACTAAGATTTGCTTTCTAGAGGACCCCAATTCAGAGGTTTAACCCCAAAATTTGCCCATAGTTTGATCCTGAATAAGCTTTTCCTAATGTTAAAGTGGAATTTCCCCTACTCTGGGATGAGCCTGCTGCCTCTTGTCCTGTCAATGAGAAGAATCTGGCTCCATCTCCTTTCCTCCCCACACATCAGGAATTTGTAGGAATTAATAAACACCCCCAGAGATTTCTCTTATTGAGGCTGAGCAACCCCAGCATTTCCAGCAGAGGATAAAAACATGTAAAAATCAAATTTCAACATGTAAACCTAACATGTAAAAATCAAATTTCAAACCCAAACCTGTCACCCAGGAGTCCTTTTCTAGGAGAACAGGAGACACCACAAGCCCAGAATTCAGCCCCCTGACCCTGCACATCTCAGGTGGGATTCAGTTCCCACACACAGCTGCCAAATCCCATTGGGGATGGTAAGCTGAACCCCAAACCCTGTGGCACAGCAGATTTTGGGGAGCTTAAAACCAAAAAACAACCCAGAAAAAGGCTTAAATTATACCAGAGGCTCCACCAGCCCATGCAAAACTTGGTGAGGGGAGGTGACAATTCGCACTTGGACACTGCAGAGCTGAGCTGAAGCACAGTGGGAGCTGAGGTGCTGAAATTTGTGTGTGTTAGCAAACAGAAGGTGTGGTTTGCCTTTTTATTTTATCCCTGCTGGTTATGGGATATAACAAAGGGGATATAAAAGGTCTCAGGGTGCTGGTGCCTTCCCCTCTCTTTGCTCTGCAGGTTTTATGTAGCCAAGGTCAGTGTGGTGCTTGTTTTCCTCGTGGGTTCCTGCCAGCAGAGAAGCAAATAGCAGCAGGGAAAACCTGCTCCTTCCCCTCCTGTCAAACAGAGGGACTTGTCACGCCAGCTCCTGCAGAAAAGGCAGCCAGAGCTATGAAACTGGGTGTGAGGAGAAAGCAAATTTAACCCTGGCTGTGGGTGGTGGAGCAGGGCCCTCTTCTTCAGCAAACTCGACACCAAGTGGCATAAATAATTTCAGTGGATAAACAAGGTAAGATTTATCTTGCTGGAGAAGCAGAGAGGTTGGAGGAAATGCAGATGCCTTTCCCTGAAGTATCACAGAGTTATTAAGGTTGGGAAAGAACTTCAAGACCTTGGCGTCCAAGCTGTGGCTGATCCTCACTGCGTCACCAGCACAGAGCACTGAGTGCCACCTCCAGGGATGGGGACTCTAAACCTCCTTCAATGCCTGACCACCCTTTCAGTGGGAAATTTTCCCTAAAATCCAACCTAAACCTCTCCTGGCACAGCTTGAGGCTGTTTGCTCTGGTTCTGTCCCTGTCCCCTGGGGTCAGGAAGTTCTAGAGTCAGAAGGTTCCCCCTGAGACTCCTTTCTTCCATATTAAACCCATCCAGGAATGTTAAATGAAGTTCTATTGAGTGAAACCACAACACTGCTGTTTATTTCCTCCTGCAGCATCAGCAGCTGGGGATCCTGAGTGAAGCAGGATTGTCACCGACATCTTTTATGAAAAATCCTTTCCTTAAGGATTTTTCCTTCTGAGAAGCTGAGAGGCCTCAGGAACAAAATGTAAACATTGATTATCTGCTGCTGTGGAATGCAACAGGTGCATCTGGGATTGGGCTCATGTGGTTGTTTGTAATTAATGGCCAATCACAGCCCAGCTGGCTCAGACTCTCTGTCCCAGACACAAGCTTTTATTATCATTCCTTCTTTTTCTATTCTTAGCCAGCCTTCTGATGAAATCCTTTCTTCTATTCTTTTAGTACAGTTTTAATAAAATATATATCATAAAATAATAAATCAGCCTTCTGAAACATGGAGTCAGGTCCTCATCTCTTCTCTCATCCTCAGACCCCTGTGAACACGGTCACACAGGACTGTGATGGGAGGCTCCTGACCCTGCATGAAGGATAATTTCCCTCCTTGGACATCTGGGATGAGGTTGAGCAGTACCAAAGCAAACTCTCTCCCTGTGTTTCACCTTTCAATGGACAAGACATTCCTGACATAACACACGTCCTGATTTTTCCCTTGCCTTGCCAGTGGTTTTCGGCTCTGGCAGACCTGGCAGCATTTTTTGTTGTACCTGACAGTTCAAACAGATTTTTTTTTTGGTTTAAATCCAGGGAAATGTTTAAGCCTGGGTGATCTTTGGAGGGGAGATGCTCTAAAGAGCATGGAGATAAATCTCAGTGTCTCTTTTTTATTATGGTTTCATTGCTAACTCAGGCAGGCTGTGTGGTTTTAAACTTTCACTGAAGCGTCTCATTGTAGAATTAAAACCCTAAATACTTCCTGGCACCAAAAATCCTGAACCCAAGTGCAGGATTTATCCATACATTGCATGTTGGAGGTCCCATGAACCATGGAGCATCATACTGGTGTGCAGGAAAAGGTCAGAAAAATCAGTGGCTTTACTGTGGTGTGAGAGGGAGGCAGAATTTAAATTATCCTCTGCCATTTGGTAACTCTAAAAATCCATTTGGAATTTGGCTGTGCTGAGCAGTCCTGGACTGGCCCAGAACGCCAGGTACAGGCACACATGGAGCAGGGAAGTGTTGGAATTGGCTGCTGAGAATTCCAGATTTCTGTGCTGGCAGGCACTGACCCCCAAGAGAACACTGCACTGACCTGAGGCCGTGGAGAAGCTTCCAGAATGGAATGACAGAACTGGGATTGTGGGTGTGGAGTTTGGATAGAAGTGTGTGATATCACAGGGTGGGAAACTCAGAGTTTAAGGGTTTAGAATATAGTAATGGATATAAAGGAAGACGGAGATTTTGGGGTGGAGGCTGCTCCTTCTTCTTCTTCTTCTTCTTCTTCTTCTTCTTCTTCCTCTTCATCATCATCATCATCTTCTTCTTCTTCACCTTTCTCCACCTTCTCCTTCTTCTCCTTCTCCTTCTCCTTCTTCACCACCTTCTTCTTCACCTCCTCCATGGGTTTGGGTGGTTTTGTGTAATTGGATAAAAAAGTCCCCATTGCAGCCATGGGTGGTTGGTTATTGGGTTAAAAGTAAAACTAATTTAGGTGTCATCTCTTAATTGGACAGATGATCCTTTGTCGCAGACATTTTTTCACAGAAATCCTTTCTTTCAGATTTGTTCATCTTCTGGGAAGCGAAGGCCCCAGAAGAACAATGTAAACGATGATTATCAGCTGCTGTGGAATGCAATAGGATGCACCTGTGATTGGTTCATGTTCCATGTGTTTATAATTAAGGGCCAATCACAGGAGCAAGCTGGGGACAGAGACCCTGGATACAGAACTTTGTTATAGATTCTTTTCTATTCTATTTTTAGCTTAGCAAGCCTCTGCAAATTCTCTCCTTATTCTTTTTAGTATAGTCACAATGTATTATATATCATATATCAATAAATCCAGCCTTCTGATCAAGAAACAAGATTCTCGTTCTTCTCTCACCCCAGCGACCCCCTCAGGTCGCTTTAATAATCCTTAAAAGTCCTTGTAGAGAAAGATGGTGAGCCATTTTGTAGCTTTAGTAGAATGCTGCAGAACTCAGGGTTTGTAGGACTGTAATATAGATAGGAACTAATAAATATCTGAGTTTGAACACGAAATATCATCTTGAGTGCGTCAATCCTGACCTTGACAGAGGCAGAAAAGAAGTTAAAGAATTAACATTAAGGAAGGAGCTCTGTTTGTTTCTGTGATGACAAAGAACCTGAGTTAATTCCTCCTTTCTCTGCATTGTCTCCACTCTTTGATAATTTCATCCTTTTTGGGCCTCTGTTTCCTATATAAAATGGACATCACAATTTTTTAGAGGCTGAACTGTGTCCCTGGGAAGGGCTGCTGTGCCTGTGGAGGGGTGAGGCAGGGTTAATTCAGGATATTTTGGCAGGAGTTGCTCTGTGCAGCAACCCCAAAGTGACAGAGCTGCCCACCAAGCCCTGGCTGTGCCTCACCTGTTCCACAGAACTCCCTGGGATCCAGGTGCTGTTTTCTCTCGTGCCATTAGGTGGTGGTGCAGGAAGCAGGACAGACACTATCCTCAGAGTTTCAAACCAGGAAAAATCAGAAATTTCCTTCAACTTCTCACAAGGGAAATATTTCTTTGCTGTCTGCTCAAAGGAGTGAAAAGCAGGTAGGGGAGGGTGATGCCATATGTGAGGGACTGCAGAGCAAACCCAGTCCCTGCTCTTGGAGAGGACAGGGAGCACACAGATCTCAGGATTTGGGCAGGGGCATCTCAGGGAGTAAAGCTCTGCAGATTTTATTTCCCTGGTGAAAATCTGGGAAGGAAGGTGGGAAGGCAGCACTGGAGGGGGATGGAGGAGTTGTGAGAGCCGGGCAGGGTCCTGGGGAGCAAACCTTTCCTCTTAAGGCTTGATGTGTGAAATCTCAGACTTGGAAAGGAACAGGAAGGGGAAAATAAGACAACTCAGAATAAGCAACCGACCACACACACAAAAATCCCTGCTGTGCTCTCCACAGCTTTGATTGACTGTGAGGGGCTGGTTTGGAAAAAATCAGAAAATTATAAAGTCATACTGGCTGGGAAAGTCCTCTGAGATCAGTGGGTCCACACTTGGAATGATGTCTTGTGTTCCCTGTCCTTGTGCTGTCACCTCAGCAGCAGAGGACCCTGGTGGGTACCAGGAACACCCCAGAGTGAATTTGTGTTGTTGTGTAAAATATTTGTGCCCTCCTCGGTGCCAGGAATGAGGGTCCAGAGCCTGAACCCTCCCCTTTTTGCCCCTAATTGTGGCACTTGCTGCCATGATCTAGTTGAACAGTTAGAACATCGGCTGGACTTGATGATCTTATAGGTCTCTTCCAGCCTTGAACTTCTGTGATTCTGCGTGATTCTGTGTGAAACTCAGCCTGAAGCAGCAGCCAGTATTTGTGTTGTTTTCCACCTCTTCTATGGGTTTCACATGGGGCCCAGCAGGGCTGGATTTCACTCTCTGGCTAAATGAGGTGCATGGAGGATGAGGAGCTCTGAATCCATGGGCTCCTGCAGAACCCTGAGCTGAAAGTGTGCTTTCTGAGCTAAATTAGTGATGGGTGGGATTGAGCCAGTGTCACAACACTGCAGGAACTCTGCAGGACAAACTCCCAAGGAAAGGCAGGACCAGAATTGGAGAGAGGAAACCACAGCAACCAGGATGCCCCACCTGAGCCTTTACCAGTGAAAAACTGAATTAGAGCCTGAAAACTTCAAATGCTTTACTATGAAAAGCTTCTAATCCTTCAGAGGAGAATTTCCTTTTGGATATTTCCTTTTGGATGCCCTTCTCCAGCTCTCAGCAGGGAATATCCAGTGGGATATCTCTCACATCCTGGGTGCCAGTATGCTGTGTTTTCTTTTTTTTAATCCCTGCTCAGAGGGTTGGTTTTTTTGGGTTTTTTTGTGGTTTTTTTTTTTTTTTTTTGGGGCACTGGGAATATTTCTATATCTGCTCTGGGGTGCCCTGACCCCCAGGGCAGCACTGACTCTGACCCTCATCCATGGAGAAAGTTTCCCAGACTCCAAGACAGACTGGAATCCACAAAAGTGTGCAACAGATTATAGAGAGCAGTGTAGGTGTGTCACTGGGTGAGAAATTGAGGGTTTGGGGTTTTTAGTGTGTTGTGGATGGCAGCAAGATGGAGGGCACAGGGTGTCATCCTGGGTTTCTTCTTCATGCTGCTTCTTCCTCCTTCTCCATGGGTTTGGGTGGCATTTTGTAATTGGGCAGAAAAGTCCCCATGGCAGCTCTGTGGGATCAGTTATTGGGTTAAAAGGGAAAATAATCCAGGTGTCAGTTCTTAATGGGATAGTTTAGTCTGAAAAGGCCTTGGAACAAGAGATTGTTGGCCATTTTGTGCCTTCTAATGAAAAGCTGCTGAACTCCCAGCAGTGAGACTGTTTTACTGATAAGAAACAATAAACACCTGAGTGTGAACATGAAATAACATCTCAAGTGCCTTCAATCCAGACCCAGAGAAACCCACAAGTGGAACACCCCAAACAGCCTTTCTGATGTGAAGGACACAGCCTGGCTTCCAGCCTGCCCTGAGGAGTTGGAAGCTGCTCTGTCTCACAGTGAAATGCCCTCAGAGCTGCATGATGGCCCTTGAATGCTGAGACCAAACTCAGCTGAATGGGAAACCAGAGAACTGAAAGGAATAAAACACATCAGATTCCTGAAAAGAACCTTCAGGATCACACAGCTCCAGCCCCCTGCCTTGTGCAGGGACATCTTCCACTCGAGCAGGCTGCTTGGGCCCCATCCAGCCTGGCCTTGGACACGTTCCCCTGCTCCCGAGGTGTTGGAAACAGCAGCACTGGGCATTCAGCCTGGAGGAGCTGCTGGTTTTGGCCAGGCTGAACCCAGAAATGCCCACATTTCGTCATTTAAAATGTTCTTTCTGTGTAATTGCAAGGACTCTCGTATCCAACCTGGCTCTTGCTTTTTAGAGACATGCGTGTTTCTGCTTGGGTCAGCCTGCATCTTTCTCCCTTTGTGTTATAAAATTTATTTAGAGAGATATTTGGTCACACCAGGCTCTGAGAAGACCTCAAATCCATCATCATTTCATTTCTGACATAGGTTTCCTGATTTTTCCCCCCAAAAAGGTCAAATGCGTGCCTTTAAAAGACCAGCAGTCACCGTGCACTGCTGTGTGTGCATTTGTGTTTTGTATTTGAGATTCTGGATTTAATATTTGCCTCAGCAGGGCTTTAGCAAGGCCTGAATTTGCTGACCCTGAGGCTGAGACCCAGCTGTGACCATCACCCCATTTCCCTGATTACTCCCAGGGGTTTGCATGGCTCAGTGAGCAGAAATGGAGCCACCAGCACAACCAGGAATAAATTCTGTCCCCATGCGGCTGTGGTGGCCAGAGAAAGCCCAGGAGTCACACATTTCACCAGCTGCCACTGGGCCAACCAGGATTTGCTCCCATCTGGAGAACCGGGACCAGTTTGTGGTGCTTTTCCCCATAGGAAGGACACGAGGAACCAGCTCAGCCAGGTGTGGCATCTCTGCACTGAGCAAATTCAGCACCTCACTCCCTTTACTCTTTCCTTCCCTGTTTTGTAGGGAATCTCTTCAGCATGAAACACAATTGATCTGGTTTCTTATGGAAAGTATAAAATAGGAATTCAGGCTGCCCAAAGCCATTAAAGCCCCAGTTTTGTGCTATTACAGGCTAATTGACACTGCTCTACCCATTGTACATCTTGGCCAGGGACAAAGCTGCTGCACCTAAATGTGGGGGGCTGTTTAAAGACAAGGAAATGTTCTTTGTAGAATGGTTTGGGACTTTAAAATCACTTTTTAGATGGGTGAGATCAGGGATGCTACCACCAAGATCAGGTTGTAGGATTTTCTCACATCTATGAATCATCCTTGTGGTTATCTTCTGAATCTTCTCCTGTCTTCCTTTCCTTTCCTTTCCTTTCCTTTCCTTTCCTTTCCTTTCCTTTCCTTTCCTTTCCTTTCCTTTCCTTTCCTTTCCTTTCCTTTCCTTTCCTTTCCTTTCCTTTCCTTTCCTTTCCTTTCCTTTCCTTTCCTTTCCTTTCCTTTCCTTTCCTTTCCTTTCCTTTCCTTTCCTTTCCTTTCCTTTCCTTTCCTTTCCTTTCCTTTCCTTTCCTTTCCTTTCCTTTCCTTTCCTTTCCTTTCCTTTCCTTTCCTTTCCTTTCCTTTCCTTTCCTTTCCTTTCCTTTCCTTTCCTTTCCTTTCCTTTCCTTTCCTTTCCTTTCCTTTCCTTTCCTTTCCTTTCCTTTCCTTTCCTTTCCTTTCCTTTCCTTTCCTTTCTTTCCTTTCCTTTCCTTTCCTTTCCTTTCCTTTCCTTTCCTTTCCTCTCCTTTCTCTCCTTTCCTCTCCTTTCCTCTCCTTTCCTCTCCTCTCCTCTCCTCTCCTCTCCTCTCCTCTCCTCTCCTCTCCTCTCCTCTCCTCTCCTCTCCTCTCCTCTTCCTCTCCTCTCCTCTCCTCTCCTCTCCTCTCCTCTCCTCTCCTCTCCTCTCCTCTCCTCTCCTCTCCTCTCCTCTCCTCTCCTCTCCTCTCCTCTCCTCTCCTCTCCTCTCTCTCCTCTCCTCTCCTCTCCTCTCCTCTCCTCTCCTCTCCTCTCCTCTCCTCTCCTCTCCTCTCCTCTCCTCTCCTCTCCTCTCCTCTCCTCTCCTCTCCTCTCCTCTCCTCTCCTCTCCTCTCCTCTCCTCTTTTTCCTTTCCTTTCCTCTCCTTTCCTTTTTCCTTTCCTTTTTTCTCCTCTAGAAGTCTTTTAAAACCATCTGCATCACTGACCTCTGTCTGCAAATTGTGTTCTTCAGGCCACGTAAATGACTTCTTAGAGAGATCTGTGTTCCTTTGCATGTTTGTAGTGTTTTTTCCTCTTTCTAGCATAACAAGAAGTAGCCCAGATTGCCAGCATGTGCCTCCTCCTGGTCACTTTGAGAGAGCTGGTCTTGGCTTTTCTGGGGCATGAGCTGAGTTTGATCACTGTGATAATGAATGGCAGCATTTTCACCTCTTTGGAGGAAATTCAGAAGCTTCTCTTGCCAAAACCAGCCCAAAAGGAGGAGTCTGGTGATTTCAATGCCCTGAAGTACACAGGAAATGCCCAGTTATTTGTCCTTTAAACAAAGAACTCTCAATTTTCCTTGTGCTGTTACCTTGCTCTGCAAAAGCCACCTGTCAGATCAAACAGCTTATAAACAGTGACTGTGAAGGAAGGGAATCAAATTCCAGCCTGCAGAAGAGCTGTGTGTGCCTTGCTGCTCACTGAGTGTGGGCTCGCTCCCTGCCTGCCCTCAGCAAACCCAAAATTGTCAATTCTGCACGGCCTGGGAGGAAAGAGGAGGAGGAGCTGTCTAAAACTTTGTGCTGATTGACCACAGCTTATAGATCATGTCCAGGGTGTCATGGCTTGGAGGCATTCACTGCTGGCAGGGGAAAAGAACTTGTCCTCAGCACTTAGGGCTCTGGAAATGATTTAATCTGAAAGACTTTGCTGCAGACTGTGTGGACTGCTCTACAGTGGAAAGGAGGAGGATGTACTTAGCTTTAGAGACCTGGAGAGAAGCTGGATCTCAGCTTGTCTGGTTGGGAATTGTCCTGGGTTGCAAGGTGTAGTTTGGGGTGTTGTGGTGGTGCTCACAGGGGTCCCAGACGAGGGAAGAGATGAGAATCTTGACTCCATGTGTCAGAAGGCTGATTATTATTTTATGATATATATTATATTAAAAGAAAATGATATATTAAAACTATTCTAAAGAAAGAAAAAGGATTTCATCAGAAGGCTAGCAAGGAGGAAAAGGAATAATAATAAAATCTTGTGACTGACCAGAGAGTCCAAGACAGCTGGACTGTGATTGGTCATTAATTAAAAACAACCACATGAGACCAATCAAAGATGCACCTGTTGCATTCCACAGCAGCAGATAATTATTGGTTACACTTTGTTCCTGAGGCCTCTCAGCTTCTCAGGAGGAAAAATCCTAGCAAAAGGATATTTCAGAAAATATGTCCATGACAGGGTATGAATTATATTGCCATCTGTTAGATGTGGGGCAGTTCTCTGCTGTCCATGGGGCAGTTTTTCCTTTCTCTCTCCCACAGCCAACCCTCCCTGCAGGAGATCTCTGCTGTCCATGGCCACTGAGTGTCCCTGCAGGGCTGATCCAATCCCAGCATCCCATGGGGAGATGCTCCGCCCAGGGGAGGAGCCAAGCATTCCTACCTGGATCCAATCTGAGCCTGGCACAGCACAGCAGCCTTTGCCCCCTGCACTGCCAGAGGAGCAGCTTTCTGCTGCCCTGCATGGCCAGAGGGAGCCCAGGCCCATCTGCAGCAGCCCTGGAGCTGCAGAGGAAAACTCCCCCCTTGTGCAGGATCCCTGCTGCAGCAGAGCCACAGCTGGCACTGCAGGAGGGCTGAGCCCCCCTGGGATGGGGCTGGGACACCCCCTGACACACAGGGGACAGGGCATGTTCTCTGTGACAGTGCTTTAGGTTTTTTTTTTTTTTTTTGTACTATTGCATTTGTATTTTTAATTTTCCTAGTAAAGAACTGTTATTCCTATTCCCATATCTTTGCCTGAGAGTCCCTTAATTTCCAAATTATAATCATTCAGAAGGAAGGTGTTTACATTTTCCATTTCAAGGGAGGCTCCTGCCTTCCTGCAGACACCTGTCTGTTCAAACCAAGAAATGCAAGAGATCAACAAATGGCTGAGGGACAGCTCCCTGCAGGACTCTGCTGATGACATTAAATGGCTGTGGCCAAAAGGTAAATCTTCATTTCTTGGCTTTCTGGAAAGCCCTGTGAGCCACACCACAGGAGGAGCAGCACAAAGTTTTGGTGCCAGGTTCCTTCCCATGAAGGGATGCAGGGGTTTAGGTCCATTTGTTGTGTCCCCAGGGATCTGATCTCTCTCTGCCCCATGGTTTTGGGGGGTTCCTTTATACCCATGCTGTGTAAGGAGCTCTGACAAGAATCACAGAATATCCCAAACTGGAAGGGAACCACAAGGACCATTGTGTTCAGCTCCAGGCCCTGCACAGATCCATCCCCAACAAATCTCCTGCTCCTTCTGCTCCCGTACTCAGCCTTCATTTGAGCATTTTAAAAAAATTCTCATTCAAAAGAGAAGATTCTTCCACTATCTTTGCCTGGTGGATTCCACAAAGTTGATGTAACCACTCCCCTTGGTACATTTGAGCTCCTTTCCTTACCCTTCTCACCCCCTTTTTGTTGCAGTGAAACAAGAAAAGGAACAAAAGGTGAAGTCAGAAAGCCACTGGAAGTCCTGGTTTTTGCATCACCCGAGTCTTTAATAATTCCTGGTAATACTTGATTTATGTGGCACCTTTTATGCTGAAGTGTATCCCAAATTCCACAAATAAGTGCAGAGCTGTGCTAACGAGGTCTCAGCTCTGCCAAGGATGCAGCCTCAGGCTCTGTCATTGCTGGTATTTCCATCAAAATCTCTTTGAGGTTTTTCTCTCACCTTCATCCTGCACCCAAGTGCTTACAAGGCTGCCTTGGGCAAAGGTGGATCTCTGGCTAGGTCAGTCATAGAATGGGCTCGAAGAGACCCCAAAATCCCTCAATTCCAGACCCCTTCCATGGGCAGGGACACCTTCCACTAGAAAAGGTTGCTCAGAGCTTGTTGCATGCCTGAGATAGAGGAAAAAGGCTGAGTTGAACTGATAGATGTTGCAGTGAAAAAGAAATGCCTCAATCAACCCTTGGGATTAAATTGTGCCTCTCAGAGTCGGTGGAAGCAGAAGGGACCAAAAAACCAGGGCTGGCCTCTGTGAACAGGGAAAATGAGGAAAAAAAAGGGGGCTGAGAAAATGGGGGAGGTCCCTGAGGGTGAGTATGTGATGGACAGGCAGAAACATTAACTCCTTTATTTCTAGATGTAAATTTAGATCCAGAGAAGGGGAGCAGGGTGCTCATAGAAGCTGTGGCTGCTTCTGGATCCCTGGCAGTGCCCAAGGCCAGGTTGGACAGGGCTTGGAGCAACCTGGGACAGTGGAAAGTGTCCCTGCCATGGCAGGGGTGGCACTGGATTCTCTTTAAGGTCCCCTCCTACCCCAAACCTTTCTGGGTTTTGATGATGGGGGAAGTGGCCATTTCCCTCATTGGGTCATTTTAGGGATCAATTCCCACAGACCCCAGTGATGGGACCACCTGCAAATTGTCATAAAAGGCAAAGGAATGAGAGAGGTTGAGCTGCAGCAGTGCGAGTTTCTCATTTAAAATAATGGTGGATTAGAAATCAAAATGTTATTGCTGCTGTAAAGCTGATACATCCCCCTTGCAGTTTAGTCCCTCTTTTAAAAGGCTGACATTCACAGGAGCTGGAGTGGTAATAGCAGCAGTTTCCCACCTATTAGGAGCTCTCAGAAGGATCTCAGTGAGCCAAGCAACCGTGGTTTTTATTAGCACTGATGGTGTGTGTCAGTGGTTGGCCTCTCTTTATGCCAGCATTAACAAGAGTTGGGAGAAAATTGTGTTGTCAAGCTCAAGCCAAGCAGAAATAATGGCACTTGAATTCTCTCTCTGCACCCACAAAGTGACAGCATTTGTGGTCTTTAGCATCTATTTCATGTCTATGTGTCACAGGCAAAGCCAAGCCCTGAGTTCCCCAGTATGGGTTCAATTTTGTCCTATGTAAAGTTGTTTCTGGGGTTAAGAGCTCATTGTTTGCAGCCTCTTTCCCATAATGTAAAATCTGGCCCCCAGGGCACATCTGGACTGTAGAGATCCCACACAAGTTTCTCTGTCCTGCTCTTCCAGGGAAATCCCACAGTGTTAGAGAGACTGAGCTGACGTGCAGCTGCATTTTCCAAGCAGCGATGTGTCACACACATCTTTTATGAATAATCTTTTTGTTTTTAGGATTTTTCCTCCTGAGAGGCTGAGAGGCCTCAGGAACAAACTGTAAGCATTGATTATCTGCTGCTGTGGAATGCAACAGGTGCATCTGGGATTGGCCCATGTTGGTTGTTTGTAATTAATGGCCAATCACAGCCCAGCTGGCTCGGACAGAGACCCAAGCCACAAACCTTTGTTATCATTCTTTCCTCTTCTATTCTTAGCCAGCCTTCTGATGAAATCCTTTCTTCTATTCTTTTAGTATAGTTTTAATATAATATATATAATAAAATAATAAATCAAGCCTTCTGAAACATGGAGTCAAATCCTTGTCTCTTCCCTCAACTAAAAACCTCTGTGAGCACCACCACAGGGATGTTGATGTTTCCTGGCTCTGTTGGGACTGCAAAGAGGGATTTATTTACTCCAAGTTTCAGGAGCTCAGCACATTTCAGGAGATCTTGATTTACTCCCATGTCCTGCCAAACCTCCCTAAGTGACCCTATGGGAATTGTACACTCCACCTGTGACTCACTTCCCAGTCTCTAAAAGAGCATGTTCCTCTCAGTTTTTCTGGCTGGGCTCTTGTGCTGCCCAAGGTGGATCCATGGAGGCCTTTTAATAAATACCTGATGCACTGTTCAGGCTGCCCCGAGAACATAGACTGGGCAGAGCTAAAGAACAAAGCAGGGATTTATTCAAAGGATCTCCTCCATGAATGCACCTTGGGCAGCACCAGAGCCCAGCCAGGGCTGCACCCAAGATGAACCAAAATGGCCCCAAAATGCACGAGCGCTGCCGGGGTCTCTCCCTGGGATCAGCTCTGCTCCATTTGCACCTTGCAGTTCATTGTCCCATTCCAGCTTTAGCCCAGGCAATCCCACCCTGCTTGTTTTTCTCTCTCCAGCCCACGGGGTTTGTGCTCTGGGGCTGAGATTTGGCTCATTTGTCCTTGGTGCCCAGCTGGAGCAGGAATTGTTTTGTCTCCCTGCTCTGTGCACAGAGCTCACCATGCCCTGATGTGGAGCTCAGACCCACACACTAAAGCAGCACAGAATGTGAAAATATAAAAGCTAAAACCTGAGGCATCATTTCCCCCAAGGATTTTTCATATGCCTCAGCAGGCTCAGTGCTGGGCTAAGGCAGCTCCCAGGAGAGCAGGTGGTGGCCAGGGCACAGCACAGCAGCAGAGTCTGTTCTATGTTCTCTACAGAAATCTGTCCAAAACCTGTCCCCACCACAACCTGGTTAATACCTGTGTGTTTCTCTAACCAGGGTTGTCTAGTGGCATCCTGTGTTTAGGAGGATTTTTGAGCCTTTCTCAATTAATGGGTCAAATCAAAGAATCACAGAATGGCTTGGATAGGAAGGGACCTTAGAGTTCATCTAATTCCAGCTCTACTGCCAAGGGCAGGGACACCTTCCACTGTCCCAGGCTGCTCTAAGATTCATCCAGCCTGGCCTTTGGCACTGCCAGGGATCCAGGGGCAGCCACAGCTTCTCTGAGAACCCTGTGCCAGGGCCTCAGCACTCTCACAGGGAAGAACTTCTTCCTCACATCTACTCTAAATCTATCCTCTCTCAGTTTAGAGCCATTCCTCCTCATCCTACCACCACAAACCCTTGTAAAATGTCACACCTCAGTCAACATCTGAGATGGAGGAGTGACATTTAAATTTGCACTCCTGGATTTAAAATGATTCATCTCAATCATGCTGCCATCATTAGGGCTCATAAGAATGAGCTACTTTACATGCTTATAGCTACATTCCCATGCCTGAACAGGCAGAAGGATGGGGATTAATTAAGGGTATTTAATTACTTTCAGTGGCCATTGCATAACATTTGTGCTGGACCCACTGAAAAGTTGCCATCACTCAGCTGAGTGGCAGTGACTTGTCACAGGGGAGCTGTCAGCAGCAGGAAATTATGGAGCAAGGAAAGAGAGGAAGAACAACTCACACTGGGCCAAGCCAAGAACACATCCATTAGCCAGGGACTGATGGCTCGTTCCATAACTTGTCACCCATTAAAATATTGCAGCTATATTGATGCTGATGTACTGCCAGCTGCACTAAAAATAGGCCAAGTGTGCAGCTTTTAGTACCACAGGATAAAAAAAAAAAAAAAGAAAAAAGTTTTCGCGCATTTAAAACACTTCACCATGACTCACATACCTTCTTGGCTTTTCCGTGCCCTCAGATGGAGCATTTTGCCAGAGGTGTCTGGTGCACCCTGAAAGCAGCTTCTGCAGAATAAAATTAAAAATCAAATCAATCACTGTTTATCAAAGCCCTGTGATGTGAGATCCCATCAGCCAGGGAGTCCCAGGAGAGGAGGGCAGGTTGTGAAGGTGTCTTAGGTTGCAAGATGTGGTTTGGGATGTGCATTCTATTGCCATCTGTTAGATGTGGGGCAGTTCTCTGCTGTTCATGGGGCAGTTTTTTCTTTCTCTCTCCCACAGCCAACCCTCCCTGCAGGAGATCTCTGCTGTCCATGGCCACTGAGTGTCCCTGCAGGGCTGATCCAATCCCAGCATCCCATGGGGAGATGCTCCGCCCAGGGGAGGAGCCAAGCATTCCTACCTGGATCCAATCTGAGCCTGGCACAGCACAGCAGCCTTTGCCCCCTGCACTGCCAGAGGAGCAGCTTTCTGCTGCCCTGCATGGCCAGAGGGAGCCCAGGCCCATCTGCAGCAGCCCTGGAGCTGCAGAGGAAAACTCCCCCCTTGTGCAGGATCCCTGCTGCAGCAGAGCCACAGCTGGCACTGCAGGAGGGCTGAGCCCCCCTGGGATGGGGCTGGGACACCCCCTGACACACAGGTGTGACAGTGTTCACAGGGGTCCCCGGATGAGGGAAGAGATGAGGATCTGACTCCATGTTTCACAAGACTGATTTATTATTTTATGATATATATTATACTAAAACTATACTAAAAGAATAGAAGAAAGGATTTCATCAGAAGGATGGCTAAGAATAGAAGAGCAAAGAATGATATCAAAGGTTTGTGGCTTGGACAGAGTCTGAGCCAGCTGACTGTGATTGGCCATTAATTAGAAACAACCACATGAGACCAATCCCAGATGCACCTGTTGCATTCCACAGCAGCAGATAATCAATGTTTACATTTTGTTCCTGAGGCCTCTCAGCTTCTCAGGAGGAAAAATCTTAAGGAAAGGATTTTTCATAGAACATGTCTGTGACACACAGGGGTCAGAGCATGTTCTGACTCTGCCAGTGTTTTTTTGGGGTTTTTTTTGGTACTATTGCATTTATATTTTTAATTTTCCTCTTAAAGAACTGTTATTCTTATTCCCATATCTTTGCCTGAGAGCCTTTTAATTTCAAAATCATAATAATTCAGAGGGAGGGGGTTTACATTCTCTATTTCAAGGGAGGCTCCTGCCTTCCTCAGCACACAGCTGTCTGTTCAAACCAAGGCACAGGGTGTTGTCAGTCTGATGCTGAGGAGCCTGGGGACAGCAGGGCCATCATGGGCTGCTCCTGTGGCCCTGAGAGGGTGACAGGGTCTGGCAGGAGGTTGGGATGGAGGGGACATCCTGTGGAATTGGCAGCTTGAGCAGCTGGAGCTGAGGTGGTGCCTGATGGGGAGGGTCAGGCTGGGGAAAGATGGTTTTTATCCTCCTTTGGACCCATTTATTGGGGATTTATTTATTGGCGATTTATTTATTGGCAAGGAAGGAAGTAGAGAGTTCTTGAAATGCACTGGCTTTGTAGAAGAGTGATTCATCAGTCCTGCAAACACACAAGAAGGACCTGTCTGGTTGAAGCCTTGATTTTGAAGCTAAATCATAAAACCATGGAAGAATCTGGGTTGGAAGGAATGTCTAAACGTCATCTAGCCCAATGCCCTTGCAATGAGCCACATCTTCAAATGAACAATGTTCCATGAAGACAAAAACAAACACAAAATGTCAGAACATCAGTGAGGTGCTCGTCCTCTTTTGCTCAGGCAATCCAAGCTGCAGCCTCTGGAACAGGGCCATCATTTCCTCTGCCCATCCTCTTTCCCCCATTGAAACAAGAGGGGAAGAACAGTGTTTTTCTAATATCAGATGTTTAAAAGATAACAGACCATTTCAAATTAGTCACCCAGGCTCCTTTACATCAGGCACAAGAAGCAGAAACTTCCAGAGGCCAGCTCATTTTCTGATGACATTTTTAGGCAGTTGTGTGGCACTCAGCCATGAATCAGTAGCTTTATGACCTTCAGATAGAATTCGAAGCAATATACTGAATATTTGCAGATCACTGACCACTTACTCTACATCTTTATTTTTAAATTTTCTCATTTTTTTTTTATTTTCAGAGCAGCAAACCCTGTTTGCTCCTCTGTTCCCAGAGTGCTGCTGCAGATCCCTCATTCCCTGGTGACATTTGCCACCTGTGCCCTGCTAAGTGGTGCCCTGATGTGTCCCAGGAGCTCATTTATTCCCCTCACCGAGCTCTTTGCCTGCTTCATTAACATAATTACTTCCCTGCATTAGCTTATGCCTGCAATAAAATCTCTGCTCCTCCTGTTTGAAGCCACAGAGGTTGAAAGCTTGGTAATAAAAACAATCAGAGATTTAACAAATTACCTTCCCATAAACTCTTTGGCTGGTTTGGCAGAGCTCCCTTTCCCTGTGCTGAATTTTTCCCACTGCAGAGGCACTAAAAATCTCCTTTATTAGTGAGCTCACCTTGGTTGTGATGGCCGAGAGCAGATGTGAGGGAAGAGGAAATTCCTATTGTATGGAATAATACCCATTCCTAAAAGCATGGACAACACTCAGTTCTGGAAATGATGCTAGGAAGAACCAGAAATTCGTTTTTTAAGAAGACTTTTTGTACAATTTTGAGTCGTGTGATTTCTGTGCTTTGCCTGGGATTGAATTCTCTGTAAGAAACAGCTTCTGTCCAGGTTTATTTTTGCCCTGCTCTGCCTCTTTCTGCCTTCCATGGGAATTATTTCACAATTTTGCAGTAAGACCTCTCAAACACTCTGTCCAGAGAGGAATTGATTGCTGTCTTTGAAAGGACATCACTGACAGGGAAGGGTTGGATGTTAAATGGGCTCTTTAATCCAGACAGAAACACTACAAATCCAGGAGAAAATAATGAAAACTGAGAGCAGTTCACTTATCAGAGCAAACTCTTCAGAGAATTACGGTTTTCTCTGTCTCTTGAAGTTTGTGATCAGCTCTAAACAGGTTTTTGGTACCTTTTCACACAATCTGTGGTATTTTAAATATGTGAATGGCACAGGAAGGATACACAAGGTGCTCAGTGCCTGCTGAAGGGGCAGCTGAGCACACAGTGGAGTCCCATGGCTCTCAAGTAACATTAAAAACCTGATTTTTGGCAAATAAATTCTATCCCTGGGCTCTGATAATGGATTTAGGGAAGAAGCTGGTATTTTTAGGGAGCAAAATGCTTGACTTATTTATGTGTCCTATTAAAGATGGGGTGAATTGTCTTCTAGACTGATTTCAGGTGGGCTGAGGAGCTCAGGGAGAGGCATCCAAACCTCAGGGAAAGCCTAAGAAAAGAGCTGGAATTAACCCCTGACTCTTGAGCCCATCTCCATTGCCTGTCTCTCAAGAGCAGCCAGAACAGAACCAGAATAACCAGAATTTTGGGTTTATCCTGGCTGGGAAGTCGTGGTGGCCTCGGTGCCTCAGCTGTGACTCGGCCGTTTGTCACCCCCTGTGCCAGGCAGGCACATTGCCCTGGCTCTGCAATCAGGGTAATTAGGGAGAGCAGTGTTTTGAGCTCCAGCAACCCTCAGAATAAAACATTTCATTTGAATCAAAGTGCTCCGATCAAAGTTGGAGAATTAAGATAACAAAAGAGCAATTAGGGAAATTTTCCAAATGAACAACTTGTGTGGGTGGAAACAGGTTCTTTCAAAAATGTCATCAAAACAGCTGAACTCTTTAAGAATGCTCCTTTTTTCCCTTTTGTTTGGAAATTGCTCATTTAGGAGAACAACACAGGAACAGGGGTGTGTCATAGGCTGGTGTCACCTGCTCTTCTCCACTTTTCTTCTCCTGAGAAGAGGTGTCCCATGTTCCAGGGTGATGGGGACAGCTCTGTGTGACCCAGATCAGGGTCTGAGTGCTGAAATGTTCACAGAAATGCCCAGAGCACTTCTAGGGACACACTGTTGTACAGCAAAGATTGTTCCCTCAGGCTCTCACTCCTTCCTGAGCATCAGGGGGTGTTGGAGGTTGGGGGTGATGCCTCAGGTTTGAGCTTTTATATTTTCACATTCTGTGCTGCTTTAGTGTGTGGGTCTGAGCTCCACATCAGGGCATGGTGAGCTCTGTGCACAGAGCAGGGAGACAAAACAATTCCTGCTCCAGCTGGGCACCAAGGACAAATGAGCCAAATCTCAGCCCCAGAGCACAAACCCCGTGGGCTGGAGAGAGAAAAACAAGCAGGGTGGGACTGCCTGGGCTAAAGCTGCAATGGGACAATGAACTGCAAGGTGCAAATGGAGCAGAACTGATCCCAGGGAGAGACCCCGGCAGCGCTCGTGCATTTTGGGGCCATTTTGGTTCATCTTGGGTGCAGCCCTGGCTGGGCTCTGGTGCTGCCCAAGGTGCATCCATGGAGGCCTTTGAATAAATACCTGATGCCTTGTACAGGCTGACCTAAAACAGAGGCTAAAGAATAAAGCAGGGATTTAAAGCACAAATCATTCCTTAATTGGACAGTTGATCCTTCAAAGGCCTTGCAGAGAGAGAGATGGGGCTCCAGTTTTAGTTTGTTGAAGTGAAGTGCTGCAGAACTCAGGGTTTGTGAGAGTGTGACAGAGATAAGAACTGGTAAACATCTGAGTCTCAACAAGAAATACCACCTCACACATTTAATCCTGACTCTGACCAAGGCAGAAAAAGAAGATAAAGAACGAACAGGAAAATAGATGAACTTTCAGTGAATGCCTCTGAGCACAGAGGCATTATACAATACTATTGCATTTGTATTTTAAGAGTGCAGAGCACAGAGTTGCTCTATTTTGATGAGTGAAGCTCAGGCTGAAATTGTCCCCTGCAAGGACAGGGACCCAGAGCTGCCACTGCTGGGATTGTGCTCTTTGGATAGATTGTGATTCAGCCAAGATCTGAATCACAGATTCAGATTCATAATGTTCTTATGAACCTGAGATGATCTCACAAACCTGTTCCTGAGGTCAGGCAGGAAAAGCACACCTGGAACATCCAGGAAACCCTGGATTCTGTCCTGTGTTCTGTGAGTGGCCCTGGGAAGTCCCAGGTTGCTTCAGTGGGGTGATCTGATGGGATAACCACACTCAGATTTCCCAGGAAGATAATTTTCTCCCAAAAAACCTTGAAGTTGTGCTTTTCTTGCTGCTTTTCTTTTCCATCCTCAGCACACAGATGTTGGTTTCTCCCTCAGCCCAAGGAGTGGGAAAGGGCCTGATATTCCCTTCAGAGATAAAAAGGGAGGGTTCCTTTCCCCTCATCCCAGTCCTGTGGTGTGGGGGGCAGTGATGAGGAAGAGGAGGGTCTGGTTCCTTCACGTGGTGTGGTGGGGAGGGACAGGGATTCAGGGTGAGGGTTTTATCTTTATTTACATCTTTATCTTTATTTCTATTTTATTTTATCTTCATTTCGTTCATCTGGAGGTGAGATGAGTTCTGCACCTGGATTCCTCATCCTGGGATCCCTTTCTGACCCACAGCTCTGCCAAAGGCTCTTGGTCAGACTGACCCTGGTTTCTTATTTTAGGGTGAGGTGAATTCCCCTCTGGACAGGACCATTCCTCTCTCTTGACTACAGAAGGAAAATGGGGGGAAATCTCAAGCTAAAATATCTGATTTTAACCAGGAGGAGCTGCACTTCCCCCAGGCTTTCAGGAGAGCCATAACTGCAGAGAACTTGGTCCACAGCATCCACAATCCCCACTGCATCTTTCATCTTTTGTATGCTAATGCACGTCTAGACAAACCAGGGCAGCTTGTGCTGAGCTCAGCTCCCTGCTGCTCCTCTGGGATACTGAAAATTACATGAGCAGCAGTGGAGAGGATTTTATTTCATTTTATTTTGTGCTGGAAAGTTTTCTGGATTTTCAGCACCAGGCTTTCCACTTGGCAAATTAAAATATGCCTGGAATAGGTGAGGGACTCATCTGAGAGAGACTCTGTCATGATTGATTATGTGTAAACACATTCTACAGCCACAAAAAATAAAAAGTTAAGTGGCCAAAACAAAATGAGTGAGCCCTGAGTGCTCAACCACCTTGGGATGGAGGCACAAGGTTCACATTCTTTCTGCCCTGTCCTCCTTTTATCCTTATTTTCCCATTGGTGGAGATAAAATGGGAAAAGGAAAAAGTTAGAGGAAACCAAAAATCCAAACTGCTGAATAAGCTGCAAGCAGTTCCCCTCTGAGACCTGTAATCAAAAAAGGGATTTAATAGTCCCCATCCAGTCCTTCTCTGCCTGCATTTGGAAATTGTGATTATAGCACCAGAGGCACATGTCACACTGATGCACATCAATCTTAAAATGCCCTCCTCTGCTGGGAATACAGGATGGGCTTATCCATCTCCATCAAAATAAATCAAGAGCCTTTGTAAAGAAGATTTCCAGCCATAGGTCACCACATTGCCTGGAAGCTGCAATTTAGGAAGAAAAATGTGATTAAACTTCTCTCAGTTTCTGACATGGCGGTATGTGGCAGAGCGTTTAAAGATGTGGAGTTACACAGGGCCTCAAAATTCCTCGAGGGAATGCTGTGTGTTCCCAGAGGAGAGGCAATACAGCCAATTCAGTTACTCCCCTGCTAATTGTATTAGGATTTGGTGAATTTTGCTGCGCCAACGTCACCAACAGTGATCAGAGACTCCTCAGCAGTGGCACCCAGGAGCTGGGAAATCTGGGAAAGCTGGGAAAGCCTCCTGGGCTGCTCCTTTCATTGCATCAGGATGAGATGTCAGGGCAGAAAAGGAGCTGAAGGAGACATCACAGCTCTGATCCATTATTGAGATGTTAGGACTCTGGAGGTGTAACTGCACAGAGAAAATGAGGTTTCCTTGGATCAGGGCAGCTTTCTGGAGCTGTCTGGAGCAGCTGTTTGAGCACCACTAAGAGAAAAGGAACAAACTCCTGTAGGGCACTGTGGAGGCTGAGACCAGGCAGGGAAAAGCTGTGATGTTCCTGCCAGGAAAAAGAAAGTGAGTCTGGATGCCAGCTCCTAACCTAGGGAACATCTGGCTCACACCAACCTGGCTGAATCCTACCCAGTGATGGAGAGATGCTGTGTCTGGGTTTGAAAAGACAAGTGTCTGCTAAGGACAGCAGGAGCTTTGCTTGAAATGGAAAATGTAAACCCACTTCCTCCAAGTTATTATAATTTGGAAAATCAGGAGCTCTCAGACAAAGATATGGGAGTAGGAATAACAGTTCTTTATTAGGAAAATTAAAACCACAAATGTAGTAGTATAAAAAAGAAAACAAACCACTGCCAGAGTCAGAAGAGGACCTGCCACCCTGTGTGTCAGGGGGTGTCCCAGCCCCATCCCAGGGGGGCTCAGCCCTCCTGCAGTGCCAGCTGTGGCTCTGCTGCAGCAGGGATCCTGCACAAGGGGGGAGTGTCCCTGCAGGGCTGATCCAATCCCAGCATCCCATG
Source organism: Ammospiza caudacuta (assembly GCF_027887145.1). Taxonomy (NCBI): domain Eukaryota; kingdom Metazoa; phylum Chordata; class Aves; order Passeriformes; family Passerellidae; genus Ammospiza; species Ammospiza caudacuta. The sequence continues at coordinate 3,197,905 of NC_080593.1, forward strand.
GGGAGATGCTCCGCCCAGGGGAGGAGCCAAGCATTCCTACCTGGATCCAATCTGAGCCTGGCACAGCACAGCAGCCTTTGCCCCCTGCACTGCCAGAGGAGCAGCTTTCTGCTGCCCTGCATGGCCAGAGGGAGCCCAGGCCCATCTGCAGCAGCCCTGGGGCTGCAGAGGAAAACTCCCCCCTTGTGCAGGATCCCTGCTGCAGCAGAGCCACAGCTGGCACTGCAGGAGGGCTGAGCCCCCCTGGGATGGGGCTGGGACACCCCCTGACACACAGGGGGCAGGGACTGCTCTGACTCTGGCAGTGGTTTGTTTTCTTTTTTTGTACTATTGCATTTGTATTTTTAATTTTCATGTTAAAGAACTGTTATTCCTATTCCCATTTTGTTGCCTGAGAGCCCCTTAATTTCAAAATCCTCATAACTCGGAGGAAGGGGTTTACATTTTCCATTTCAGAGGAGGCTCCTGCCTTCCTTAGCAGACACCTGTCTGCTCAAACCAAGACAGCAGGGCCCTCATTCATCTCTGTTTTCTCACCAGGAGGGTTGAGGGGAATGTGTAGATACCAGGCTGAGCAGTGCTCTGCAGATTCTGGGGACAGTTACTGTGACAAATGCAAGAGGCTCGTTCACATGGAAAGTGCTGCCTGTAGAGGTGCTGTCACCACGATGGATGAGTGCATTGCCTGATCCTCTTTCCCACTTGTTGTGGAGTGCAAGGATTCTCAGCTTTCCAGTCGCCAGGTTTGGGCTTTTTTCCATATCTACCGCCCTTTTTGGCTAGGTGAGCCCCTCTGAATTTCTCTACATTTCTCTAGTCACTAAAAATCAAAATCTCAGTGCCAGTTTTGGGATTTTGGGGGCAGCTGAAGAATGAAAGTAGATGAAGAGATGAAATCTGAGTGTGCTAAGTGGCACCATGGAGCCAACCTGGTGTCTTGTCCTTCTCAGAAGTTTGCTGTGGGTAAATTTAAATGGGATTTTGGGAAGGAACTCCTCCCTGTGAGGCCCTGGCACAGGGTGCCCAGGGAAGCTGTGGCTGCCCCTGGATCCCTGGAAGTGTCCAAGGCCAGGCTGGATGGGGATTGGATCACCCTGGGGTAGTGGAGGGTGTCCCTGCCCATGGAGGGGGGTAAAACCACATTTTTAAGGTGCCTTCCAACCCAAACTCTTTGGGGGCTCGATGATTTCCCTCAATGGATCTGAGTGCAGACTGAACTAAAATGTGTTTGAAAACAATTTAAATTTGCAGACCAAGTTCAGTCATTGCTGCTGAAAACACCATGGAAGTAGCAGATGCACAAGTGAATTTTTCAGGCTTCTGGATCTTACTGCACTCCCCAGACTGACACAGCAGCACAGAGAGTTCAAGAAATCCCTCAGAGAAAAAAGAGACTCTCAAACAAACAAGAAAGAAATTAATGTTTGCTTAAAATGATAAACATATCCTAATTAGTAAATAAAGTGTAATTCAAATAAGGCCTTAGAATTCCTGCTTGACATGGTTATGCCACTTGTGATGTTTGTGTAGTAGGAGAGATGAAAAAACCCCACAAAACAGATGAAAATCAATGCAAAAGGAAATAAAGCTTTAGATTAAAAATGGAGATTCAGATTCAGCTCTTTCTTTGAAGATCCTTTGCAATCAGCAGAAAATAAATCTCCCCAAACTTAATAAAATTCAGCTTCCCAAGAGCAGGATTGTTTTTTTCTACAGGTAGGAGCTTAAGCATGGACCCAGCCACAGCAACAAACCCTGTTTTATTATCACAAATATAAGAGGACATGAATTTATTGAAGACAATTGCAGGAATGCCACACAACCTTCACCTCTGGGCAGCAGATCCCCAGAACTCTTTACAGCACTGCCTTATCTCAGTTTGTATAAGCCAGGCTGTTAATCATTTATTTGATTCCATTTTCTGATCTGTGACCAAGGAAAGTTTGTGGCTCAGTTTTCATTCTTGATCCTTTTACCCCTTGCTGACCCTTTTCTGCTGACAATATTGAAGTCAAGTGGAGGTGTCTGTTTTCTCTTATTTGTGCTCCAGTGTGTGTTGCCCTCTGAAGCTCTGGTGCATTAATAAATGTACTGCCAATATTAATGTACCCTATGTAGATCATGGGGCAGAGCACGGTCTTGGTGAGAGCTTCTCCTCCACAAACATAAAGTAAATTTATGTCTCTCGAGGTAGATTTTTGGCCCTCATTGCTGGGAGAAAAATCAGAATCATTATTGTCTTAGGTTACAAGATGTTGCTGGGGCTGTGTATTTTATTGCCATCTGTTAGAAGTAGAGCAATTATCTTCTGTTAATTAAGTTTTTTCTTTATCTCTGCCACAGCCAACCCTCCCTGCAGGAGATCTCTGCTGTCCATGGCCACTGAGTGTCCCTGCAGGGCTGATCCAATCCCAGCATCCCATGGGGAGATGCTCCGCCCAGGGGAGGAGCCAAGCATTCCTGCCTGGATACAGTCTGAGGTTTGGGACACCACAGCAGCCTTTGCCCCCTGCATTCGCAGAGCGTGGTGAGGCCTTAGCAGAGGTTGCCCAGAGAAGTTATGTCTGTTCCACCCCTGGAAGTGTCCAAGGCCCCGTTAGATGGGGTGGAAGGTGCCCTGTAGGTTAAAACTGAATTAAATTCTCTCCCAACCCAAACCATTCTGTTCTGTAATTTCATGACTGAAGGTCTCCAAGGGATATGCAGTGCTTTCATCCATGAATTCTCAGCCTGTGGAAGGACTCCTGAAGGTTTCTCCCGCCCCTGCACTTCCCAATCTGTGTACAACAAATTGCTATGACACCATTCTGCCAGTGTGGCACTTGTTCTGTGACACCACATGAGCCAGCACTGGCCCAGGGGGACACCACAGGTGGGCAGGACAGGAAGGAGGAGCACATCCAGCCCTGGATTTGTGTGCTGTCCTTTATTTGGGCCACTTATTTGCCATTTATTTGTCTCCTTCCCAAAGGGTTTCTACTTTCTCAGGTGGTGCGGTGGGAAGGGAAGCACTGTACAAACCACAGGGGCTCCTAAATTAACTTCTCCCACATCATTTCCAGGGGTTTTTCTCCTCCTGTTTCAGTCCACATTTTAAGGGTTTTATTATTTATGAGTTGCTATCAGCTGAAGGGAGGCAGATCATGTTTTATTGATGTCCCTTCAGATTGAACACAGGCTGGATGGCTCTTGGAGCATTTCCAGCATCCTCCACTTTGTCAGGGGTTGCAAGGCTTGTACTAGCCCTCCCCATTGCAGAAAATCCTGCAGATTTCCAGAGTTTTAGCTGGAAGTTACAATCAAGACATTTGATTTTAACACTGATTTTTAAGAAAAAAAACCCAAAACCCCAAAACCACAAAAACCATTTCCCCCTCATTTATTTTTTATAGAAGCTGATCAACACACAGACATAATAGAGGAAAATTAAAAACAAGACATTTGATTTTAACACTAATTTTTAAGAAAAAAACCCAAAACCCCAAAACCACAAAAACCATTTTCCCCTCATTTATTTTTTATAGAAGCTGATCAATACACAGACATAATAGAGGAAAATTAAAAAATGACAAATAAAAGTGACCTCACTTTGTCACAGATCCCTTTTACTCCCCAATTTTTGTGTGTGTGCTGTTACACCACACGTGATCTTTGCATGTCTAATGTCTTACTCCTCCACCTTTAATCAAGGGAATAATTGGCAAATCAGGGGAAAACAGCACTGGGAGATGCTCCAGGGCATTTTGGGCTTTAAGAGCATCTTGTAAAAGCAGTTGTAAACTCAGGTACATGCCTTGTACCTTGTCTTTATAAAAATGGTGCTGCTGCTCTGGCTGTGTTAAGCAATAAATGGTGAAATGTGTAATAAACAAGCTCCAAAATATTCCAGCTGCTCCATTTTCTTTGAGGCTGCTGCAAGGCTGATACACAGAATTCCAGGCATATATTTTGTGCTTATTAACATGCAGAAAGCAGCAGCTTCTGCTCTTTCCCTTGGAATCATTGCTCTCCAAACCCAGCAAACTGCGCAGGGCTTCAGAGGGAAGCTCCAGGCTCCTGGAATTCCCAGGAAGGAGCAGCAGGATCTGGTGGCACACAGGGAATTCCTGTGCTGCAGATGCTGTCCTTGGGGACAGGCACTGCTGAGGTGGGAATAAATCCCATTTCCTGGGAAATTTGCAGCATTGGGACCTGCCTTCCTGATTTTTTTTTTTTTAATTTTTTTGCAGACTGACAGCAGAAGTTAAGCATGCAGATGGTGTGCCTGTGGCTGCCCCAGTTTTTGGCAGGGAAGTCTGGACAAGAGAGGAGAATTATCCATATCAGAGCTGGATAATTCCCAGTGGCAGCATGTGTGGGATGGGCCTAGGACAGTGGGAACCTCCAGGGTTTTGGGATTTCACCTGTGAACAAGTGCAGAATCTGGCCAAAATTATTATCCTGGAAGAATAGAAGGGGAAACCCCATTAATGTCCTTTTACCTGAGGTTTTGCTGTGCCTCATCCCAGCCCTGCTTTTTATGGAGTCGAGGGTGGGATTGCTCAGCTTCAGTTCAGCCCTAGGGAGGGTTCCCAAAGTCTTTGCAGTGTGTGGATGAGAGAATGAGAGCTGTGGGCAGCAGAGTTTTGCTCAGGGTTACTCCCTGGGGAAGGTGACAAAATTCCTGGCAGGTCCTGATGCCTTGTGAGAGCCGACCTAGAACAGAGGCTGGACAGAGCTAAAGAATAAAGCAGGGATTTATTCAAAGGCCTCCATGGATGCACCGTGGGCAGCACCAGAGCCCAGCCAGGGCTGCACCCAAGATGAACCAAAATGGCCCCAAAATGCACGAGCGCTGCCGGGGTCTCTCCCTGGGATCAGTTCTGCTCCATTTGCACCTTGCAGTTCATTGTCCCATTGCAGCTTTAGCCCAGGCAGTCCCACCCTGCTTGTTTTTCTCTCTCCAGCCCACGGGGTTTGTGCTCTGGGGCTGAGATTTGGCTCATTTGTCCTTGGTGCCCAGCTGGAGCAGGAATTGTTTTGTCTCCCTGCTCTGTGCACAGAGCTCACCATGCCCTGATGTGGAGCTCAGACCCACACACTAAAGCAGCACAGAATGTGAAAAATAGATTTTCCCAAACCTATTTTCCTTCAGCTTTAAGTAATTTCCCTTGTCCTGTCTCTCCACACCCTTGTGAAATGTCCTTCTCCAAATGTCCTTCTCCAACACTGTTACCTTGATGAGGTTAATAACTTATTTGTGATCCTTCAGCCTTGCAAAGAGGGCAAAATTATTTTTTCTACCACCCAGATATTGGAAGATTTGGTACAAACCCTCATAAATCTTTAATGCTGATAAAGAGCTCTACTCAAGCACTCTTAAAGCTGGGAGGAGCTGAGCTGGGTCCTCGTTCTCTGTGAGATTGCCTGTGCCAGAGCTGCAGGCAAAGCTCCATGCATTGGTTATTCTGAGCATCTGGGAGGGTGACCCAGTTACTGCACAGGATCTGACAGTGGAGAGCAGCACAGAGCTCAGACCTGCCTGCAGCTAATTAATATTTCCTTTGTAACTTCCTAAGGAGCTGGGTAGAGAGGGATGTGTTGAAGCATATATTGGAAAAAAAAGTATTTCAGCAGATTGGCAGTAGTTTTAATTTCAAGCCTGGCCAGGGTCTTTTCTGCCTGCACTTTGGGGCTGAACTTGTAAAGCCCAAAACAGATCTGTCTCTGTAACTATCCACACACGTGTGTGTGCATAGAAAAAGGCAGGAATACATCTGGAAAATCTGTCAAGCTCGGAGTGCCAGCGTATAATTAACAAAGCAATCAATCTGGAGCATAACAGGCTGAGCTGCTCTCACTGACAGTGAAGAGAGCTGTTTAACCTTTTCTGGGCCAGAAAAGAAGTGGATATTTATATGAATATATCTCTATCTATCTATCTATCTATCTATCTATCTCATCTAGATCTAGATCTATTTATATTGATATATATATATATAGTTTATAGATATAGAAAATATGTTTATATATATTTTCTAGATATATTTATATATATGTTATATATACATATTAAATTATAATTATATAATATGCATAATAATAATTATATAATTAATTTATTATATGTATATGTATGTGTATATGTATATGTGTATGTGTATATATATGTATATATGTCAGTATATATATGTATATTATGTATATGTGTGTATATATATATATATATATATATATGTATGTGTGTATATATATATATATATATATAATATTTCCAGTGGTGGAAATATCCACTGTCAAGTTGATTTGTCCTAAGAAAAGAATGAATTTTAACCCCAGACTTGACAAACCAGTTCTGGGAAGAGCCAAGAGCTGTGAATTCCCAAAATGTTGATGCCAGGAGTGCACCATGAAGGGGGATTTGTAGATCTGCTGTGTGGAAAGAGGAAGGGTGAGAGTTTATCCACCAACCCCTTGGTTCTGTGCTCCAGAAGGGATTTGCTCATGGAAAAGGTCCTGGGGGTGAGGGTTGAGCAGCTGAACATGAGCCCAGATGTACTCAGGTGGCCAAGAAGGCCACTGGTGTCTCTGTGATATTCTCTGAAAAATCCCTTTGCCAGGATTTCTTCTCCCGGCAACATGAGAAACCCCAGCTTCTCCATGTTTTGCTGCTTTGGAATGTGATTTGGAGAATTGTTTACCCAGCATGCGAATTGTTTTTCATTAATGACCAATCACAGCCAGCTGTGTCGGACTCTCTGAGTCTGTCACGGGTTTTTATTATTCATTCTTTTCCAGCCTTCTGATGTCTCCTTTCTCTGTAGTTCAGTATAGTTTTAATATATAATGTAATGGCTATTGGTTTCTCTGTGTCGGGATTGAAGGCACTTGAGAGAGCAGTTCATGTTCAGACTCAGGTGTTTATTGTTTCTTATCAGTAAAACAGTCTCACTGCTGGGAGTTCAGGAGCTTTTCATTAGAAGGCACAAAATGGCCAACAATCTCTTGTTCCAAGGACTTTTCAGATTAAACTCCCCAATTAAGAACTGACACCTGGATTATTTTCCCTTTTAACCCAATAACTGATCCCACAGAGCTGCCAAGGGGACTTTTCTGACCAATTACAAAATGCCACCCAAACCCATGGAGAAGGAGGAAGAGGAAGGTGAAGAAGAAGGAGCAGCCTCCACCCTAAAACTTCCATCTTGCTTCATATTTATTTCTATATTCTAAAATCCCAAACTCTGAGTTTCTCACCCTGTGATATCACACACTTCTAACCAACTCCACACCCACAATCCCAATACTATCAATCAATTTTGGAGGCCTTCTCCATGGCCTCATCAAATGCAGTGTTCTCTTGTGGGTCTGTGCCTTTAAGCACAGAAAGTTTAAAATTCTCAGCACCCAGGGTTCCAACAGGTGATGTAAATTAATAGTGTCCTCCATGAAAGGATCAAAAAAGACACAAAAAGGAGCACAGGCCAGCAGAAATTCTGCCTCTCAGAGGAGACACCTCCCCAGATATTGGATTTCTAACAGCCATTGCCATCAAAAAGCCACTTCTCAGAAAGGAAAATGAATATTTTGCTGAGTTCTCCCTCAAAAAATTACACCAAGGACCACGAGAGTCTTGACACAGACTTCTGGCTGCTGCAACTTTTGCTGCAGTTTGGAAATTCTCATTATTTCTCTATTATCTAACTGGGATAATATTGAAAACACTTTTCTGTAGAAATGTCAATATTCTAGAGATTTATTTCTGTGGAGTATACTTGTGCTCCATTTACAGTTTTGAATGATCCAGTTTGCTCAGAAAAACATCTTCTCCTCTTCTGGATGCTGGATCTTAGAGAAAAGTGTCTCCTCTACAAATATTTCTAGGCAGGGAAGAGTGTAATGGAAAACTAGGCAACATTTTACAGTTAAAACTTCTTTTTTCCATGGGAGACATTCAGATTTAGAGGCCAGAAGGTTTATTCTTCTGGTTTAATAATAAACCAGGATGTTTATTACTGGTATTTTCAATTCATTTGTGTGGAAATGGGACAAACGGCAATTTTGAAACGTGCTTGTATTGAGTCTTTTCCTGCTTTTCAGAATTAAATCCTTCACCTTGTGGATTTGAATGGAATTTTGAATTTTTAATGGTGCCATTTGAGGAAAAAGCCCTTTACTACAGAATTCCTTAAAGGAAACATTTGAAGCTGAGACTGAGATTATTATTTACCTCCAAACTATGCTTTTGCACCATTTATTACTTTGTGTTTTTTTTTTTTTTTTTTTTTAAGAATGGGATTTGTTTTATCCTGAAATTATTTTTTTCTGTCTGATTTATGCACAAGCTGAGAAAGCAATGCTCTTGGAGCTCTATTAATAAGTGCTTTGAGAGGCCGTGGGCTGCAGCTGATGAAAAGCTACAGCATAAGTACAAATCCATATTATTCTATGTATTTATTAAATAAAATGAGTGTTTTTTCCCCTCCTTTGACTTGTGCTGCTGCATTTGTATGGGAAAGTGGAATATTTTTCTTTAGGTGCTAGAAACTTCTGTTGGAAGAAACAACTACGAACTCGCTTTTCCCTGCTGAAAACTGAATTTCCTCCTGCTGAAATTAAGAGGAAAAATAAGTCTTGGGGAGGTTTTGCCTGCCAGAGATACATGCAAACTTTTTTTTGAGGTTCTGCATTCTCTGGAGTTCCTGGGGTCAAGGGATTTTAGGGCATTAAATGGAATTTTGGTGATATCACTGTGTTTGTAGTTGGGTCTGGAATGTTTGGTGGTTGTTTTTAGCCATGTGGACAAAACCCTAATTTGGGGAGCTGGGGGTGCTCAGCCTGGAGAAAAGGAGACTCAGGGCTGCCCCCATCACTCTGTGCAGCTCCTGAAAGGTGCCTGTGCTCAGCTGGGGCTGGGCTCTGTCTGCAGCAGCACTGACACAGCCAGAGCACACAGCCTCGAGCTGCACCAAGGGAAATACAGGTTGGAGAGCAGGAAAAGTTTTTCACAGAAAGAGTGATAAAGTTCTGGAATGGCTGCCCGGGGAGGTGGTGCAGTCCCCATCCCTGGGTGTGTTTAACACAGCCTGGATGTGGCACTGGGTGCCAGGGTTTGGTTGAGCTGTTGGGGCTGGGTTGGACTCAATGGCCTTGAAGGTCTCTCCCAACCTGGTCGTTCTGGGAGTTCTGTGAAGATGTACAAATGTACAGCCTGGGAAGGTTTTGGTTGGATGTTTAGGAAAAAATTCTTCTCAGAAAGGGTGGTCAGGCATTGCAACAGGCCGCCCAGGGAAGTGGTTCAGTCACCATTTCTGGAGAGATTTTGAAGATTCAGAAATTTGGGACTTTAGGATGTGATTTAGGAGTGAACATGGTGATGGTTCTGGCTTGATTCTTGACTTGATGAGGTCTTTTCCGACCTTAAGGATTCCATGATTCCAGCATGGTGGCCATGCTCATGAGGATGCTGCCTGCAGGTGAGAATCAGGTGTGAATTAAAACCCTCCCATGTTTTCCAAGCCTTGGAAGGCTGGGCTATCAAGCCATCAGTGAATTAACTCTGAGGATTATTTCCAATAGGGCTGATTCCCTGAATTCAAGGAGCAAGGGATTGGTCTGCAGCTTTTTCCCTAACAAAAAAATCACTTGCAAAATTCAGCTTAATTCAAGAGCAGCTGGATTGGTTATTTCATCACAAAAGAGTCATGACGATGCATAATCATGGACAGGAGGATATTTACAAAGACATAAAAAATGAGACCTTTTCCAGTGAATAACAGAGGGCAGCGATACATAGGAAATTATTCTGCCTTCCTTTAAATATGTACTTGAAAGAATCAGCTTTATCCCAGCTCCTTCAGTGTTCATTTTTTCAGGGAAAAATCAGGGTTTTTCTCAGGTTTCTTGAACACAGAACTGTTTCTAACACTTGCATATTGATGCCTGCAGCATTGCAGATTTAATAGATGCACCTCATTTGCATAAATCATTTAAGAGCACAGCTCCATGGGGGAACAAAGGAAAAATTAGCCTCAATATTTGATCCAGATCCTAATGAGGCCAATGGAGAGACTCATCAGGGCCCTCCCACCCCATTCCTGCCTCACTGGGAAGCCCAGTGGCTGCTGTGGCTGGATTGGGGTGGAAAAGGTGCAGTTTTTATTCTCACCTTTGACTTCTGGGTGAGCTTTAACTACCTGTGCTGGTTTTTTATGTCTCTCATTCCTCTGCCTGATAAAGGGGAGAACTGTTAAACAGATTCTTGGGAAATGATTTTGGGTTGGTTCCCAATGCATCAGATTTGTTAATTTATCCTGAAACTGGAGTCTTCAAAATTAATGCTTAACCCTTGCTGGCTACAGTCAGGCGCTGATAAAAGCCCAGACTATTCCAGCTGCCTCTTTCCAAATTAACTTTGCTGCCTGCAGGACACAGTAATTTGCCATAGAACCTTGCGCCCAATTCCGTGAAGATCTTTGTAAAGGCCCTTGTTCTGCTGATGGCAACGTGTTCAACCTGCAGGACAAACACAGATCTCCTGGATTTGATCTCTGAGGTATTTCCTGACCTTAGAAATTCTGTGATTCTCTGTAGGTTTCCAATCAGCTCCCATCCTTGCCCAGCCTGGTAGATTTGTCATGCTGGGGAACAGTTTGCTGGCTTGGGGCTCTTGTGGACAGCCAGAAAGGAATTTGGGAAGTTTCTCTGTGGGAAAAGCCCTCATGAGGCTAAAACCTTGATCCCAGACTAGAACCTTGATCCCAGGCTAAAACCTTGACCCCAGTTTAAAACCTACAGGCAGCAACCTGAATGCCCTGGTGTGACTCAACTGCCAGGCTTGGAGCTTGACAGTTGGATGGAAGTTGATTAATTATTCTAAATATTGGAGTAAAAAAATATCAAGGGAGGCTTTAGACTTTTTTTTTTTTTTGTCTTTTGAGTGAGCCCTTTTCTGGGGTATCTTCTGAGCTCACTCAAAGAATAATTAATGTCCTTAATTCAAAGAACAAAACCATGAATAGAGCAAGAAATGTCGCTGTTAAATTTGATATCTGTATTATCTTCTAGCAAAAAGGGAGAAAATTTGCTCCAGTGGCTTTGGACTAGATCCTCACACCTGAGGAATAAAATCTCCTTGTGCCTCAGCAGCATCCCCTTGGGCCAGGCTGAAGGTCACTGTCAGAGAAGAGCCCAGAGCTGTAGCTAACACTGCTTTAGTGGTTTTTGGTTAAATCCATGCATTTCTGAGGTGCTCTGTTGAAGTAACAAAGGATTTTCTGTGGGGTCCCAGTTGTGGGTTTCTCTGGGTCTGCATTGAAGGCACTTGAGATGTTATTTCATGTTCGGACTCAGGTGTTTATTATTTCTTATCAGTAAAACAGCCTCACTGCTGGGAGTTCAGCAGCTTTTCATTAGAAGGCACAAAATGGCCAACAATCTCTTGTTCCAAGGGCTTTTCAGACTAAACTATCCAATTCAGAACTGACACCTGGATTATTTTCCCTTTTAACCTAATAACTGATCCCACAGAGCTGCCAAGGAGACTTTTCTGCCCAATTACAAAATGCCACCCAAACCCATGGAGAAGGAGGAAGAAGAAGCATGGAGAAGAAACCCAGGATGACACCCTGTGCCCTCCATCTTGCTGCCATCCACAACACACTAGAAACCCCAAAACCTCAATTTCTCACCCAGTGACACACCCACACTGCTCTCTATAATTTATTGCACACTTTGGTGGATTCCAGTCTGTCTTGGAGTCTGGGAAACTTTCTCCATGGATGAGGGTCAGAGTCAGTGCTGCCCTGGGGGTCAGGGCAGCCCAGAGCAGACACAGAAATATTCCCAGTGCCCTGGGTTTGCACAATTTTCCAGCACAGAAGGAGCACAGAGAGACTTCAGGAAGATCTTTCTCACTTTGTGTGCCACTGGTGTGCGTGTTGTCCCCATTTGTGCCAGGCCTCACCTCATCCAGTTTTCCCCACCTCCTCCTGAGGTCAAGACAAGCATTTCCATTTATTTCTCTGACTGCTGGATGAAGCCCTCGCTGTGCTGACACAACCTTTAAGGTATATACAGGAGAGAAGTGTAGTTTCATGAAGAAGCTGGAGTTAAAAGTAACTGGATACTGCTTCATTGTTGATTAGCACCTAAACCACCCCAAAAAAATCACATTTACAGATCCATTCATAGAACACAGAGTATTTACCTGGAGTAGAGGCACTCAGCTGACTGGTTTTGAAGCACAGGAGAAAATAAACCTTGCCAGGCTCTTTCCCCAGGCGCACAATATTCCACTTTCACCGTCACATTAAAATCCCATTTCTCCCCCCACCAAAACAATTTTGGCCATGAAAGGCTGAGACAAGGGGCAGTACCAGGAAACATTGCAGAGATCCCAAATTATTCCTATTCTGGACCACTACCTGGACATGGATCTATTGTTTTCCTTTGAGTGGAGGTGAGAAACTGGCCCCACAAATCTGCCTGAAGTTTCAGCCCAAAAATATCCCCCAAACATTTTCATAAATATAAAAATATTGTACTTACGCTCACCTCATTTTCCTGTTTTCCTCACAAATGGAACAATTTGGGCTAGGCCTGCCTTTCCATCCTGTTTTTTGCTCTTGGGACTGTTTTATATTTTCCAGAATGTGTTTCTGGAATGGTTGAGCAGGCTCCATTGGAAGGGGCATTTTCCTTCCTTCATCTTGCAATCTGTTTGAGGGATTCCAACCCTGTTCCACTTTTTTGTTATGGGGTATTACCCACTGAAGTTGCATTTCAAAAGCGCTTTTAAAGCTGCAAAGCCAACCCTTCAAAAATTGGGCAAGACCAATGGGACTTTGCCAATCCTAAAGAGAAGGATTAGGCAAAAAATCCTCTCCCATCTGCCTGCTCATGCTGCCCCTGAGGTGAAATCCCAATAAACAAGTTACAAACCAGACAATTCATTTACATGGCTTGTCTGCCTTGAGGAGAGACTCAGAGAAAAGAGGAATTACAGAGGGCTGGAATGAGTCACTGCACTGCCTGCAAGGCTGAAGGGAGATGTGATCATTGGGCCTGTGAAATATTTGCTGCTAAAAGTAGATAATAGGAATATAAATATCTAAGCATCAATTTAAATATAAACAGAAATATGAAATAAGCATAAATATAGATATATTTCTTATAAATAAAACATAGAAATAGAAATATCCTATAAATTCAAAGCTCTACCAGGAGGAGAACATCCACGGTCACCTCATCAATCCTACATGGAGCAATACATGAATTTTAATGCCCATTTCTGCAAAGTTTGGGGAGAGAAGAAAGAAAATCATAATCCATGGAGAGCAGGGGTTGCCCTGAGGTCAGGTTTCTTCCTCATGACTGGTTTTGGTGGCATTTCAGACACCCTAAAGCCAGCTCAGGGATGCTGTTCATGCCATCCTGCTGCTCCAGCAATGCCCCTACGACCTGTAAGGTCTGACAGTGCAAAGGGACCCAGAAAAAATGTGAAATAAACACTAAGGATACAGCTACTGCAGTGGGTGAAATAGCTTTGGGATCCTTCTCTGGTATTGAGGCCTGCTGCAATGGCCCATTTCTATTTTATTAAACTCTGACTTTTCAAAATGTTTCCACCCAAAATGTTCATCAGCAATGACCCACACCACCTTCCCCCATGAGACACTCCCAGAAATCCTTTGGGAATGTGCCATTTATCCCCAAGGATAAATGCACAAGGCACACCAAGGAGTATTGTAGCAATACCACGAGAGGATTGGTCAATTTGAGTGCCTGGAAATGTTCCCTGGCACTTTGTGGACAATAAATTAAATAATGATAATTTCAGTTGTTAACAGGACTGCCTGCGTGGTTAAATCCAATTTTCAAACCTGGTGTTATGGTAGCAGGGCCACAGGGTAGTGACATTGGTAGCACCGATGTCACTGTGGTCTTTCATGGAGCCACAGAATGGTTTGGGTTAGAAAAGACCTTAAAGATAAATTCATTCCACCCCTTCCATGGGCAGGGACAGCTTCCACTGTCCCAGATTGCTCCAACCCCATCCAGCCTGGCCTGGGGCACTGCCAGGGATCCAGGGGCAGCCACAGCTGCTCTGGGCACCTGTGCCAGGGCTCAGCACCCTTACAGGGAGCAGTTTCTTCCAGATATCTCATCTAAACCTGATCTCCTCAAATCAAAGCCATTTCCCCTTGTAAATGTGACAAAAGTCCAGAAATCTGTCCTTGGACAAAAAGAGAATCTTTGCTGCAGCAGCAGAAGATGTTTTGAAGGAGGAGCTGTAGCACCTGAGAGAAACCCCTTGATTCTGTGTTTATTTCTGCTCTACCAACACTCAGCTGCTCCTCAGGTTTAATACAGGGATGCAGCAGAACTTCCAGACCAGAAATCACCCATGGCTCCTTGAGGGAGGGCAGGAATGAATGCAGCCCCTCCTTTTCCACAGCCTGGTGCAGAGATGTGGAAAAAGCTTGTCTGAACCACATCCAAAGCTGCTCCTCCTGCTGTGTCTCCATCATGGCAAAGCCCAGAGAAACAGAGGGATTCAGAGAATTGAAGAGTGAATTGTGCTGGAAGGGACCTTAGGGATCATGCCTGCACTTAGGAGCAGTTCCTTGAGGTATCATTCATGGGAAAGAGAAAAGATTTTTCTTCGTGCTGTGGAAATGGGGAATGGGAGAAGGACAATGAGTTAATATGCTTTCATCTCTCTTTCAAGTGCCTCCAACAGCTGCCAGGCCCTTCTCCCTCCTCCTTTTGGGCTCCCTGCCAGGGCACTGCACCTCCTGAGCAAGCAGAGAGCAGCTCCTGTGCTTATTAAAGTTTTACAGCTCCTACAAGGGCCAGGCTGGGCAGGACACCCCTCTCACAGAGTGCTGCTCATTTCCGGCATGCAGAAAGGGCAAAGTGCTGTGCAGCCCTCTGGGACACTGTCATTAGCACCCCTAATAATGAAGGGATGGGGCTATTTTTGGGCTAAGAGTGGTTTATTGCTCAGATAAACATCAGTCTCAGAGGCTGTGAGATTTTAGAAGAGCAAGCAATTGGCCATAGCTCAGAGTAGTCATAATTTCTTTGTTACAAGACAATATAGAACTTTCTAACCCAACAGACAGTTGTCCCAGAGTTTATTTTGCTTTTCTAACCTATCACATTTACTTCTCCTGCCCTGTGTATACTTTTGTCCAATGGGCTTTTGTCTCACATGCATAAATATATTTCTATTATAACTCCTAAGCTCTCAGCTCACTCCATCCAACCACTACAGTATAAACCCTTCACCATGTTATCAATACAATTTCTCACTTATTTAAAGCACATTCTTTCTTACAACTATAGAAATATTAGTTTATGATTTTTCTGCTTAATATCTGTGGATTGTATTTTCACATCAATCCAAGCTTCTCACAAGGATGCAAATCAAATCCTTCCAAGTCTGTGGAAGTGTCTGTATTTTTCTGATGCCCACAGGACACCCCTGTGGTGCATCCCCCCTACACAAAGGTTCCAACACAGCCTGCAGGAAAGTGCAAAGCTGCAGCACACACTGCATGTGGGAACCCAGGACATCCCTCTGGCTGCTGTGGAGTACTTGAGACCCTGGCAGGGGGCTCAGAGCCCTTGGCACGGAGTCACAAACACCTGTGCCTTTGATTTTAGCCCATGGAAACAATTACCAACTTTGTGTGAGGAGTTACAAGCCACAAGAGTTTGAGTAGAATGATAGTGAATTTATCACAGGGTGAAGGAGGAGAATTTTGGGGATTTAGAATGGGGGTTCAGGAGGCAAGATGGAGGGATCTGGGCATGTCCTTCTCCTTCTCCTTCTGCTGTGATGGTGGCACTTTTGGATTTGTTTAGAGTAGAGACAGACTGTCTAACATAGGTGATAGGTATTGGAAAAATATTGTAAATAAAGTACATGTAGTTCTTAGTATAAAAAGCCAACACCACCCCAAGGGTGCCTAGTGTGCCCCAACCCAACCTGCCAGACAGATCTCAGCACGTCAGAGAAAGAATGTTATGGCTAAGAGAAAATAAACAACCTTGAAAAGCAGAACTGACAAATGTCCACTTCTTCTTTGGTCGCAGGGCTGGGAAAAAAGAGACTTTTTAATACCACGGGAGCCATTGCAGCAACACAAAACCCAAGAACTGCACACACCAGAGGATGAGTTTGCTGCTTCTACCTGGCAAGAAAATCCTCCAGGTGCTCTGTCTGCAGAAAAATGAAAAATGGCCCATTAATGCAATGAAAGCACCTGGTCCTTACCTGTGTCTCACCTGTCACAGCTGCATCACCTGAGCTGGCACTGCAGGAGCTCAGGTCGTGGTGTTTGGTGCATAAATACTTTTGGTAAAAGGCAAAGGTTGTCTGAGGTTCTGTTCTATATCAGAAGGAGCTCTAGGGACCCCATGCTTGTTCCCACCTCTTGGGGTTCAGCTCCTTCTCTGATTCCAGCTGAGGAGCTCACTCTGGAAGAGCCGTGGGCAGTTTGGCTGTGCAGTCTGTCCTGGTGCTAAACAGGGTTAAGCTGAGCTCAGCCAATAATCAAATCCTCTGCTGTACCGGAGAATTTCACTTTGGGGTAGCACAGAATTATTCTGTCCCAAGCACACGCACAGAAGGTTGTGTGCAGTGACTCCAGCATCCCAAAATCCCACCTGACCATCCTAAATGTGGATTCCTGGAATGGTTTGGGTTGGAAAGGACCTTAAGGGTCACTCAGTTCCAACCCCTTGCCCATGGGCAGGGGGTTGGAATTAGGTGGTCTTTAAGCCTTTTCCAACCCAAACCATTCCGTGACTTTATGAAAAACCACAATGGCATTGATACATTGAGCGGTGACCCTGCTAACATAAAATCAGGTTTGCAGATTGGATTTTAACCTCCTAGACAGCCCTGTGAACAATTGAAATTGTGTCCACAAAGTGCCAGGGAACATTTCAGACACTCAGCTGATCACCTATATAGTGAAATTATTATTTCACTATATAGGTGATCAACTGAGTGTCTGGAAATGTTTCCAATTCAATTATATACACCCTCCTTGGTGTTTCTTGTGTTTGTTTTTCTGCTGCTGCTGTTGCCTGCATAAAAATGTTGTTACAAAACTAAAATTAATGAGCCTGATCACACCCCTGATCAGCTTGAGAAATTTCTCTCACAGTTACACCCAGTAAAACAAAGCTATTTCAGGAGAAGAAAAATTCAGAAGGAATGAGTTTGAGAGGCTCATGAGACTTTGGAAATCCAGTGCAAAACTTAAGGCCTTTAGGTAGCACTGGCAATACTCTTACATGGTACGGTCCAGGTGTTGGAGACATCTTTTATGAAAAATCCTTTCCTTAGGATTTTATCTCCTGAGAAGCTTCAGAGGAATAGAAAAACAATGATTATCTGCTGCTGTGGAATGCAACAGGTGCATCTGGGATTGGCCCATGTGGTTGTTTCTAATTAATGGCCAATCACAGACAGCCCAGCTGGCTCGGACAAAGAGCCGAGCCACAAACCTTTGTTATCATTCCTTTCTATTTTATTCTTAGCCAGCCTTCTGATGAAATCCTTTCTTCTATTCTTTTAGTATAATTTCAATGTAATATATATAATAAAATAATAAATCAGCCTTCTGAAACATGGAGTCAGGTCCTCGTCTCTTCCTTCAACCAAAAACCCCTGTGAACACAGTCACATTCAATAAAATGAAGAGTGTTAATTAAGGACCAATCAGGTCCGCTTTATTGTAATTATCCATAAAAAATGTGTAGTGTCTAATAAACTTTGCTTTTACCTTCTGACTTAGAGTCTTTATGTCACTTTATTCACCTTTCCACAGCACAACAGCGACACTACAACCCCAAGGACAACTTGCAGCTACTGTGGTGTATTTTTGGAGCCCAAAGCTAATTTGGAGAAGCATCATCAGCACCAACACAGGCTGCTGTGAGGAGAAGGAGCAGCAGGGAAAAGCAAAAGAGGATTCTGGCCATTTTAAAAATTCAAAGACATTGAGGTGGATGACCCTTTTGCATACCATGTTCCTAGAGGGTATGAGGAACTGAGCCTGGACAAAAAGTCCCAGCAGCAAACCCTTCTTCTTGCATGAGGTTCTTGGTGTTTTGATGGCTGGTGTTTGCAAGGTCACCCTGTCTGGGAGCAGCCCCTTCCCTCCCCCTCGTGCTGTCTCTGGGGTTGTGGGCAGTGCAAAAGTGTTTACATCCTCCTGGAGAGCAAGAAACTGGAAATAAAACATGGGAAAAATGCAATTCCAGCTCAGTCACTGGAGTGCTTTGATAAAAATAAGCAAAGATATCAGATAAATGCATTCCTAAGTCACCAGGGAGGGATGAAGTACTCTGAAAGCCACATTGGGTAATAGAATGATATAATTCCCTACGATGTCCAGTGATTGTCTGTCACAGACATCTTTTTATGAAAAATCCTTTCCTTAGGATTTTTTCCTCCTGAGAAGCTGAGAGGCCTCAGCAACAAAATGTAAACATTGATTATCTGCTGCTGTGGGATGCAACAGGTGCATCTGGGATTGGCCCATGTTGGAGGTTTCTAATTAATGGCCAATCACAGTCAGCTGGCTCGGATTCTCTGTCCAAGCCACAAACCTTTGTTATCATTCCTTTCTATTCTTAGCCAGCCTGCTGATGAGAACCTTTTCTTCTATTCTTTTAGTATAGTTTTAATGTAATATATATCATAAAATAATAAATCAGCCTTCTGAAACATGGAGTCAGATCCTCATCTGTTCCCTCAACCTCAGACCCCTGTGAACACCATCACAGTTGTCCATTGCACTGCTGTCAGTTGCCTTTTCCAGACATTTAGAAAGTGCAGGGAAATAGTTTTAAACCTTCTGAAGGAGCTGAGAGCAGGCTGCTCTTCATGTGCAGGAAGAGGGAGGCAGTGGGGAAGGTGGAGGAAAGCAGGAGCTGTGTGAACATCCTGGAGGCCACAGATCTTGGCTCCATCTTCAGCCACAGCCTCGTTTCTCCCGCAGTGGCAGATTTATTTTTTCTGTTTGGGATCTTGGAAGCCATAGTGTTGCCCTTGGACTGTACTGGCTTGCCCAAAACTGTCCCAAACAATAAATTAAAATTCAGATTAATAGATTTTGCACCCAAAGAAAAAAAAAAAAAAAAAAAAAAAAACAACTCCTTGTTTTGTAGCACTTACAGTCAAAAAAACCCACAATATGCAATAGTGGGTGGATTGTCCTGGCCTGGCATCTGGCCAGACATTGCCACTGCTGACATCTCCAGCTGAGATGAATAAAGAATTCCCCGAGGAATTCTTTATTCAAGGAAAAGAAATGGGCACTTTGGGTGAGTTTTTCACCTGCCCAAAAACAGTCTTGGAGAATTGTAGCAGATCCTATGGGGCTTGAAAAGAGAGGAGGTTTAGATTGGATATCATGAAGAAATTCTTGGCTGTGAGGGTGGTGATGTCCTCACAGGGTGTCCATAGAAGCTGTGGCTGCCCTTGGATCCCTGGGAGTGCCCAAGGCCAGGCTGGACAGAATTTGGAGCAGCCTGGGATGGTGGAAGGTGTCCCTGCCCACGGCAGGGGTTGGAATGAGATGAACTTTGAGCTCCCTTCCAACCCAAACCGTTCTGTGATTCCATGGTACTGACCAAATCTCCCATGATTATAAAGAGATTCTCTGTAAAAATGCAACCCAGTTAATGAAAACATGATTTCAACTTGAACAGATTCATGACGAAGTGGAAAATTGGGCCTGAGAAGTTTTTCTGAGCTGGTTTCACAGATGCTGAGCTGTTTTTTTGTAGCCACAAAATGAACCTGTGGAAAAATGCCTCAATGTAATTGTTCATTGGAGAGACACAGAGAGCAACACACAGCTCTTGTCACACGTGCAGCAGGATAAATGGAACAAGCAAAGGTCTGCTCTCTTATTGCTCCCATCTGGAGGGTAAACCTGACATTTCTATCTGCCAATAGCAATTTATTGTGAAGCAGAGCTGCAGGGAAGGTTTCCTCGCGCTAAATCAGCGAGCAGGAGAAATGAACCTTGTGTTACAACCAAATGAGAAGCTTAATCACAGCCTACATGTCTGGCTGCATAAATAATTCAAATACATACAGCTGCAATTTCAATATATTAAACCCCAACCTCCCGAACAGCCCCGTGAAAAACAAAAATTAATATTCCATTAGTAAAGAAACGGAATAAATTGAAGTTTGGGTTTGTTCTCATTTTGTCTTTGGGGAAGAAAGAACTTTTTACAACCCACAAGGAAAATAACTGTATTAATGATCATCTGGGGGTTACTCTCTCCCAGTTAATCTCTCTTTGCTGTAGCCACAGTCAAATTCTCTCTGTTGAACCCACAGAGCCCCCAAAAATTATTCCTGTCACTGAGCCAAGGTCATGAGTTTTAGGTGTATTACTGGAGGTAGAAAATGTTTTCTCTATTTTTTTTTAAAGTTCTAAAATTATGTTTTTCTTACAAACGGGAACATTCGCTAAACGTTAATGTAGTGAAGATAATTATGATCTTAACAACAGCAGTGTCCTTTTGGTGACAAGTGTTTTTTAATACTCTAATATTCAAGGTCTCCATACACATTGCTCACCACAAAGTTCTTTTTATAAGAATTTGATTTCGATATTCATGTACAACAAAAGCAAACCCCAATTATTTCTGTAAGGAGAGGGAGAGAGTACTGGATATCCTGTGAGGTCTGCAGGTATGTATTTCAAACAAAACTGTAATTGTTGTCACTTTCCTCCCCTGAATTTGAAGGGAAATGGATTTGTGCAACATTTTCTTCATCAGACTTTTTTTACTGGTGTTGTTTCCCATTATACACATTTGCCTTCACAAGAACTCGTTAGCAATTTCTGTATTCACTAATCTGACAGGAAGCAGAGCAGTTGTGCCTCAGAAGGCCAAGGAGAGCTGTGGACGCTGGTGATCCATCCATTCCTTGGATGTCCAGTTGGAATTGGCTGCTGAGAATTTCAGATTTCTGTGCTGGCAGGCACTGACCCCCAGGGGAACACTGCACTGACCTGAGGCCCTGGAGAAGCTTCCAGAATGGAATGACAGAACTGGGATTGTGGGTGTGGAGTTTGGATAGAAGTGTGTGATACCACAGGGTGGGAAACTCAGAGTTTGAGGGTTTAGAATACAGTAATGGATATAAAGCAAAATGGAGGTTTTAGGGTGCTTCTTCTTCTTCTGCTTCTTCTCCTTCCTCTGCTTCTTCTTCTTCTGCTGCTTCTTCTTCTTGGTATTCTTCTTCTTCTTGGTCTTCTTCTTCTTCTTGGTCTTCTTCTTGGTCTTCTTCTTGGTCTTCTTCTTCTTCTTCTTGGTCTTCTTCTTCTTCTTCTTCTTCTTCTTCTTCTTCTTCTTCTTCTTCTTCTTCTTCTTCTTCTTCTTCTCCTTCTCCTCCTCCTCCTCCTCCTCCTCCTCCTCCTCCTCCTCCTCCTCCTCCTCCTCCTCCTCCTCCTCCTCCTCCTCCTCCTCCTTCTCCATGGATTTGTGTGGTTTTGTGTAATTGGATAAAAAAGTCCACACTGTGGGCCATGGGTGGTTGGTTATTGGGTTAAAAGTAAAAAAAAATTTAGGTGCCATTTCTTAATTGGGCAGTTTGTCCTTGAAAGACCTTGTAGAGAGAGAGATGGGGCTCCATTTTTGTAGCTTGTTAGTGAAGTGCTGCAGAACTCACAGCTTGTAGGACTGTGGCATAGATATGAACTAATAAATATCTGAGTCTGAACACAAAATATCATCTTGAGCACTTTCAATCCCAACCCTGACAGAGGCAGAAAAGAAGATAAAGCCCTGCCAGTCCAGGTTCTCCTTGGCAGCTCCTCTGTAGTCATCACCTTAGACCTTTGCAGAGGAGCTCACACTCATCAGGAGTCCCTAAACCCCTCCTTTATGGTTTCCATGCAATGCATGCAGCAAGACGAGGACTTTGTGTGGGCCACATTTTGCCCCTTTCAAAGAGAAAAACTGGGAATTTCATTGTCTTCTCTTTCATTTAGTTTCCAAGTCCTAAATCAGACAACCTAAGGTTATTTAAGTATATTTAAATTGAGGATAAATTTATCTGCTGCACCTGCACGGATGAATTTCCCCTTAAACTGAATTAACTACATTGACAAGAACTCCCTAGAAATGAGTTCCAATGAGTGGCTCTGGCATTAATAGCTGCTTAATTGACACCTAGAAGCAGGTGAGAAGATTTTCCCCCAGAAAGTCAATACTAAAATAACAAATGTGTAAAAATAAAACAACAATGCTCTTTGTGTTTTCAAAGCTGACAATAGTTTTTCACACCCTGTCCCACTCAGCAGAGGGAAACTACCATTGCTCTATGTGCAGTGAAATGTAGTTTTTCAGCTTCTCTCTGTAGAAACACGTTGTTTTTCAGGAGAGAAACATTGGGTGGAAGGTTTGTCCACATTCTAGGGCTGAATTCTGTTTTTGGGATCTATTTCTGATGTGAGGAATTTGTGCTCACCCTGCTGAGATTGGGTGAAGAAAGCAAACCTATCCAACAGAAGTGCTCACAGCTTTAAATCAGGGTTCAGAATTAACAGGAATTCATAATAAGGGAAATTTTCATTGTCCACCTCACCAAGCTGTGGTGTGTTAGTTTTAATTTGGTTTTGTTTTTTTTTTTTTGTAGTTTTGTTTGTTTGTTTTTTGTTTTTGTTTTTGTTTTTGGTTTTTGTTTTGTTTTGTTCCTGAAATGTAAAAGCTTTGGTAGGGAGCTTCGGCAGCCAGATGACAACAGCGAGGACTCTCATTTATCTTCATTGCTGAAGTGCTTCCAGCCTGTGTGTCAGCCTGCACTCCTCCAGCACCCTGCCAGCCTTGGCTCCTCAAGGACCTGTTCACCTCCTGACAAGAGATGTGTCCAGCGGTGTGTGTGGGACCCCGTCTCAAAAGCTCCCTGGAAATTTCTTGCTGGAGCAATTTCTGCTTTAAACTTTGCCTTAATGACACCTGAAATGCTTTTTCCCTGTGAACAGACCATAGAACTTGATGTTGAGTCTGAAGAATTTCACTTTTGTTCAAGGCTTGGGCAGCTTCCAGAGCTGGCATATTGCTATGGATGTGAGCAGCTCTCCAAAGAACATTGCATTAATTTACATTTTGCACTGTAATTAGATGGGATTTGAATGATGAGAGTTGCTGAGCTCTATACATGTTTTTTTTTTTTTTGATGTTAGAAAAGGTGCTCATTGACTCTTGCTGCTCCTGAGCTCCACAGAACAACACTTGTGTTTCTCACCTGCCATGAGAATGTTGTGTATTATAACTACAGACAAATAAATCATTGTGTACATAGAAAAAATTAACTGATGCAGATGGGTATTAAATGTCAGAATGGTTTGTGTTGGAAGGGGCCTTAAAAACCACCTTGTTCCACCCCCTGTCATGGGCAGGGGCACCTTCCACCAGAGCAGGTTGTCCAAAGCAAGGACTCAGTCTTGATCTGAACTGTTGCTCTCACTTTATTTAGTTGCCCTGACTAAGATGAGTCAGTGGGGGGAAGGCAGTGCCATCCATTTATTTTCTTTTTCTTTTCTTTTTCTTTCTCCTTTCCTTTCCCTTTCCCTTTCCTTTCCTTTCCTTTCCTTTCCTTTCCTTTCCTTTCCTTTCCTTTCCTTTCCTTTCCTTTCCTTTCCTTTCCTTTCCTTTCCTTTCCTTTCCTTTCCTTTCCTTTCCTTTCCTTTCCTTTCCTTTCCTTTCCTTTCCTTTTCCTTTTTCCTTTTTCCTTTTTCCTTTTTCCTTTCCCCCCAGCAGCCAAACAAATGCAATCAGTTGCTCACACAAGCCCTAATCACTGATCCAGCTGATGAATTCCAAATCTTTCCTTGGAGATGGGGGAGCTGTTGAGAGCCCAGAATTGAGTTGTACTCTATAATTTTTATTCCAAGCTTTATCCTTGCCCAGTTCTGGCCAAAATTACAGTAATTGTCTCAGAAACTGAGGGTTCCTGGCCAGTAATGGAAGAAGGGGGAGAATAAAACCATCCAGTCTTCTCCAAATCAGGTGATTTGCAAAGAGATCCTTGGAAATGTGACCATCACCAGCTGGGAAAGGGCTGAGTTCCCACCCAGCCAAGAGGGACCTTCTCCCATCGTGGACCAACGTGTTTGGAATCTTCTCAAAAGCCACAGAATTCCTTGAGCCCCCTTTTTAGACTCCTACCTGTGAACTAAAGAAGACATGAGGAGAGCTGGAATTTAGTGGCCAGCTAGATCACACTTGATGGGAAATACTTGATGGGATGGAATGAAGGCCTGCATTCCAACCCAAAAATCACATTTCACACATAAATCTATTCCACGTAATAAATTCCTTCATCGCTGCCAGCTGAGATCATGTTTCTACCAGATCCCCATAATTTTTTTAGCTGGGAGCAGATAGGACATAATGAAATATTATGGATTTTAATGGCTTTACGCCAAAGAGCTCAGGATTAGGTGGCTGATAAGGAACAGCCATTAAATTAGATATCCCAGAGCAATAAATCTGTAAGAGCTGGGGGAGGCAGATTCTTGGCAGCAGTGCCCAACTCAGTGTCAGGGTCTTGCTGCTGGTATTTTACTTCCTTTGTAAAATGAGTTTCACAAGTGAATTCAGGTAAAAAAAAATTATGTTTGGGTGCAGTCATTTTTCAGGAGAAAAAGACAAATCTGTGGGTGTTGGTTCAACCCTAGTTTATTTCACATCAAATATTGGCATCCCTGTGCTTTAAAAGCCACTTCCTTGATTTGGAGCTGATATTAAATGACAGAATTCCTGTTTGTCAACCAGGACAATTGAATTAATAGTCCCATCCCTGGAAGTGCTCATGACTGCAGTGACCAATCTTTGACTGGTTTCATGTGGTTGTTTTTAATTAATGGCCAGGTTGGATGGAGCTTGCAGCCACTTGGTCCACTCACCTGCCTTTGTTCTTATGATCTAACAAAGGAGTAAATGCAAAAGGGGCTCTACGGGAGGAATGATTTCCCCGTGAGCACTGCCAGTGGCAGAAGAGGATTTTAGGCTTTCAGAAAGTGTTACAGCTGTGACACCATGCCCAGGCTCCTTGTGCCACCTGTCCTTGGGATCCTTGGACAACCCTCTGAGCTGAGGACAGCCAGATTCCCTCTGTGGATTGTACTGAGGCACAGTTCAGTTTATATCCCCAGTGTGAGGGTGTAGATACAACCAATTGCATGTGGAGGGAAGATGATTTAACCACTAGGGTTGATCCACTACATGGGAAATTGCTTTAATGTCATGGAGATCACAAAATTCCTCATCCTGGTATTTTGCCTTGGAAACCACGGGGGATCAAAGGAAGAGAATGTCATTTGCCTTCTTTAAACATGATTCTTTATAATAGAGAAAGATGCTTTTGCAGTCATGAAAACTGAATTTACACAGAGAGGCCCTAAAAGCCAAGCTCAAAACCTTCCAGAGGTTGTGGTTGCATGTTCCATCAAATTCAGAATAATGGTGTGTGCCTAAGAAAAGCCATGCCTTGCTCTTTGCCAGCCAGGAGGGACACAGAGGACACACTGCTGGGACCTAAGAGGGTTGGGCTGGATTTTTTTTCCATACTTCTCAGGTGACCTTCATCAAACCCACTTACATCCATTTCTGAGCAGTGATTGGGGTTTCTCACGTGGAAGATGTTTTTTGGTGGATTTGGGATTATCCTCACCTCTACAGACACAGAATAAATGTAATTGTCTGCTTTTCCCTTTCCCCAACCCTCACAAGCTGTGTTCCTGATTTCTGGCTGAACCCACAGAGAGATCCAGTGGAAGTCAACACAAACAGCTTCACTTCTCAGAACAGGCCAGAGCATCAGACCCCTTGATTTTAAATGAAAATGGTTAATCCATGCAGAAAGAGGGACAAATATAGCCTGGACCTGTCATTTCCAGTTGAAGGTTCGGCCTTTATCAGCAGTGTCAGCACTGGGTGTAAATCAGTTTAAGGAGGGGCTGAGTGGCCAAACTGGCCCTATGGACATGGAAAAGCTCACTGACCTCTTGCTGAGATCTATTTTCACTGCCTGATATTCGTGTGCATCAAATAATGTCTTTGATGTGAACAATTACGGTTCACTTGTGGTTGCCTGCTGGGCTTTCCTCCAGCACAGAGGAAGGCTTGTGCTTTGTCCTGAGCAATAAAGATGTTTGCTGGAGGATATTCCAGCAGCAATCTGTATTTGTGTGTGGGGTTGTACGTTCATGTGACCGCAGGAATCATCTCACACCTGTGGATTGTGACAAAATGATCACAGTGTGGTCATGATTTCATGGTTGTCACCTCCACCCATCAGTCCTGCCTCCAAAGGACCTTCCATGCACCCAGCTCGTGCAGTGGAGGAGGTTTTGGGGTCAATTATGTTGGATTTGGCACTGGTTCTTCTGCTGGCATTGATGTTCCCAAATAAGGTCTCCTCAGAACTCCCATCTACTTGAAGATGTCACTGCTCACTTTGTGCCACATGTCCCTGGGATCCTGGGACAACCCAGCATCTGTCTGAGGACTAAATGGCCTTTAAAGGTCTAAAGGACTTTAAAGGACTACATGGCCTTTAAAAGTCCCTTCCAACATTAATATTTCTATGATTCTCTGATCTTAAGAGTGATTTGGTCTATCTAGTTAACCTTTCAAATTATGAGGTCATTATGCTTAACTCTAAGCAAGAACCTCCCCAGCTCACAACTTCCTTCTTAGTTTTCCTTCTCTGTGTCTTCTCCAGGATTGTGAGGAATAAATTAAAATATCAGGTGGAACACCTCAAACACAATGTCTTCACAATGGTTTTATTGCTTGTTTCCAGCAGTGTCAACCACAGAGAAGAACCCCCTCTGAAGCAAGGAGGTGAACCAAATACAAAGGAAAAAAACAATTAAAAGAAAAAAAAAAATATAGCCATTTCATTGCATATGTACAGAGTCAGACCAAAAATAAATAACATCAGGCAAAAGGCCATGGAACAAGGCAGAGATTTCACCTGTGCTGAGCAAGCAAGCCTGTTCTTGCTGGCATGGAGGGTACATCACAAGCACCTGGTACAGAGAAGCCCACGGAGACAGAGATCTCTGCTCACAGCCCGTGCCCATCACCCTCTGCTGCCAAAGCCTATTTACAGGAGGGCAGAGCAGAGGAGTTCACAGCTGGAGGGAGAAGGGTCAGCTGGCACCGGCTGCTGACCCACAGCTTGAGGTGTTTGAAACAGGCTCTGAAAAATGCACTTTGGAGTTCAAAACTGCCTTTTTGAACTCGGTTTGTCATCATCATCATCTGAGTATCAAAAATGTGGTATTTATTCTTTTTTTTTCTTTTTAAATGTGCTCTTCAGATTTCCTCTATGTACAAATGTACAATATCCACAAAACTTGGGTATAAAACACTGGTGCTCTGCTGCTGCCAAAGTGTGTGTCCTCAGGGTCTGGCCCTCAGAACACAAGTGGGCATTATTTTCCTTACAGACCTGTCCCAAATGTTTGTTTTCTCCCCTGTGATTTCACAGTATTCTAGAAATAACCAGAATTTCAAACCCAGGGCTCTTCAGGATATAGGACAACATGCAAGTTAGGACATTCAGGAACGGGTGGAAAAGATGGTCTGTGCTCCCAAGAAACTCCAGATTAAAAGCCATATGTGCATCTGCACAGGTCTCCAGGGGAAATAAGGAGGTCAGTCACTTTAATTATACATAATAACAAGGTCCGTCACTGTTTTGTACCTCATCAGACTAAAATGCAAATACTGGGTTTGGAGAGGGGATGAAAAGCTGACTGACTGAAAGGAAATGGATTGAAATCCACAATTTGGGACATCTGACTCCACCTGCTGTCATGGACGTATTTTCTGAAAAATACTTTTGCTGGGATTTTTCTCCTGAGAAGCTGAGGAGCCTCAGAGGAAAAGAAAAACAATAATTATCTGCTGCTGTGGAATGCAACAGGTGCATCTGTGATTGGTCTCATGTGGTTGTTTTTAATTAATGGCCAATACAGTCCAGCTGTCTCAGACTCTCTGGTCAGTCACAAAATTTTATCATCATTCCTTTTCTTTCCTTTTGATGGAATAATTTTCTTCTATTCTTTAGTATAGTTTTAGTGTATAATTTCCTTTTAATATAATATATATCATAAAATAATAAATCAGCCTTCTGAAACACGGAGTCAAGATTCTCATCTCTTCCCTCGCCCTGGGACCCCTGTGCACACCACCACAGCCCTGCCAGTCTGGGACTTGAATCTTTCCCTTTTTCCAGCAGTTTAGTGCCTGAGTGATGCCAGCAGAGCCCTTCTGGATGGACGTGGGGGTGTGTGAGCCCCTGCTCTTTGAGGTTCATCTCCACTGAAGCAGCTCTGTGGTGCTGGCCCCATCAGCACTGCAGTGGGAAAAGTGCAAATTTGCGTTGTGGGCCAGGGAATTCAGATTTGCAATGCCTGTCCCCAGGAGTTTGGCACATTTAGGGCGCAGAGGTGCCACGGGGGGGAAGCACAGGGCTGGGAGGGAACCTGGGCTGTGCCCAACACCCAGTGGGACACAGCAGGAGGAATGTTTCATGTGGGCTTTCCTGTTAGGGCTGCATTCACCTGCCAGAGAAGGGACATTGCTCCTGGTCCTCCTGTGCTTCCACAGGCCATTTATCAAACCAAGATGCACCTGTGTGCTCAGAGTAACATAAGCTTCATGGAGACACACATTGGCACTTCCCAGTTTGAGATATTCCCTTTTGGTCAGAAATTATTTTGTATTTCCTTTCCCTATGTTTCCTTTCCCCTTGTTTAAACCCTGAGGTGAATCTAGAAGGAATGGAGACAAAAAAATCCCCCCAAACCCCTTTAATCCCTGCCATGGAGCCAATGGTGTTCATTCACTCCTGAGCTTTCTTTGGAACTTCATTTTGCTTTTGAAAAACTGCCATCAACCTTTCATTAATCAGCAGGTGCATTTCTCTCTGAAAGCATTTCCATCAGATTGGAGCAGAGATTTGGGTTTAACCCCTCTGCCCTGGGGCACACACATGACCCTCATTGCTTTTAAGATGAATGGGAACCCAGTGGGATAGAGAGAAAAAAGGAAATATGATGATTTGTTCATGTATAAAATATCTTTTCTCCAGCAACACCTTCCTGGAGAAAAACATGACTTGTTTCCTAGCAAAAAACCCCAAACAAACCAAAAATAAAACAAAATGCTCAGATCTTTCAGCTTCTGGCCTTTTCCACTTTTCATTCCACAACTGCAGTAATGCTGCTGCTCCTGCATACATAACTCTGATTTTAAAAACTTGCTTGATTTTAATGCCTCTAAAATTCTGCAACAGAATTAATTTGCTAAACCCTAAACATGGTCATATTCTCATTTCTTACTGTTTGTGAGAGGGTCACAAAGCAACACAGGTCCCAGCTGAACAGAAATATCTACAGTCTAATGTTAGCATTGAACCTGCTACCTCTAGACCTTGACAGTAATTTATTGTTTATATTTTAATTGTTCTGTACTTATGAATAAATTTAATAATTCAATCCCTGAAG
Organism: Ammospiza caudacuta; assembly: GCF_027887145.1. Lineage (NCBI taxonomy): Eukaryota > Metazoa > Chordata > Aves > Passeriformes > Passerellidae > Ammospiza > Ammospiza caudacuta. The sequence goes on from NC_080593.1 coordinate 3,227,463, forward strand.
TATAGAACAGGAGGGGCTTACTCTGTCCCTGATGTGAAAAGGGAGTAAACAGCTCCAGAATGAAGAAAAAATAATTATTTTGAAGGCAAATCCCAGTTTAATGCTGGTGTAATTCAGGAGTCATTGCCATGAACTGATTGGTGCAAGCAGGATCAGAATTTGGCTTTATTTATATAAAGAGTTTCGGAGCCCAAATCCATGATCCTCAAACACATCTGTGCCTTTTAACAGAGGCAGAAGAAGCTTTCACAGAATGACCAGGTTGGGAGAGACCTTCAAGGCCATTGAGTCCAACCCAGCCCCAACAGCTCAACCAAACCCTGGCACCCAGTGCCACATCCAGGCTTTGTTAAACACACCCAGGGATGGGGACTGCACCACCTCCCCGGGCAGCCATTCCAGAACTTCATCACTCTTTCTGTGGAAAACTTTTCCCTGCTATCCAATCTGTATTTCCCCTGGTGCAGCTCGAGGCTGTGTGCTCTGGCTGTGTCAGTGCTGCTGCAGACAGAGCCCAGCCCCAGCTGAGCACAGGCACCTTTCAGGAGCTGCACAGAGTGATGGGGGCAGCCCTGAGTCTCCTTTTCTCCTTTAACACATTTTAAGAGGCACACCTCTGATCTTTGATGCAGCAAATGGATGCAATTTCCCTGCTGGGGTCAGTTTTGGGTGGGGAAGCAGCAAAAGTGCTGAGCTCTGTTCTGTGTGGGGCCAGGTCATGGGGCCAGGACAGCTTGCTCCACGTTGTCATCTGCAGTGAAGTCCTTGAATTCCATTTTATTGATGAGCTGGATGAGAAGCAGAGTAGACCAGGCCAAGTTCTGGAGCCAATTCCAGTCAAACAGGGCCCAATGCCAATGTCATCATTCCCTTGATTGCTCACGTCCCCAGAGTGAGAAGATTTCTCTCTTTATGAAGTGATTCCACCCCCAGCTCCTGTGTTTTCCTGGAACACAGCTGGGCTGGCAGCTTTGCATTGCTGACATTGCCATGCCTGTCGCAGCAGGTCCATTCAGCAGGTTCATTTAACCCCTCAAACACCCCTGACAGCAGAAAGGAGGCATGGCTGGATGTTCAGTGATGAAATAATTGTGAGCAGGGTGCCTGGGGGCACAGCTCTGGCATGCTGATATACTCCACACTTTTTGAAGGATCCCCTCAGCTTAGGGAAGATCCCATCTTCAGGTTCCTGTGCAGAACAGCCTGGTGGGGAATGTGACAGGCTGCAGAGGAGCCTCTGGTGAGGGTAAATATCCAGCTGGGGTTTTTCCCTGTCACATCTCCAAAAGGCAAACCTTTCCTGGCTGTCTTTGGCATATGGCTGGTGCTGGCTTGGGTTAGCACAGGGCTGGAACACAAAAAATACTGCAAACACACAAATTTCCTGCAAATGGAGAGGGAAAGGGAGCACAAGGAGAGGAAAGGGAAGAGCAGAGGGAAAATGCTCAGTGTGTCTCACAGGATGGCTCACAGGCCTGGAACAGATGGGAAGGGATTCCCTCACATCCCACAAAGGAGGCTGCTGGCAGTGGTGCTGCACTTCTGCTCCACAGCTCTGTGCTCCAGCTCCTCTGCTGCTTGGCTGGCACCTGAAATTCCAGTTCACACCTCAGTGGATGCATTCCCAAGACTGGGCAGTCTCTCCTCTGCAGCCCATCAGTTTTGTTGGGTATAAATATTTACCATGGCAGATGAACAGGGAGAATGGCTTTGCAGCCTGATGGATCCAATCTTTCCCAGACTGACATTGCTTCAGAACTCTGAACCAGTAAGACAAAGCATTTTACACCAAGTGGAACAATTTGGGAGCTGAGACTGAATTTTCCCTTGCTTCTTCTGGGCTTCTTTGAAGTTAGTCATTCGCCTGGAAAAATGAAGTCAAATCCTTGCTTTGAACCAGGCACAGCAGCAGAAGTGGTGGTACTGGGGGGATTTCTCCAGTGTTTGCTGGGTGAGTCCTAATCCAGGTCTGAAAAAGCTCAGCAGAGCAGCACAAGCACCAAACACAAAGAGAATCACAGAATATCCTGAGTTAGAAGGGAGCCACAAGGATCATCGAGTCCAACTCCTGGTCCTCCACAGGACAACCCCAAAAGCCACACAAAATGCCTGAGAGCATCATACAAATTTTTCTTGAACTCTGCTCAGGACCACTTCAAAGGTTCTTGCTTTTGAGAACCTTCTGGATTTTAATGGGATATTGTTTGAGGGGTGTCAAGGCATAAAGGCTTCAATTCAAGAAAAGTGGGAAAAATTGGAGCATCCTCTTGTTTTCTCTGCATTTTGGGAATCAGTGAGCTGCATTTTGGTGATCTCATGGCACGTCAGAGTTGGATCCTCACTGTTGATGTGGGCTCAGTGCAAAGTAGCCATAACAAAGCTGGCTCACACCTGGCCAGCCTGGGATCACCAGCACTGTAATTCCAGGAATTTTCATGTCTTCCTGATGTTTTAGGACCTACAGGCTGGGTAGCCATGTGACAGGTCTGAGCTGGCTCCCTGCAGACTCAGGACTGCACCTTTGCCCGTGGTGGATCACAGTTCCTCATGACTGCAGCCCACCACACTGTTATCAGTCCTACACCTGGATGAATACTTTGGGAGAACCCAGCTGAGCTGATAACAGGCTCTGGGAATGGTTATGGATGGAACACTGCCCTGCCAGGACTCAGAAAGGAGCTGGATCTGCAAGTTCTCCTCCTGGGCTCAGTGTGGTTTGTTGGCATCCTTTGCTTAGGGCCAATAACCCCCAGCCCCGCCAGGCTGCAGGTGCTTCCCTCCATTGAACTTTCATTTCATTGTGGAGAAATAAAGCAGAGAAACTGAGATCTCTGAGCTCTAAAAGAGGAGCTCACCTCCCTCTCCAGGTGTCTGTGTTGGTGACCCAGACACTCCTTCACAAGGACATGTTTTAGTAGGATGGCAGTAGCCCAATTACTGAGGGTGCTCATGAGCTGGGCAGGGATTTCTCACCCTCAGCATAAAACTTTTTCAACCCCACTTGATGCAGTTGAGTGGGGCACAGACATGAGCATCTGTATCCCTGTATTTTGAGTTTGGGACTCTGGGGTTGCCTCAAATGAGCAGGACTGGGCTTTAACATTTCTCATTTGCCTCTCCACCACAAAAACAAGAATTAAAAAAAAAATTCTCCCTTGGTTTTAATGGAATCCATGTGCATTCTTCAAGTAGGAGTTGCCCCTGTGTGGAAACTAAAAGGCCTTCAGAAAAAAGGTAAAATGCACACACACATCTTAAATATCTAGCAATGCCTTCACATAGGATGAAAGTTTCCCAGAAAAGCTGAAGAAGAAATCCATTTAATAGCTCCTGCACTCCTTCCTCCCTCCTGGAGTGCCAGTTGTGTGCTGAGACAACCTTGTCCTGATGAAAGCAATTTCACCTGCTGCTGTGACACTCATTTTTTTTCATCTGGAGAGTGGCTCCTTATGGCAGCTCTGACTCAATTAAGGATTACAGGGCCCTGTACTTCCCTTTCCTGACAATGTGTGCTAAGCAAGTGCAAATGAATTACAGCCCAATTATTTCCCCCTGATCCCTAATGAGCCTGGGTGCATCCATGCACCGAGATCTATGGGACAACTTAAAGAGAATGAAAAAAACACAGCCGTGCTCTGCTTTTGGCATCTGGCCCTGCTTTTTATACATGCAAATCGAGTTTCCTGTTCATGGAACACAATCAAGCAAAACACCATGTCACCAACACAGTCCTCATGCTGCTCCTTCTCAGTGATCTGCTCTTCCACAGGGTTCCTGGAAAGCTTCTGCTCCCAAGGGTGGTGGGGAAATAGCAGAACACACTGGGGCATCCTCTGAGGGGCTCTCCTGGTGCTGCAGCTTCATCTCCACCTGTGTAAAATGTGGGGGCCATGTGCTGGCCTCTCCCTTCCTGCTCACGTTCCTCCTGTCCCTTCTCCCCATGTCCCCAGCACCGTCTTTGGTGCTGCATCATCACCTCTTATCCACAGGAATTTTGGCACATTCATATGTTTGGTGTTTTTTTTTTTTTTTTCCTGCTTCCTGCCTCTGTCTCTCCTTTACTGGCTCATTTTTTTAGAAAAAAAGTGCAATTTGTCTGAGAGATGCCAGTTCTGGTAAAGCCACCAAGGACTGAGGCTCTCCCTCCCTTACCCCCAGTACTTCATTATTTATGTCACACCAGCATCTCCCAGGCTGTCCTCAAGCAAGTTGGACAATTCCTCAGAGTTATCAATCCCTGAGGGCTTGAAACTGAAGCTTAAGTTGGACAATTCCTCAGAGTTATCAGTCCCTGAGGGCTTGAAACTGAAGAGTGAAAGGCCTGAAAAGAGGAAGAGCAAAAGCGTTCCTCTGCCTCTTGGCTCGTCCAATCTCATCCTGGACGCCAGCGGCTCTTCCAGTTGTGTGTCCTCTGTTGGCTCATGTGGAGCAGGTCAATTCACAGGGGTTTCTCATGGGATCACTGATTCCCGGGGATCCTCGTGTCTCAGTTTGGGATGCTCAGTGCCTGGGCAGCCTCTCACACCAGGGAGAACTCGGCCTGGAAGCCGGAGCAGCGGCGCGTCTTTGGCGAGCACTTGGTCAGCATGGAGATCTGGGTGCTGAAGTTGGTGCCGTTGCTGCCCAGGGAAGGGTGGTGGTACTTCATGTCCGAGCCCAGGAACCGCTCCAGGTGCCACCTCCGCCACTTCCTCTTGAGCTCGGCTTGCACCTGGGCATGGGAAAGAGGAAAGGCAGCACAGGGCATCACTTGGTGTTTCACAGAATTCACAGAGGGACCAGGTTGGAAGAGACCTTCAAGGTCATCGAGTCCAACCCAGCCCCAACAGCTCAGCTAAACCCAGGCACCCAGTGCCACATCCAGGCTTTGTTAAACACACCCAGGGATGGGGACTGCACCACCTCCCTGGACAGCCATTCCAGAACTTCATCAATATTTTATCACTTTTTCTTAATACCCAACCTAAATTTCCCTTGATGCAACTTGACACTGTGTGTGGTCACATTTCTCTTCACAGAGAAAAGCAAGGCACAACTTCCCAAGGATATTTCTGGGAATCGCAGCGAGGAACCTCAGAGAAAGAAAGATCAATTCTTATCTCAATTTCTGCTCCTCTTGTTCACAAGTGGAATGCACTGTGGAAGATTTTTTACCTGAAGGGAACTGGTAATTGGGTTCTGGTGTGTTTTGATTAATTGACCAATTGGATCCAGGTGTGTGTGTTGGGACTGTCACTGACAGTCAGGAGATGCTGTGCAGTTGAGTTGAGTGCTTGTGTAGATTCAGTTTAGATGTAATGTAATATAGTGTAATGTAGTACAGAATAATCTAGTATAATAAAGTAATTAATCAGCCTTCTGATACCACTCTCCACATGCATTCATTCTGTTCTAGCTGCAAACATTAACCAAAAAAACTCTGATGGTCTGGTCTCACCTCTCCATTGAGAAAGCAGTACAGCACAGCCACCACAAACCCCTGGGGAAAGGAGAAAACAGGATTTTAGCACTGCAGACAGAGTGTAGATCCATTCATCTCCCAAAGGAGAGATCACACAACCACAGAGTTGTTCAGGTTGGAAAAGACCTCTGAGGTCATCAAGCCCAACCACTCCCTCAGCACAGCCAAGTCCACCACTGGCCCGTGTCCCCAAGTGCCACATCCGCACAGTTTTGGAACACTTCCAGGTGCCAGATGTGCAGTGATAATGATGCAGACAGGGTTGTTAATAATTTACCACTGAATGAAACTTGCTGCTCGGAGCCCCATCCACCCTGGCTTTGGACATGTCAGTGATACTAAAACAGAACTGAATTGTTTATTTTTCTCCTTAAAGTATGAAAAAACACAGAGACATCAATGTAGACAGGAACATTTTCTTTTAATTTCCTAAAATGAGGGAAGATAATCTCCTTCTGGAAGGCAAAACATAAATTTATCTTTCATCCTGGCCAGGCTGGAGTGAGTAGATTTTCCACAAAGGTACAAGAGCAATATGGGGCATGTCCAGAAAAAAACCCCTGTACAGCTCTTTGCATTTCTCCCGCTGACAAACCTGGTGACCCAAATGGTGGCTTACCTGGAATGACCCAACCACGAGCTCAAAGACCAGCTTCACTTCTGCTTTGAAATTGTCAGGGAAGAAAGCAAACATGATGTAGTGAATGCCAAAGAGAGGGATCAGCAGCAGAGTGGACTTGGCCAGCCTCCTGTTGGAAAGACAAACATGAGCCACCAGGGGAGAGGGAAGAGGGTAAGAGGTTGAGGAATCCTGCAGCTGAGCCCTGAAATAAACCTTGAAAATTTATTATTTCTCCCTGTCCCACAGACTGCAGATGGCTGGTGATCTCAGACCTGGTGGCACCATAAAATGTGACATTTTTATTCCCAGTAGCTCCACTGGAGGTATTTCTTTCTCCCTCCTCTCTTCTTCTCCGCCCACCAGAGATCTTTTTTTCATCTCCACAAGCTAAATCATCATCTACCAATGTCTTTGTTTGCCTGGGATTTCTGAAAATTACAGCTTCTGGGAGGAAAATGGTATGTTTAGCTGGGAATAATGACAGGCTACCGCACAATGAATGTCTCCAAAGGAGGGGGATGAACAGTATTAGTGCTTAATGGCATCATGCTGGGTAATCAGGGGTTTAATTAGGAAGAGATGATAATGTATTAAATGTAATCATTATTTGAAAAGTAGCTGGCAGAAAGAAAATGAAATCAAGGGTCTAAGGATGCTTGTGGGGGTTTTGTCTCCCTTGGTCACTCCTATCTTGTGATATCTCCTCCTCTCTCAGAGGCTTCTGGATGGAATAAATCTATGGGATTTGGAATAATATAATATTATTTTGGAATAATATAATAAAATAAATGGGATGTTGGAAATATTAATTTTTCCACCTGCAACCCCTCCACCTCCAAAGCCTTATTAGGCTCAGACCTCTCAGGCCATCTTCATTTATTTGGTGTCGCAGACATTTCTCCACAGAAATCCTTTCTTTCAGATTTCTGCGTCTTCAAGAAGCCAGAGGCCCCCGAAGAGAAGGTAAACAATTATTATCAGCTGCTGTAGAATGCAATAAGATTCACCTTGATTAACTCATTTTCTATGTTTATCATTAAAAGCCAATCATCAGTGCAAGATAAAAAACTGAATCCCTAAACACAACTTTGTTATAGAATTCTTTTCTATCTATTCTTAGCTAGCCTAGCTGCTCTGCAAAACCTCTCTCTATATTCTATTAGTATAACTATAATGTATTATATCATATATTAATAAATCAAGCCTTCTAATTCAAGAAACAAAATTCACCATCTCTCTCTCACCAGCAGCGACCCACACAGGTCGCTGTAATAATTTGGCACCTGCAGGAGCCTACTGGGAGGCTGATGTGGCAGCTCTGTGCAGAGGATGCTCATCCCTGTGCCTCCCAGAGCCCCTCTGTGGCTCTCCCTGGCTCTCCTCTCAACAATAAGGCTGTGATTGGAGGCTGTGGCTCATCCCAGCAAAATGAGGGCCTGCAGGGAGATGAGGAACTTTACAGGAGTTTGCCTTTCTCACATCCCTCACTAGCAGGCACATCCCTGCTCATGGGGATCCAAAATCAGAGTTCTCTGTGGAACATCAGCCTAGAGGAGGAGATGTGGTGCTACCTTTGTGTCCCACATTGACAGAGATGCTGTTTGCAACTTCCAGTGGGAAGAGAAAATTTCATCTGATCATTGCAGACAATACTGGGCCCTTAATTACAATATTTCCCCTCCTGGCTGGACTGTGGTGATGAAAAGGACATAAATGACAAAACTTGAGCCTTCTCCTTCAATTTGCACACCTCACACCACTCTCCTGCTCCCAACACTGAGCTTCACCAGGTACTGAGTTTTAGATTTTATTTTGCCATCAAGAAAAGGGCTCTGTGATTTTTTTTTTAAAGACTCCACCACGTAAACACTGCACACAGGAAAATCATCACCCAGTCCCAGTGTCATTTCTCCCAGGAAGCTCCAGCCTGGCTGTGCAGGAGGCAGAACTGCTTGGGGGATTGTCTGAAATTGGTTAAATCTGCTGGAAACCATGGATTCTCAAAACCTTCATTACTCTGATTCCCAGCACATCCCAGACCTTCACTGTCTGACTTGTCACACCTGGTGACAGGTAATTTTAGGAGAACATGTGTCCATTAACCTGCATGAACCTGCTCCTGTCCTTGGGACTGGGCAAGAGTGAACCAACATTTCAGTCATGCTCCTTGAAATCATAATGGAAAAGTTACTCAGAAGAATTTAATGACAATATTGATCCACAGACATGGACAGAATGGAGAGATGAATTTTGCTCCAGTTTTCTGTGGCAGAAGACAAATTCCATTTGCCTGAAATATTGCTGTCCCACTCTTGCGCATGTCCCTGTCATTTCCAGAAAACTGCTTGGGGAGACTTGTTTTTACAGCTTCCAGCACATGAAAGCCCAGTTCCCTGCCTGCAGCATTAATGAGGGAGTCAGCAGCACACCTGAACTTCCAGCCTGCAGCTAAGCTCAGACCTTATGGAGTTGAACAGTGCTGTCAGCAGGCTGTGTGTGTAGAAAATAAACAATATAAAATACACATGAGAAGGAAGGAGAAATGCAAATGAGCTATCCAGGATGCTGTTAGTTTAAAACAGATTTATCTCAGATTTGGCAGGAGGAATGCACACAGAATCACAGAGTCATTTGGTTGGGAAAAGCCTCCCAGACCATTGAGTCCAACTGATCCCCACCTTGTCCCCAGCCCAGAGCTCTGAATGCCACCTCCAGGCCTTCCTTGGACACCTCCAGGGATGGGGAGCCCACAGCCTCCCTGGGCAGCCCCTTCCAATGCTTCACAACCCTTCTGGTGAAGGAACTCCTCCTGATGTCCAACCTGAACATCTCCAGGCACAACTTGAGGCCATTTCCTCTCATCCTGTCACTTGTTGCCTGGGAGAAGAGCCTGATCCCCACATGGCTCCAACCTCCTTTCAGGGAGTTGTGGTGAGCAATAGGGTCACCCTGAGCCTCCTCTTCTCCAGGCTAAACACCCCCAGCTCCCTCAGCATTTCAGCAGCAGTTTTCTGCTAAGAATTGTTGGATCCTGCAGTCAAACCCCAGAAGTCTCCACAGATTTCTGCCTAAAAGTAAAATTCTTGGGACCACACTGAGAACTCACTTTGGTGGGATCTAAACTTAAATTTCAGACAATTAGTATTTGTTTTCCTTGGAAAGTGTGGTGTCTTGTACCTGCTGCACTGAATTCAGTCAACAGAGTTTTCCAGATGTGGCTGGTGGCCAGGTGCCATTGTAAAAGGGGACAAGTGTCCCATAGGTCCTATGTCCTGTGTGACAGGTCCATGCAAGGATTGGAAGTGTCCTAAAGCACCTAATGTGGCTTGGAAACCTAAAATTTTAGGGCCAGGTTGGAAGGAGCAACCTGGGATAGAGGAAGGTGTCCCTACCCATGGCAGGAGGTTAGATGAGCTTTAAGGCCCCTCCCAACCCAAAATGTTGTGGGATTCTATAATTTTGTGAAGTGAACAACTGATTCATTCCCTAGGGGAACTGAGCCATCTTTGCAGGTGGTGAAGGAAGGTGAGGATCTGTGGATGTCAGGATCAGTTGTCCTTCAGCAGAAGCCCCTGTAGAGCAGGTCAGTGAGGGGAGCTCTGTGTTTTACCAGCACGCCCTACGTGTGTTTACAAGGCAAAAAGAGCTTTCCTGGCAGCTCCACCTCACTGGAAAATGTGTCCTGAACCCAAAGCCCAGCATGACCTCTGAGATAATCTGGGCACAACTCATCAGGTGCATGTTGGCAGCACTTCTGCTGAGGTGACAGAAGCTGGCAGTGCCAGGACAATGCTCAGTACTAGAAATTTTTTAAATATGCTGATTTAATCTATACACCTGCTGTAAACCTGGGGTGTGAAGATAAAATTCCCAACTGGAAATCCAGAAGGGCAGGTGGTAGAAAGCACAGGGTCTGGTAATGTAGGTGTGTTGTGATGACAGAAAAATAGGTAATTGGCTTTGGTTGCTGCCAGGAAAATTAAAGTCAAAAACTGGCATTTCCTTTCATAAATCTGATAATCTCTTGAGGTAGATGAAATGAATAATTCACCATCACCAGAGAGAAAGTCTCAGTACTGAGGCTGGGCAGGATTTAAGGAACATATTGTTACTTTTTTCCATCCTGCAGGAAGATGAACTGAGATTCTTCACGGTACCCAAAAGCACAGCTCCCTCAGAAGACAAAGATTTACAAGCAGCGACCATGCAGACACTGGACTCTTTTATTGAATTCTTTTCTATGAAACATTTAATAAATATCAAGGATAGCTGAAAAGCAGAGCCAGAACAGTGGGAAGAGTAAAAAATAACCTGGTCTGGACTTTTATTTTATTTGTATTGAAGCCAGAATAAATCTATGCAGATAGACATTTCTTTCACTCCTAAAATACTGCAGCTGAGACCAGCCTTGGCCACTGAGAGAGATGTTGATCTCTCTTGCATGTTGTTCATTGTATAAAGCCCCATTAAGGTCAACCTCATATCCTTGGAATAAAAGTATTAAGTCAAGTAAAACTTCTAAGCCAGTGATCTTTCTCAACAGAGAAGAGAAATGTATTGAGTTAATCCAATCTTGTTTAGAGATCTCTTTTAGGATGAGGAAAATTTGTCACAGATCCTACTGAATGGTAATTTTCTAGATCTCTTCTTTTTTAAAAATGAGGATCAGGAAAAAAAGGCTTTATACTGTGGAGAGCAACTTTTTGTTTTACATGAGGGTCTTTCTGCCTTCAGAATCAAATAAATATTAAATATTCAAAGAAAAATTATATTTGGCTTCATGATCATTATTATTACTCTCATTTCTTCATCATTAATCCCAGGAGAAATCCATCTCACCTGCCACAAACTGACATAAAACCTGACCAGCTCTTTTAGTAAATGCTCCATCTCCTGATTTCTAATCTGCTTTAAGCAATTAAAATTAATTGATTTTGATCAGTGCAGACAGATGCAATCATGAAACAAGATGCAATGAAGAATTATCAAGCAGTCAGGCAGGTTTCCCAAAAAACACTTTTAGGATAGGGTTGGGAAGGTCTGGGACTTACGAATATTGGCTGGTTTCATTGTGCCCAACATCTGGGGAATGCAGCTTCTGGACTAAGATACGGATGATGCAGATGAAGAGGATGAAGTTCACCTGTGGAGACGGGAAGAGAGGGGTAAAACATCAGCATTCTCCTCCAGGGAAAAGAGCCCATCACTAAAGCAAAACTCCTCTCACTGGAATGATTTTTGCCATGGAAGGAGCTGCCGTTTAACAAGCCATGAGCAGAGAGAGCCCCTTCTCTGGGGCAGGGAGCACATGGAAAACCGACACAGGATGATGGCATCTTGGGCCTGACATCAGCCTGCTTGGGACTTCGTGTCATACATCCCAAGTATGATGATGTCAAGCCCATAGAGCACAGCTTTGCACGACGTCCTGGAGCGCGCGCGGGAGGAGCCGCGCGCGGCGCCCGGCGGCTCGCCAGGCGGTGTAGCAGGCCCTGGGTCTAGAAGCCTAAAGATAGGAAATGCCAAGTCATGGTGAATGGGCTAAAAAGACCCCTTTCTGCCTTTTGGAACCCCTGTTTGTCTCTCTGTAACCCTGTAGGTCACTGGCAAGGCGGTATAGCAGGCCCTGGGTCTGCAAGGGCCCTGTGGTGTGCAGAGACCTAAAGATAGGAAATGTCAAGAGTTGTGAATAGCCTAGAAAGACCCTTTTCTGCCTTTTGGAACCCCTGTTTATCTCTCTGTAAGCCTGCAGGTCCCTTTCCTTTAACCCCTGCCATTGGGCCCTTTCTGATCCCCCTGTACCCTATATAAAGGGCTGGTTTAGCCTGGTTCTGGCAGAAGAGCTGTCACTGGAACCCTTCTCAGAAGAACCAATAAAGACATCTCTGTGGAACTCCAAATGGCCTTCTCCTCTCTCTCCCTGCATCTGCCTGCTGTGGCACCCAGCAAGCTGAAGGGCTGAAATCACAAAGAGCTGATAGTCACTAAAGAGATGATCTCGCTTCAGCTTGTGTCCTAGGGTGATGTTATGACGCTTGTATCCCCATCCATGTGTTCTGGTTATGCTGGATATTATGTTCTGTGCCTTCAAGACTGGCTCTAAAGAGTGAATGTTTTGTTTTGGTTTCTTATCAGCTGCTCCCCCACGGCTGGTGGGACACACAGACAGGGCAGTACATAGTGCTGCTTTTGCTTTTTGCTTTGCTCTCACTCTTGCTTCTGCTTTGCTTCTGCTTGCTCTTGCTTCTGCTCATTAGCTAGTTTAGCTAAACAGTCCAAATTCCTTCCTGGACTGTTTTTCCTTTCCTTTTTTGGACCAAACCTGCTCCGGACTGGGACCTGGGAACACCAATAATTTGCACCTTGTGGCTGCTGCAGCTGCCCCAGTGCCGGAGGGACTGATAACAGAGTGACCACCACCAAGAAAGACTTTCTGAATTTGTCATCTTTTTCAGAGCAGTGACAGAGTGGTGCCATCCAGTATTGTTCATTTTGTGTGCTGGGGGTGCTGTGCCTGTTAAATAAACAGGTTCTTTCTACTCCTCTCCAAGGAATCCTTCCCAAACTGTTGGGGAGAGGGGCCCTGTGGGTTTGCTTTCTGGAAGGGTCCCCTTTGGAGATTCTCTCCCAAATTTGCCCTAAACCAGGACAGCTTGCTAAGGTTGCCTGTGGCTGAGAACTGCCTAGGAACTCAGACAGTCTCCCGAACAGGACTGTGCTATCTGGGACCCAGCAGCCTGCTGGGGACACCCTGAACCCAGCAAAGGCCGATTTAAGGCAGTGGCATGGGGCCATCTGCTGAGCGTGGTGAGCCAGGGAAACCAAACCAAACCAAACCAAACCAAACCAAAGCCGGTCAAAAATTGGCATTTCCTTCCATAAATGTGAGAATCTCTCTAGGCAGATGAAATGAATAATTCACCATCACCAGAGAGAATTTCTCAGTGCTATGGCTGGGCAGGATCCACTCCAGCAGGCCTCTGCTCAATCCTATTTGTTGCCATAGGATTCAGGTTTTATGT